>NC_140964.1:1362993-1482993 GCF_056783735.1 Eptatretus burgeri | reverse complement strand
AATCCTCGATAGGCAGCATGAAAGTCAACGTGACGGTTAATCAACCGTGTGCCCGAAAGCCATACTTTGATAATTTTCCAGCTGGCCCGGCCAGGTGCCGAGGTTTTCACTCTCGTGTTTTCCCACACGAAGGTGTGATGTAGATTATGAGAATGTGATGCCACCAGCGAAAGCTCGTCTCTACGTGCTACAGCCTGCTGGTGCTGTGAGTCGCTTGGACGTCTGGCCCACATAGTTGGCCTCACAGTCTCGACAGTGGACTTAGTAGACCACGTTCGTCTTGTCACGTCTATTCACCCTGTCTTTGGGCCTAGACAGCTGAGCATGGAGTGTTGTCCGAGGTTTGTGTGCGACCCGGATTCCAAATGGTTGCAGCAAATAGTTGGTAATCTCCGAAGTATTGCCGACGTACAGTAATACTACCGTTTTGGCCAGTTCCTCAGGTCATGGTGTGTGAGCCCTCCTCTGGAGTGTTCTCATCGTTGAGTAATGTTGAGGCTTTGTGATTGTAGTCTGTGTCGTTCATAATTACCGCTTCCCGGCCTTTCTCTGCCAGTACGATGACGATATCAGCATCCTGGCGGAGGCTGCGTCGGATGAGTTTCTCTTTGGTTGTGATGTAATGATGTTGCTCGACATCTGCAAGCATGTTGGTAAGATGTGCACAGATCCGATATTTGGTTCCATCATCCGTTGGTAACGTGAAGATCGTGGTTTCCACGGCTGCTCCAAAATTCTGCTGTTTTGTGACAATCGCCCACAATCCCCACCCGCAGGTGCGAAGGCCAAACACAATACACAAACCCAGATCAGACGTGGAACACGTGTCACCGAAACTGTGACCCAAACATCTAATCCGGAAGCAAATTTACCCTCCAATCCCACTGTTTATTAAATCCGTCCCAAACCTCACGCTGATCGGTCCCCATCGCAGCCTAATCGCAACACGCAGCCATTCCCGTTGGACATAAGAACAGTTAACGTCTCTGCAGCTGCACGTGCGGTGGTTTCAACTTTTTTACCTCTGAGAACAGAAGATGGTGGTCTTCTGAAATGTCAGGGATTTAATGAAGAATTTTATTATTTTAAGCTCAGTGTGCGTTTACTCGCAGTACAAATATGTCTCCTGAGCTGCCTATTTCTCGTTATCTACGTACAAACTTTCAGCGCCACGTGCTTCACTGAACTCGCCGATGGGAACGATCCGCGTTGTGCCATGCCGCCGTCGGAGAACAACTGAACTTCCTGCACCAGCGCCGACACCAGGACCTTTGCCCGAACAGCATCAACTGCAGGTCAGCAGTGAATTCTGCCTTTGGAAAAGGACATCACAGCACGCTTCAGCCGACAAATGCTATGATGTTTTCGTGAAGACACACATAGCCAACTGGACCGATACAACGCTGCAAAATACGAGTGTGTTGAACATCTTGACCCCGAAAAATTCAGCCAGCTGGCGTCTGCCAACCTACGATCGGAGTGGCACCACAAGTACAAGGCACACACTCATTTGAACCTCAAACTAGACAAACCCTTCTCTTGGCACTCCTATGGAACTTCTCTGCCGGTGGCATATATCGCCACTGCCGCATTCCCTCTGCAATTAGGCTCCCCCCCAGCCCTACAAGAGTCATGAACATGCTCCCGCAGCAATGAAGTTGCTCACATCTTTGCCTGGTCAAAGCAACCCCCTCTGAGGGCACTCACGTAAACACACCATTTCAATGGAATGTGGTTGAAGCTGTTGTCGTGGACACGCCATTTTCATGCGGTCATATGGTTTTGGCACACGTGGAACCGCTATTTTGATGGTTACGTGGGGAGGTGAGAAATTACAGTGGAGAATGTTAACTACAGAGAAAAAGAGAAGGAAAAGAGACAGACACAGAGGCAAGGGCAACAAGGACCTTTCTACACTGCTGATCCTGGTTGTTTATAACTGGGATTACAAAACAGCCTTATTATTAATTATGAAAAAAACAATTAATAATTAATCCTTCGTTAACTCCCGATTCATTTTCATAATAATACATGAATACACACCGATACTCACATCACTCTGCAGCTCGTAAGCATTCTTGGCCAACCTGGAAGCTATATTGTCTGGAGGCATCATGTACCGATGTATCATGTGCTTGTAGTCAATATTGCTCACAAGTGCCTGAGCCTTCTTGGCCTGCTCCACGGCGATCATGTCCAGGGGTGTATGATACTTGGTCTTTTTCTCCTCGTAATCCTTCCTATATAGTGCCTAAGGAGAGGATTAATTGAAATTATCGTTTATAAACTGAAGCAGTTCACTGTGACATCACATTATGAGGTGTTATGATGGACAAGTGGCTTCCTGGTGAATAAATCATCAAGACATCGATTCCATTTGCACTCCTCGGGATGCAAACAACCCCCAATTATATTGAATTTGATCTTGGAATGATGAACCGTACTCATTCTGGGAAAATACTGGGGATTCATTGTCAGAACACACTGCAGAAATTTTATGTGGTGACCCATATTTTAAGTGTTCTGTGACAAACTATTATCTATATAAAGGTAAAGTAGAACCAACGACATAGCACAAAAGTGTTTTTACATTACATTCAGTTTTTAAAAGGAACTTGGATGTCCAAACCGACATCACTTGTACTCCAGCAAAGACGCAGAACATCGCCATCTTGGAATTGCTACCAAATCCATCAATACGGTGACTGTTACGACACATGATCCATGACCGACGAAGGTCGCCATGGGGGCTGACTTGAACTTGGACTTACCGGGTTAAAAAGGTGAAAGGCCAAGAGAAAAAAAAAAAAGAAAAAAAGAGAGTAGTCAAAATAAATCAGCCAGTAAGATTTTGTCTGCCACGTTAGATGTTAGCCATGTTACATTAGATTGTCGCCAACACTGTAATGATCGGGAGCATTTTAACTTGCTGTTAATGAATTATAAAAGCGTTTAACTGCCACTAATATTCCTGCTATTTAACTCCCAGAACGCCCGAGCACAGCCGCACTGTTCCTATAACCAAAAACCCCCAACTCATTGCATCTCATGTTGGGAAGCACATAGCACAGTTATCATTCCTGTTCCAATTACTCAATAGCACTCCCGAAACAAGCCCCTGGTACACAACAATAAATAAGCACAATTAAATCATACACTCTATACATTCTGGGTATGAGAATTATATAAAGAACATGCAGGAAAAGGAGAGGGGATGCAATTAGTTTTGCCTGCTCAGTTTTTCATCAGTCATAGACACAACCTTTTAGAGGGAGTTTTCTTGTGAATCAAACATGAAGGACATTTCCTTCTGCCGATGAAGAGTCGTTCATGATATACATCGTTGGTAAAATTATTCAGCACCAATTGCATCCACCTCGGATGAAGCAGAGTAACATTTTGAGCAAGGTCATGAAAAGTTGGCCATATTAGATTTAAAAATTTCCCACCAAGACTTACCGGACTCTGTATCTGTGCAACGTGCATGGAATGCTTCAGTTTTGGATCGTCTTTGATACTCAAAGCTCCAATCATTTTCCCTTTTTGTGCTACAAAATCCTTCTTGTACTCTAACTGTGGTGCAAAGAGATAAATGTTTAAACGTTTGTTATTAAACAGACACTTCAGAAGTGAAAGCAAGAAACGAGGGTAAATATATCAAAACCAGATTAACGTGGATGAAATCTTCGGGCCTGACCTCACTAGCTATTTTCCTGTTCTTCTTCGCAGCAACCACAGGAATGGCATCAGGTCCAATGTATATTCGTTTGGATTTCTCTTTCTCCCACTGCATCTTGTATTTATTCTGCACGATACAAAACAGAAAATACATGCCATTAATCAAATATGTCTTGGTTGTGGCTGACGGAAGATTCAGACTTGCATGTTTTTCAGATAAAACATGAATACCATTTTGACATGGGATTACAAACAAAGAAGAGTTTTCCAACGAGATATGAAGACAATTAGAACTAGAAGGATACTCAGTGGAGCGCATCCCTCCACCATGCAATGCCTGATCCACGAGAACATATCAGGCCCAAAACATTTTTGAGATATCATGCTATATGTCGTTTTTGGCCCCAACTCTCAATGGTGAAGAATCACTGAAAAAATTCTAGTTGATGGATCCGGATTCATATCTTCACTAAAATCAAATCAGTTCATCCATGTCACACACCAAACTTCTCCACCAAATTTCATCCAGATCCATCAATAACTTTTTGAGATATCCTGCACACACTGACCGACCGATAGACAGACAGACAGAGACAGACAGAGGTGAAAACATAACCTCCTTCCACCTTCGGTGGTGGAGATGATCTTCGTATAAATGACAATGCTTACAATTGTAAAATTCTGCTGTTGACAATATTACATCGATTGGGCTGTTGTTCATGAGGTACCTTGCTGCACCAATGTTGTGAAGGATCACTTCACATGGGATTTGACTGGTGAATCTCATCAACAATGAACTTTAACCATTTTGCAAAAAACATGGTCTCTCTCTTTCGAGAGCAGCCTTATGGCTGCTAGTTGCATCATTGATTAGGGGCACAGCTATGCCGCTGATGCAGAGTCCCTATTACCAGTACACTGGTACTCATTTTGCCGACCTCGGAAGGATGAAAGGCTGAGTCAACCCCACCTGGTATTAATTCAGCAGCCAAGGAGGCTCGAACTCAGGACCCGAGGATCCCAAGTCAACCACCCCAACCACTAAGCAGACATCAGGCTTCAAAAACCTGGTGAAATATATGTTAATGTGCAGGTGTTCACAGGCATTCTTATACCTGTGGATTCTTTTATTATCTTTATAAAAGAAGGAGAAAGCAAACATGAAAAGTTACTCACTGTGCTTGCATAATCAGTATTCCGTTTAGCAACAGCCATGTCAAAGCAAGGTGTCTCCGCCCACTTGCCTTTCATCTCCTTTTCATACACTTCCTTGTACTTCAACTGCAGATGCATAGGGTTGTGGTAAGTTAGTGGGAAAGCAGATCCACCAAATCAGTTTGTCTCAAAACTAATTCCAAATGTAGTAGAGAACCATTACAGGACATCCCACTCCCCATAGGTATTTTATCATTACACACAAACAATCGTCTTCAACACAGTTCATGATGTCAATTGAGAGGTGGAACAATAAAGTTCGATAATCGTCAGCCCAAAATTCTCTTCAACTGGATAACAGTTTCTCAACTATTTGTTAGAAACTGTTACAACCTTTAATGATCGAGAAAATGTCATGAAATCAAAGTTTCAGGAAATGGTTGGTTTTGTGGGGGCAGATCTATTCAGATCTTGAAAATACAGCAGTGAATACTTTGGCCAGAATTCGTGGAAAAAAAAAGAAAAAACAACACAAAAATGAAGAGAAAATTTATTTTGCGAAAACATATTATTTGCAATTCAACATCACAATGGCAAGAAAAAAAAAAGGCAAAAACAGCACAACAACAAAAAGATTGGAATATATCATGATTATATATCATGGAATTGGTTAAAAAAAAAAAAAAAAAAAAACAGCAACGGCATGCTTCTTCTTTCTAAGTGCTCTGAACATCAGCTTTGTATCACAAAACACCATCTTCCAGCAGGCCAATAAATAATGGACAACTTGGCAAGCCATTGGCATTTGATTGATGTTATTATCGTTTGTCGACACAACTTGTATTACGTGAATCTCACTCGGGTCATGTAAGGTACATCTGCACCCCACCTCACTGGTCATCATCACCTGAGGACTAAACTCCAACAAACTACACAGAAACCACAATGGCATCAAAGGAAACTTCCACTGAAGAAGCTCTATATTACAAAGTGTAAGGAGCCTCATGTGTCTGAGGAGCTTTGTTGTAAGATTTCCTTGAAGGATGAAGATGGCACCACATCACGGTTCCTGTCACCGATATTAGATTATAAATGGGCAGAAATCCATGATGGAGTATATGAAACGCTGCCTGAAGTTCTAAGTTACTAACATGGAAAGAACAAGGATTGGTTTGATGACAATGGTCCAGTCATCTATAACCTACTGAAAGATGTACACACCAAACATAAACTGTGGCTCTCTGACAAGAACAGCTCTGCAAAGATGTCACATTTCATTGGTGTATGTTCTGCTGCAAGATCTATTCTCTATCATGACATGAGAAGATTGATGAGGGTCAATGAAGGGATAACTGTAAAAAAAAAATGACAAATCTCATGCTTTTGTCCTCGTTTCATTCTTTCTTGCACAAACTTAGACTTCTTCGACCAAATACGTTCTTCCTTGAAAATGAGCGTTTTTGTTGGCCCGATTGATTTTGAAGCTCATGAATCAATGAGTGGAGCTACACAATGATAGCAACACGAGAGTTAAAATAACACAAATACACAGGACTTTTGACTGCTAATGTGTGCCTTACGTCACTCAAGTTGTTGGCATTTTTCTTTGCCTGTAGGAAGTCCCCACGTTCCACTACAAAGGTAAAATTTCTTGTCTTTGCCGCTTGAGCTTTGTACTTAACCTGAAGGTGTAAAATGCAAAGAAATCAGATACTGACGCAATCACGTACAATCAATCATTCGTCTGTGTTCATCAGGAATTTGATGCAAGAGAAAATGCACTTGTTCAGATGACGTACCTCACTGAGTGCACGCTGTGCATTTGCCACACGGCGCAGCTCTGGGCTGTCATAATATGGGAGTATGGATGCCTTTTCATCCTCGTAGTCGGCATTGTACGCAATCTGGTTAAAAAAAACAAAAAACAAAAAACAATACCTTTTCAGTAAATGAGGACTGCAATGAATCATTTATACCAAAGATGATTGATTATGCATTTAATGTGAAATTTTCTAAAAAATTTTTTAACAGAGATCCAATGCTTACACATGAGGTTGTCCAAAAATCACATGCAGTACAAAATACATTGGGTTGACATCTCGATGAATTACAAGAATGGTATAGGAGATTATGGACAAACACATAATGGTCTTTGGGATTTGAACTTCGATTCCCTGGATCATAAACCATGGAATCAAGTGGCAATGCTCAGCATGAGACCATCCTTTATATTGAAATGGCCGATTTTATGCATCTTATTGCATTCGTATTCTGAGATGCAGTGGCAAACACGCAAGGAGCTGTGTGTGTAAGGTTAATCGGATGTACACCCCTCCAAAGTGAGACAGCTCAGAGAATAGGGCACTCAGCATTGAGTGGTCTAGTCTGGGCTGGATCCCCGACAGAGTCCCAATTAAAAATTGTTGTTTTGTTGTAATGTCAGCAGGGCCAGTGTCTCTCTTTGGATAAGGACGAAGGATG
The DNA here is from genome assembly GCF_056783735.1 of Eptatretus burgeri. Classification (NCBI taxonomy): domain Eukaryota; kingdom Metazoa; phylum Chordata; class Myxini; order Myxiniformes; family Myxinidae; genus Eptatretus; species Eptatretus burgeri. The sequence continues at coordinate 1,475,679 of NC_140964.1, read as the reverse complement.
AAAGCCGTCCAGTCTGCATTTGTGAAAGATGTCCCAGGATCTCAAAAAGATTAGGGCATTGTGTTCTGGGTGCCTTGGCAAAATTCCCAATTTATTGATATTAAATTCAAGTTGTTTAATGGTCGTAACAGCAATAGTACATACAAAATAAATAAATAGATTGATTAAGGTAACGAGTTGTGGATAAAGTATAGACATGATGGGCTCACTGTTTCTAGATTTTCTTGTAATAACTTTATACAAAACAAAAGACCTCATCACCTGCACACTTGACATCCTCACATACACACCATCTTCCACACACCTGAGGAGTCCCACAAACATCCAACAGAAATACAGAATGAATTCTGGAGGATATTGTGAACTGTCATAAGGATGTGTTGTGGTCCACATTAGCGAGCATATTTTGGCACAGCACACATGCTTTGTTCAGTAAGATGTGAAAGCTATCATGAGACAAAAAGTTTGGGTTGAGACTTTGACAATGAACAAAATCCCAGTTAGTTCTGGTGGTTGATGACATTCACTTATTGTGAAAGCTCAAGTTGAACTCTTCCTTCATCATTGCAACTTCGTAGTTGAGCACAGGGGCGGATTGACGGTATTCTGGGCCCACTGGCAAAGGGGGTCTTTGGGACCCTTAGATCCAAATTTTGAATGTGACTTTCTGCAAAAAATGAAAGTTTGCCAAAACAAACATTTGTGCAGAAATATGCAGAACAATAACGAGACAGGAATTTAAAACAAATATAGCATAACGTACGAACCAGAAACTGGTGCACCTCGTGTTGCAGAGTACAAGTGTCACGGAATGTTCCAGGCAAACGGCCTGAAATAGTATATCATAAAATTCACACGGACAAAAATTAATATTTCTAAGTGTCATTGAGCTGAAGATTTTGCCGAGAAAAACAAATGGTTACTTTTTGCCGTACGATGTAAAATAAAGGAGATAGCGGGACGTTCAGACCGACTGAGTCAATTCGCACCCTCACCTGTTGAACACTGGTATTTCTCTACAAGATTAACAAAACATACCAGTAAAGACAGTTCATAATTTTATGGACAAAGAAGGCACAAACCCAGTTTCTTTGCAACACACATTTCATGGTTATTAACCATTTTCTGTAAAGTTTGAAACTGTAGCTTTAATAGCGGTAAATGTTGTTCGTTTAAAGCAGGTAAAACGTTTCGTTGAACATCAATAAATTACTTTACTGCATATTTTTTGAGGAATCAATCAAAATCCACTTTCAACCCTCAACAATGAATCCACTATGTTTAAATATACAATCTAAAATCACCTTCTGAATGACGGAAACCTTTTATATTTTTTTCTTTTGAGCACAGGCCAGACTGCTCAGTCTGCCCCTGGTTAAGCAACACAATTAAAGTGATGACCATCCAATATATATATGGCTGAAAACGTAGTGCGTGGGAGGGAGAATTAGATGATTAGATATGCCGAATTATTTGACTTCTATTCATAGTCACAGTTTCTGTCCAACATCATCTGTGGTTATCTGTTGTAATATCTGACGCATAATCATTTCTTGGACAGAATAAAGTCCCACCTTACTGAACAGCTGGGAATTTTTCATGGCTTGCACGAGCTCAGGGGAGTCTGGTGGGAGATGGTATTTGTCCTTCATATCCTCATACGTCTCTTTGTACAGTATCTGAGGCAAACAGTGCAAGGAATCGATTTATTAACATATATATTCCACTACAACAGTTATCAGCAATGCAATGTAAAATACAAGTATTTTGTGTCTTGTAAAGTTGAATGAAATCTGTTTAATGTACTCAACCAGAGGGAAGAAAAAAAAAATTTTCAATAAGCTTATGCATGCGCGCATAAGTTTTTTTGAAATATATTCTTCAAACTGAATTAGTACATGAAACAGATTTCATTCAACTTTCTTCATACAGTATATAAGAAAACTTGCATCAGTGTGTGCGCGTGTGTCGTCGATTGTTGTCTCCATAATTCAGGTTTCAGAAGGGGGAACAGTCCTCCCAGAACTATCCATCATGATTCATGGGCTGAATTGTGAAGTTGTGTTGTTCTCAGAGTTTTGTTCCCGAGGGCTCTTTTTCAGGATCATCACTGAGCCCTGTGGACAGCGCCTCAAACTGCAATTCGTTTTCTGGTAATGTTCCCAGGAATGGTTTGTAGGACCTTTGTGAGGTTCTTCTTAATCATTCACATTGCTCCAAGTATCACCGCTACAGTCAGCACCCTTCAGCTTCCAAGATGTTTTCACTCCATTCTTGTGGTCTTGCTATTTGGTCATTATCTTGATTTTTGCAGTATTTAGACCAAAATCTCTGGGTACAGAAACCTCAATTAACAATGCCTTATTTTCCTTTTTGTATCTCAGTACTATGTCCAGTCGCAGTGCTCCGTTTCGTATGTTCACACTGCATAGGATCATCAGATCATACATGAGCATTATTTCATTGTTTTCAATTATTGCTTTTGGTTCGTGTTTGCATGAATTTTGTGAAACTGGGATATTGAAATGTTTGAAGATGTGCCAGTGGATTACTCTACATGCATTGTTGTGTCTTTGTGTGTACAGCTGTTCTGACATGAGTCTTTTACATCCCAATAGGAGATGACTCGTGCTTTCTGTATCTACCTTGGAAAAGCCACACTTGTCCGATTAGCTCGGTCCTGCCATTTTTTTTATTTAAAGCCATTCGTGTAGTGTCCTTGGTCTTGGCATTTATAATGATTTGTTTTCCATCCCAATTAAGCTGACATCTTCTTAGCCATTCCAATGATCCTTCGTTATCTATCCCCAATCGACCCAACTCTTTTTGACATCTTTCCCTGCTCTTTTGTCTTTCTCCCAGTTGTCACTATATATCTGGTGGTATTTTATCTTGTGTTGTTCTTTTGTCTTTTTTGCAATCTTTAAGGGTGTATTTGTTTCTGTTTTGGTTTGGTGCGTGACATCTTCTATTCGCACCTGTTTTTGGAGGTTTTTTTTGCAAGGTGAGTGAGAGATTCCTTTTCTGGCTTGTGTTCATGCTTGTGTACAAATTGTATTTGGTAAGCCATTGAACTTTTTACATACTGTGCTAATCCTACAGTCATCGCTCTGTGTACTTGATCGAGTTCCATCAGGTTGCCACTTCCTTCTTTCCTTGGCAGGTACATTCTCGGGATGCATTGATTTTAGAACATTTTCCTTGTTCTCATATCTCAATTACTGATTTCCGCTTGTGGAGAGTTTACTATTCCGCAGCTGTATTGGAACACTGGTGCTGCTATTTGGTTTATGGCTTTGATTTTGTTCCTTTGGGAGAGGTATGTTTTCAGGATCAGCCTCATTCTTCGCACGTATTCTTTGGCGATCGTTTCACGCATTTTTTGGTGACATATTTGGTGGCCGCCTTCTTCTCCAATGAATTTGTAGGACGTCTCATTTGTTAACCTCCGCCATCGAAGATCGGAGGTTACCGTTTTCACCCTTTTCTGTTTGTTTGTGAACAGTATTACGGAAAAACTCCTCGACGGATTTCGACGAAACTTGGTGGGGGGGTTAGGTATGGTCCAAGGATCATGCCATTAGATTTTGGACTTGGTCCCCCCCCCCAAAGAAATTGTTGGAGAAAAAATTTTTTTTTTTTGCATTTATACATGTTTTTAGTGATTTCCAACCCCCCCCAAAAAGTTAGAGAAAAAAATTTTTGCAACTGTTTTTTCAACAAAATTTCGATTTCTTTTTTTTTGCATTTCTACATGTTTTAAGTGATTTCCAACTACCTCCCCCCCCCCCCCCAAAAAAAAAATATGTTGGAGAAAAGAACTATAACTCTGTCAGCACTGTTGACATCATATTTAATGAATAAGATATAAGGTTCACTTGAGTGACCCAGCAGTATTGGCAGCGGAGGTTTTGCACTCTCCCGAGTGCTCCCCCTCTCGTCTGGCTCCTGTATTGTTGGATCGAGGTCGATTTTTATGTTGTATGTTTTTATTGGTCCACCTTGTACAAACGTGCACTTGGCACAATTATCTAGACCAAATTCCATTTGGATATCATCAGAGTGCCGTTTCACTAATTTCAGTTGTTCTGCCAATTTTTTGTTTGGTGCAAATATTTTTAAATCACCCATGTACGTGTCACCTTTCGTGCGTGCGTGCGTGCGTGTGTTTTCCTGTGCACACCTTTGTGTGTCCTTACCTTGCTCACTATTTTAGACACTTTTTTGGCATGCTGTACATCCCGAGCATCACCAGTCACGTGGACTCGAGTCTTCATGCTGTCCCAGTCCTTGTGGTATTTTAACTGAGAGAATCAAAATGGAAAGCAAGAGAGAAAGAGAAAGAGAATGATCTACATAATGCCTGATGAGTGAGACAAACAACAGAAAATAGGAACAAAAGTAAAGAATAAAACCAACAAGTCAAACTCATTACACACATCACTGATGTTTTCTTGAGCCTTCTTGATTTTTCTCAACTCTGGCGTGTCTGTTCCTACGTGCAAATTCTTTGCTTTGTTCTCTTCATACTTCTGCCGGTATAACCTCTGCAGAACAAAACATTTTCAGAATGCAATTAGCACCATCCAATATTGAAACTTCTCAGGTTATTCACTCAACACGATTCAACATACCTCACTCTGCAATTCTTGCATCTTCTTGCATTGTTTTAAAGGCAAACTAAGTTTGCTGCTCTCCTTTTCAACAATCACAGTTTTCTTCACCTCAGGCTGTTTTTCCACAATCTCTGCTCCCTGATGTTCCAGTTTAACCTGTGGCACCATATTGTTGATTTATTGTACATTCTTTAAAATTTTCTTTTCTGAGAGCACTTTTGGGATGCTGTTAAATGACCTTTTGAAAACCATGCCAAAACGGGTTTCTGGAAGGCTTATGCAGAGTTCAATTAACGAAGAGATCACTGCAGAGTGAGAGAATTTTACCTGCATAGGTGTTATGGATTCTGTGATGGTGACTGTCTTCGTCACATCCCCTTCTTTGAACGTTTGTTTCGTGACCTTGTGTTTCGCTTCAACCTCCTCTCCCTGCCAATCAGATACTCACAATATCAGTGCACATAAAGTTCTCCAATTGCATACACCTTTCCTCTATCACACCAAAATTCATTAATTCCATGTATGTATGTATGTATGTATGTATGTATGTATGTATGTTTGCAATATATCACACTAAAATTCGTTAATTACCTCCGCCACCTAAGGTGAAGGAGGTTATATTTTCACACTTTTCCGTCTGTTTGTGTACAGGATATCTCAAAAAGTTGTGGACGGATAAGCATGAAATTTTGTAGACATGTTCGGTGTATGACAAGGATGAACTGATTCGATTTTGGTGAAGATCCGAATCAGGCTACTAGAATTTTTTAAATGATTCTTCACCATTGAGAGATGGAGCTAAAAATTATATATAGCATTATATCTCAGAAAGGTGTGGATGGATTCGGACGAAACTTGGTGGACAGGTCGAGTGTCTCGCAAGGACGAATCGATTCGATGTTGGTGAAGATCGGAATCTGGATCTGGATATGAGAATTATTTAATTTTTTTAAGTGATTCTTCACTATCGAGAGGGCCAAAAACGATATAGTCCTGCAGAGCATGATATGTTATCATGGATCAGGCATTACGTGGCGGAGGTATGCACTCCACCAAGTTCCAGTTCGAACTGTGATCCACCTTCCTTTGTGGAAACATAGGCTGCGGTGAACCGGTTGAAATGGGGTAAAGCTCACAGGATCTGTAGCATCCATGATGAACTTCTCGAGGCTGTTGGAAATGCTGAACTCATGTCGTTACCTGCAGTTCTGTGCTCTGCATGGAACACAGGCATCATCCCAACTGACTGGAAGAGGGGCCTTGTTGTCTCTCTCTGTAAAGGGAAGGGTGATCACCAGGACCGCAAAAACCACAAAGGGGTGACGCTGCTCTCAGTGCTGGGCAAGGTCTTTGCTCAGATAATTCTTGACAAGGTTTGCCACCATCTGCTTGAGCACCAGCACCCAGAGCAGTCAGGCTTTACACTAAAGAGGTCAATGATTGACCGTATCCTTGCTCTTCAGGTCCTCACCAAACGCAGACGAGTTTCAGTAGGGGCTGCTTGCAGCCTTTGTTGATCTCTGCAAAGCATTTGATTCAGCGAATCGGGATGCTCTCTGGAGGATTCTTGGTCTTCATGGGGTGCCACCAAGACTGATCAATCTGATGTCTGAACTATACTCTGGTACTGAGAGTGCTGTGAAGTGTGGTGGTACCATCTCTGACTTATTTCCAGTTGTTTCGTCTGGAGTTCGTCAGGGGTGTGTACTGGCCCCACACTTTTCAGCGCTTGTATGGACTGGATTCTGGGGAGGATGTCAGAGAGATCAAGCTGTGGTGCAGCGTTTGGGAATGTCAAGATGTCTGACATTGATTTCGCAGATGATGCAGTCATCTTTGTGGAGACTCTGGATATCCTTTTGGAAGCCCTCGAGGTGCTGAATGAGGAATCAGAGCCACTGGGATTACACGTTCCTAAGATCCAGGCTTTCAATGACATCTTGGATGCTGCTATCTTTCCGTACCTGTTTGTGGCGAGGATGTTGAGGTCACAGAGAGATTCACTTACCTTGGCAGTGATATTCATGTTTCTGCTGGCTGTGAGCCAGAGGTCAATAGATGTCTGGGTTGGGCCTGGGGAGTCATGGATTCAATGGATCATGGGGTGTAGCTGTCGGTAGCTGTGCAGGACAACAAAAGCCTGAGTCTTCAGGTCCTTAGTGCTTCCAGTCTTGCTCTATGGATGTGAGACTTGGACTCTGACCAGGGATTTGAGACAGAGACTTAATTCCTTTGGTACCAGGTCTCTTCGGAGAATCCTTAGCTATCGCTGGTCCGACTTTGTATCCAACGAGCGGTTGCTGAGAAACTCAAATAATATTTGTGACTTGCCTCGTCCGTGAGCGTCAGCTGCAGCTGTATGGACATGTGGCTCGTTTTCCTGACGCTGATCCTGCTCACCAGATTCTCTCAGCAAGGGAGTCTCGTGAGTGGAGGAGGCCAATGGGCTGACCAAGTACCTCATGTTTGTAGCAGGTTGATCAGCATCTCAAGATGGGGATGGGCCAGGCATCTGCCTCGGGTATGGTCAGACGGAGGCCCACGGAGCTCCGGCGGAAAGTGGACGCAGCGACGAGCTGCTCAGGCGCATGCTCCCATACCTCACCTGACATGATGTACGTATGTCTGAACATTATAGAATGGAAAACGGCTTCACTGATCTTCACCAAATTCTGCAAATCTGCTGAGACTACCCAGGTTCACGTTATGGACACTAAAGAATTCCATCCCTCAACCCGCCGCACGACCAGGGTCCAAAAAGCTGCTGCGCGACCAGGGTACAAAAACCTGCTGCACTATGAGGATCGAAAAACCCACCAAGGTCCGGGTGGAAAATATGCAGCTATCTGTGTTGGCAAAGCTGGAAAAAAAAGGAAACTGTTCGGGCCCAAAGCCGTCGTGAATCGGACCCAAAACCGTCGCAATGCGGGCCTAAAGCCGTTTAATGGGTGTTGCAGTGATACCAAGGAACGACTTGAATGTGGCTGTTATATGTCTTGATATATAGCTGGATGTGGGTGCGTTGAGGACTGCTTTTGGGACTCCTGGGCTCAGAAGTAAACCACTCAGAGAGTCTGTCTGCTTTTGTGCATTACTATCTTATTTGCCTTAGCATGTATCTATCACTTCAGGTGGAATGGAATATTACACACAAATGGATGGATGAACCAGCTTATTATTATTATTATATCGACAGACGTATGAAGAAGTGTCAAAATTCCAAAATTTCAGGCCCAAGGCCATCGCGACTCCTGTTAAAAGTTGCCACAAGAAATGCAGATAGATAGTAGGACAGCACAAAGCAGGTTATTGTTGTCAATTTTGATAGTTACATTTTGGATGGTCACATGACAGAAGGCATCTATTCTGCTGCTCTAAAAGTATTTCCAGAGGGTTATAGGGAGCTTTATTTAGATATCTGAGCTCACAACATCTGCTCTTCTGCATTTAAACATTTTTGAAATGGAGATGGGAAATTAACCATGTTTGTCATGCTTACTGCTCTATTAACATTCTTGCCCAATTCATTTGGGATTTCCTACATTAGCTCTGGCTATGTTTCCCCTGATCACTTTACAAAAGGTTTTTCCTCTGACAGAAAACTTTCCACGTTCAACATTCGTCCCACTCTTTTCCTTTGCCTTCTCTTTTGAGCAGTGTAACATTAACACAATAAATAGCTACAAAATTGGAAACACCATTTGAATGAAGGCACAGATATACAATGTTTATCAACTGTGCAGTTTTGACTAATGTAGTTTTACTGCTTCTTGTGAAGAGGCATAAAAAAAATTTTTAAAGGAAAATAAAAACATTCTTTAGGCAAAGAACAAAGAAGTGTATTTTATCTCAATTTGAATTTGTGAAATTTCAGTTTGTTGTACAAGTCAGATTTATACTTCACTGCTAAAACCAACACCTACAAACCCGATTATTAAAATGAAATTCCGAACAAGCTCAAAACTCTTCCTTCCAAACGATTTGTCCATCTCTTCCTTTCCAAATGCTCATTGATCTCTACAATCCGAACTGCATTGTGTTTCACAGTCTAATCCGATCCTCCTTGGACACTCAACAGCCTACTCAATTTCAAACTTCTGAACATTTGTCTGAGTTCTACTTTTCAACAAACTACACTACAACCAAAATCCAATTCCTCTTAACATGACATTGAAGTGCTTTGCACCAACTATTCTTCGCACGTTTCACTGGTGCATTGATATTAACCCTTGTAGAATTTGCTGCCAAACTCCAGCCAATATTTTCCTCATTTACAGTCCATCAACAAGGGTGCTCTCCCCTTTGTAGACTACTTTGACTCACCTCTAAAGTTGTGTTAATAAATCATTATTTTAACACAATGATAACCAATGTGTACAACCAAAAGTGTTGCCTTCTTTATTTCAGATTGTCAAGCTCTTGGGATTTTAAAAACCATCACTTGTAAGGCCATGCGCATACCTCATGGACCGTGACTCACCAAAGTCATGCAGTTATGAATTTGCTTCAAATCTTCTTCATTGGGAAAAAAAAAAACTTTACACAGACTTGGAGTTTTGTGTCTACATTTAAACTATATATAAAACATTAATGATGCTCTCTGTCTGTCCCACCCTGAAACAAGGAAATACTACTCGGAGAGAAAAAAAGTATTTAGTGAAAGTTGCTTCAAATTACCAAACCAGTGGAAAATTCTAGTTTAAATTTTCAATCGGACAAAAAAATTCAACATAGCCAGTAAATAAGGCAACCAACCGACCACTGCCTCGATAACTTCCGAATTTCTTTTTATTTTCTGTTCAGAAATACGTCACGATATCTTTGCAATTAAAAAAATATGATGATTTTGGAATTTTGACACTTCTTTGTTCATCCATCTCTGTAATAATAAGCTGGTTCATCCATCCGTTTGTGTAGCATACCATTCCACCTGAAGTGATACGTGTTAAGACGAATAAGATAGTAATGGACAAAGGCAGACAGTCTCTGAGTGGTTTACGTCTGAGCCCAGGAGTCCCAAAAGTAATCCCCAATGAACCCACCTCCATCTATATATATCAATATGTTTAACAGCCACATTCAAGTAGTTCCTTGGTATCACGACACCACCCATTAAACGACATCATATAGCCACCATGTTGGTCTTATGCGAAGCCAAAGACATCTTCGGAGCTGTCATATTCACAATTGCCATGCCCTTCCTTTCAATTTTCCCTTCAGGATAAAATGACCAATGGGACTGTTAAAAGGATCGTCAAATATCGAAAGGTTGGAATCGATATGAATCAAGGGACTTGTGAGTGTGTAGGGCCTAATGCTCCAGGCCTCTGTTAAGTGCAATTGGAATCTATCTGAGCTATATAACCAAGATGTATTATCGATGCGCATGGGCAGTTGAACATGTATTTGCTTCAAACAAGAGTTATTTTTTTATTATTGGGAGTGATCGAGGCAGCATTCCGTTTCCGACTATTTTCTCTTGGGAAAATAAAAAAAAAATTAAAAACTTGACCAAGGACCACACCAGAAAACCCACATCGTTATGAAGGTCTATGTCCGAGTAATTCCGGGAATCTCATGATATTGTGAAAGAAAATGATGTGTATAAAGCAAGTTGCCAAAGCAGGTGCTACCATGCTTCGGTGGAATGTCTGAGCCAGCTATGCGACGTGCTAATACGTCCTCACACCCGCCACCAAAATGGCGTTTCGAGCCCAAGTGGTCACCACACCGGATGCGGGGTGCTTTCCGTGCAGACACTATTTGTCCCGAACCCAATTACAATCTGTCCTTAAAGGAACAAATAATAACTAAAGCTGTTTGTGATCAGGGCAACTCAAATCACTCAGCGACCAAGTGACTTCATGTGTGTATTTAATAAGTAAACGGTGAGGGAGGACAAAGGACAGGAAAGCATTTATTTACATAATTTATTCACAACGATATGAACCGCAGGTATCGGATGAATGGAATCTACATGTGTCCCATTTGTCAATAACGTTCTATCAAAACTATTCAAACAGGAGTTGTGGGGTTGGGGCGTTGAGAAGTTGTGATTTGTGGGGGGGGGGGAGGAGGGATTGAAGCTTTAGGGTCGGGTGGGGGAGATGGAAGTGGGGGTTGATGACTTGGGGTTTGTGAAGGAAGGGGGGGGGCGTTGAGGTCTTGTAGTCACATTTTACATTGGGCGGATATAACATGGGGACCTGCTGAGTATATATACAATAGGCTAATGCTGTCTGTCTGTACCACTCTAAAACACAGAAATGCTCCTTGGAGAGACAAACAAAATGAATAAAAATTGCTTCATATTAATCCAAACTTACAGGAAAATTATAATATAAAAAACGAAGTTGTACACAACACATTGCATCTTCACGCATATAAAGTGCAGATAGTGCAAACTTTAGAACCGAGATTTACCCAATCGAATGTTTTGAATAAATCAATTAGTTGTTCAACCCATTTTACTCTCTTATTTAAGCATCAGATGCATACAATTACAACTCAAGGCATTCCTTATTGAACCTCCGATTTTTGAGCTCATTCAACCAGCACAATAAGAAATGGTTTACTTTTTTCAATTTCTGTCGTGGTATTTTTACCATGGGCTTCTGCTAGTACCATATTAAAGACTTACCTCTGTAACTACATGCTCCTCAAGCTCCACATACTCCTCCACGTGGTGTTCCATGGTGGAGACTCAGTGAACCCAAACCGAACGTGTCCCTTTCAACCCTGTATTGGACAGAACAGAGGTTGAGCAACTAAAAGCATGGGGGTTAAAAAAGGGGGACCCAAACCCAAAAATTTATTTTCTGAAAACCATTGAGAATAATCAATCACCGTCTAATTTTATGGGGGAAAAAATTGAATTTTTTTGCCAATAAAAGTCCAAGTGTGGATTTTCGATTTCACCAGTGACGTCATATTATGAACTCATCAGTGCTTTATATAGAGAAACTGTGCATTTTGAACTCGGATTCCGATACCGATTCCGCAGTCATTAGCAACTCTGAATGTTCTCAGAATGTTGAAACTGATCAGTGGGATTTTGAAAAAACTATTGAGACAAAATTACTGATGGAAACGCTTTCGGGGGAATTGTGGAGCCGCATCGTTTCGAGCCTGATGCGAGCGATTCAGACGAAGAAGGTGGAAGTGTTGTCAAAGATTAAAACGCTGGTCACATGTTCACTTCAGATTCGTAGGTTTTGTTTTTCTATTCAATTGACGGTTTATAAGGGAGGAATTTTGTATTTATTGATTAATAAATTAGTTGTATTACTCAAGCAGAATTACACGTCATCGCCTGACAGCCGACACCACCCTGGCACACGCAGACACCGCAGACAAAATGGGCAAGAAATGCTTTGGCCCACCGTCGCAGCCTGACCAGGTGTCCTGCATGTTATGGGATAGTCCCATTTCATACTTTCTCAGGACACAATGTGTGTCCGTGTCTGAGCCGTGTCCCACCGTTGTGTCTGTGAGGTGTCAATGTTCCGCCGTAGTGGAGGGGGAGTGGTGTGATAGGTGAGGGGGGTGAGGGGTGGTGGTGGTATTGTGGTTGTAATGGTTTATGGGGGGTTGTGTGTAGTCGAGGGTAGTGAAATGGGGGGAGGGGTGGAACACAAAGTTTTAGCGTCCTTGGTCAAATCCTCTCGGAGGAGTAAATGATAATATATACATACTTTCTCTACACTATAAATAGACAGTGATTCATTTGCTTTCGAGAAATTTGTGCGGATAATAGATAATTAGTTTCAGGTGCTCTTGTGGTAACTGCTGGGAAATGGCAACAGTTGTTTGATTCACTGCTCAAATCACCTGTGGACACGTGCTGGGAGCTGAGTAGAGATGGTGTTACAGTTTTAAGCGACAGCTGTGTATTCTGCTTAAGCATGGGGATGGTATCCTCTCTCAATCGTGGTGGATAACCACAAGATCTAACCATCGCTGTGGTATCATAACAGTTCTCTGTAATATGTTCCGAGCACAAAAGCCAAGAATTTGCAGACCTGATCCACACTCAGGTGTTTCGGATAAACCTCATCCGATTACTGGGAAACATAGGGTCTTCCGGGCATCGGTGTAGCATGAAACCATCTCGGTTTGTATTACTATACAACCACCAAGGACACATCGACTCGGCATATATGTGGATAAATCTGAAATTATTCGCAGTTTCAGTTAAATCGTACTGCGATGCATCCAGGAGACAGTACGGCAAAGACAGTCAACTTCCTGATGCGACATCTCTGCTATTCTGAAAAACAAGAAGATTGCGACTTTAAATGCAAAATTACCGAATTTGTACTGCAATTCAGAAATTGGAAAAAGACGCATCATCTCTAGTTTGAAGGGTGTAAAGGGATAGATTAGCATCGAGGTGGTCTGAGCGTTTGGGTTCACCTTTGAGGGAATTAGTCAAATAAACAGCAGGTGGTAGAAAATACTTTGCAGGAAAAAAAAAAGGACAATAACAATCATTATTGGAGCGTAGTTTGCAATAATTGCATTTCATTTGTTGTATGTGTCAGATTGTAGAATTCAATGCTAAAACAAACACTTGAGCCCGGTCTCCTCCCGTCCTGCTCCGAGCCCGGTCGCCTCCCGTCCTGCTCCGAGCCCGGTCGCCTCCCGTCCAGCTCCGAGCCCGGTCGCCTCCCGTCCCGCTCCGAGCCCGGTCGCCTCCCGTCCTGCTCCGAGCCCGGTCGCCTCCCGTCCTGCTCCGAGCCTGGTCGCCCCCCGTCCTGCTCCGAGCCCGGTCGCCCCCCGTCCTGCTCCGAGCCTGGTCGCCCCCCATCCTGCTCAGAGCCCGGTCGCCCCCCGTCCTGCTCAGAGCCCGGTCGCCCCCCGTCCTGCTCAGAGCCCGGTCGCCCCCCGTCCTGCTCCGAGCCCAGTCGCCCCCCGTCCTGCTCAGAGCCCGGTCGCCCCCCGTCCTGCTCAGAGCCCGGTCGCCCCCCGTCCTGCTCACAGCCCGGTCGCCCCCCCCCCTGCTCCGCGCCCGGTCCCCCCCCGGCCTGCTCAGAGCCCGGTCGCCCCCGTCCTGCTCAGAGCCCTGTCGCCCCCGTCCTGCTCCGAGCCCGGTCTCCCCCGTCCCGCTCAGAGCCCTGTCGCCCCCGTCCTGCTCAGAGCCCGGTCGCCCCCCGTCCTGCTCAGAGCCCGGTCGCCCCCCGTCCTGCTCAGAGCCCGGTCGCCCCCCGTCCTGCTCAGAGCCCGGTCAACAACAAAAAAATCTGATTAAATAACGAAATCTTAGCTTATTCTACACAGAAATCCTAAAATGGCCCAGACAATATTATTGGCACCTTTTTGGAAGTTGTGAGAAATAATTAGATTTCAAGCAGGTGAGTCTCCTTTACTCTGGAATTGAACTCACCTGTGGTGATTGCAGGTGCTTGCGATATAAAAATCACTCATTCAACTAATTTGAATCGAGAAGAGGAGTCATTCTGTTGTTTTGTGTCATTGTGTGTACCACAATGAAGATGGAGAAAAGAAAGAAAACCAGAGAATTGTGTGAAGAGGTCAGACACAAGATTGTAGCCAAGCATGGACAATCTCAAGGCAACAAGTCATCTCCAGAGATTTTGATGTTCCTGTGTCCACCGTACGCAATGTTATCAGGAAGTTTAAGGCTCATGGCACGATAGCAAAACTCCATGGACGTGGCCGCAAGAGAAAACTTGATCGAAGATTACAGCGAAGGATTGTTCAAAATGGTGGAGAAAGCACCTCGATCAACTGCCAAACAGATTCAACTCGCACCATCAATCACCAGCTCAATGAAAGGGGGTTCTCTGGTCGGAGACCCAGGAGGACCCCACTACTGAGAGACAGACATAAGAACGCCCGACTGGAGTTTGCTAAAACACACCTGAACAAGCAAAAATCATTCTGGGAGAATGTCCTGTGGACAGATGAGACCAAATTAGAGCTTTTTGGAAAAGCCCATCATCTCTTTGTTTACAGAAAACAAAACGAAGCCTTCATAGAAAAGAACACCTTCTCTATAGTCAAACATGGAGGAGGTTCAGTGACGTTTTGGGGTTGCTGTGCTGCCTCGAGCACTGGGTGCCTTGAATGTGTACATGGCATCATGAAATCAGGAGATTACCAAGGAGGCATTTTGGACTGCAATGTTCAACCCAGTGTCAGAAAGCTGTGTCTCTGTCAAAGGTTATTGGTCTTGCAGTAGGACAATGACCCTAAACACACTTCAAAAAACACCCAGTAATGGTTCAAGACAAAACACTGGACTGTTCTGAAGTGGCCAGCAATGAGTCCAGATCCAAATTCCATTGAACACTTGTGGGGATATCTGTAAACAGCAGTTGGGAGAAGACACCCTTCAAACCTGGTTGAACTGGAGCAGTTTGCACAAGAAGAGTGGGCCATCCTGCCAGTAGAGAGGTGTAGGAAGCTCATTCATGGCTATAGGAAAGCACTTGACTGCAGTTATTTTGTCCAAAGGCTGTGCCACCAAATATTAAGTTGACGGTGTCAATAATGTTGTCATTGCCATTTCTTTATATTTTCTAATTTAAAAGGATATATTAAGTTCTGAATCAAAAACAAAGGGTCTGTAATAATAACAGTGAAATAAAGAATTGTGGAGACAAAATACTTCTGTCAATTTCAACTTATTTTGAGAGAAAATTGAGGGTTTTTTTGTTTTTTAAGTGCAAGGGTGCCAATATTTTTGGCCACGACTGTATATTCAAAATCGATGGCCTCTCATCTATTCAGTTACTTTCTGCACTTTGCATTTAAGTCAATCTTCAAGGCTGTAGATTGAACAACTGTTTTTGTCCAAAAATTGGCCTGATGTTCAAATTTGTGTTGGATTTTATATTCTTCAATCCAAAGTATTATCCTTACCATAGTTAATTAGAAAACTTAATTTTCCAAAACAGCATCTGGCCTAACTTTCCATCGTCCATCATTACCCTCCTCCCTCCACTAATATCTCCTCAGTCTATCCTAATTAACTCAAATACTCGTCAACCTCCCCCCGCCCCCTTCCCCTTGTCACATTCCCTCCACTGCATAGCTTGCATCAACACAACCCCCCCCCCACCCGGCAACTCTCTTCTTGTCACATCCCCCTCCCCCGCCCCACTGCATAGCTTCCACCAACCCCCCCCTCCTTCCTCATATCTCCCATCCACCATGCCCTCACCCCCTCACAATAGGCTTACACACACACTTTTAATTAGTTTCCCTTCGATCAAATGGCGACTTGTAAAATCCATCAACCTTAGTCTTTTTGTAATATGGTACAATATCAAATATTCAACAGCAAGTCTCTATCCTAACAAGAAAGTAGAAAAATAATAGTGATTGTTCAGAAGAATAGTTCACACTTTTAAAATGAGCATATATTAGCGATGAGTTCTAACAGCTTTTTTAACTCCAACAGCTTTAACAAAGTGCTTTTTTTTAAAGTATGAACATTTATCAAGTTACAAACTTTCCAATCACTCCCCCCCCCACCCCAACACACACACTTTCCCCCTCCTCCGTGTACATAATTTAAAATAATCAAATGCAAAAAGACTAAAAATCATTTTTATTAACTAATGCACTCGATGTTTCTTTTCCTTTAAAAAAAGAATATATAACATACACTTCTGGTGTAATCACAATGTATTATTTTCACAAAATTAAACAATCCAAAATTCAGTGAATTTGGACCTCATTATGAAAAATTATTTTATACTAGGACATAAACTTAACAAAAAGTAAGTAAGACATGTTTTACTTATGACCAAGTTTTAAGTAAAAAAAAACCATACAAATCATGGAAATCTACATACCTGCAGCATGACACTAACAGCAATGGTCCATCCCTGATACTGCTTTAGAGCGGACTCGTTAGAGGATGGAGAAAGTGACGGGATGTCCAACAGCCTATAAGGGCCACATGCCATGGACTGTGTCTCCTGGGAAACATCACGCCGTTTTTGGTCTGGTGTCTCCTCAGAGAACTGAAGGCAAATTTAGGTACATCAGCTATCCTCAGTCCCACCAAGGTTAAGGGGTCTTTAAGCCCCATCTCCACCAACAAGTTCTGAACTAGTTCAGGCAGAATTTTAACCTCAACAGCAACATACATCAGACAAAATTGCTCCACCAAACCTGGACTTCTGCTCACGAGAAACTTGAGGTTTCTTTCTAGCTTGGAATTGATCCGGTCGAAACTAGTGCAGAACTGCCTCACCAGAGAAATGACTAAAATGGATGTCCGTCGATAGAACAGTGCGGCTTTCTGACGGAATGGTCTGCAAATTCCCCTGAGACAGCCTGCAGTCTCATGTGCAGTCCAGTGAAGAGCAGAGATCTTCAAAATAACTGCTAATGTCTCACTGAGTTTTAAACAGCATGCGCAATTGTCATTTTAAAACAGAACACCGATCTGGTATATAGAGTAACCAGGAATGGGGTAACTGTGTATAATAAGGAAAAGTGATGAACCATTGTACAACTCGTACAGAGGATTTACAAGTAGGATGACAAAAAAAAAAAAAACAACAACTGGTATTTAGTAAAGACACATCGTCATTATTTCCCGTTCCTATTATTATTCTTCTTCTTTGAGAGAAATTAACAAATAGCATTCTTTGGTAAATTTCTGTCAAGTTGTGAGGCGACGGAAACTTTTTTTTGGAAGTTTGAAGCTTTCTCTTGTTGCACTCATCTTGTGAATGTTTAATTATTATTATTATTTTTTTTTTACAAGCATGCGATTGCATTTCTCCAAAAGACTGCTTTTGGAATACAACATGAGCCAATGACTAAGCATTATTTTTTTATACACCATCCTTCCAAAAGTCCTGGGACACCCCTTTCCGGCTGCGAGAACTGCCCTCACGGATATTCGATTTTTGTAACAAGAACATACTCAGCAAGCAATAAAAATGTTCATCAACAGTTTCATATAATCATGCCCCTGAGGAAGGAGTTCATGTAGATTCATGGAATAACGATTCGTCTCCATAAGGTGGACATCCATGTCAGGAATATTTCAATCGGGCTGATCATGCCCGAATCATCTACGGAGAATGCCATCATGAAGCGGAAACTTTCTTGGCAGAGATGGGAATCTTGGAAGAGATGCGACTTCAGGCAACTTTCTTTGAAGACATGTGATTTCTTCCTTTCATATTAATCTTCCATTTGATCTGACAAAACAGTTAAGAGAGTTATTGGGATGCAAGGCAAGTGTCATAAGTAGTTAATCGATGGTTGCTTTTGATAAAAAATGCCATGGAGGAGCAACTCAACACATGCCTTTAACTAGTGCGGTCATTGCACAGGATCACATGGCATGGTGCAATGAGGTATTATTGGCCTCGAAATATGGAAACGGGCTTTGTGGAGCAACAAGTCAGAGTTCAGTTCTGGTGGCAGGGTCTGTGGGATGCGTTTGAATGGGAATTACAGGCTCGATAACAGTGAACTAAATACCTGTGAGTACTAGAAGATTCACAATACGTGGAACAATGAAGAATGCCACCTCCAACGTATGACAAACTGGTAGTGGGTGTTAGAGTAAAGGTCCAGGATGCGATTAATGTCAGGATGAGGAACCAATACATAAAGACGGCTGCAAACAAAAGCTTTCTTTCGACGACTTTCGTTTTCCAAGACTTTGTGTCCCGTAAATAAATATCTTGCGTCACATGACTGATAGGATAGTGCGTAGCTTAAAAATAATGACAGCTAAATAAAGCAAGCAAAGAAAACTTTTTGAAAATGGTACATAAAACAAAAAGTAGAATTTATTATTGCAAGGCAATGTTTTTTCCCCCCGACTCGTGGAGTACCTCCTGCTAATAACATCTTCGCTGCAAGTAGCAAAAAAATCAAGAGTAAAAAGAATGGGTCATTTACAACTGCAGAACCACAAAAACTACTGTAAACCAGCCAATTTGAGCACACTGCAGGACAAAAAAAAAACAAAAAAAAACCTGATATTATGGTGAGGGGTGTTTGGAATACTCGCCACCCTTACCAAATATCAAGTGTGGGCTAGTGAGAGCGAGTCTGCATCATGGAAATCGAACCAACACCGGCCTGTGGACAGAGAGACATGCCGAGACCAAACAGCCAGCTTTAGCACGTACAATTGTAATGAGATCTACATGTCAAGCTACAACGATTGTCAGTTCACCTGTTGCTGATATATTACAGGATAGTTGAATGCTCAATCCAAAAACAATTAGTTTAATTGCTGACATAATGGTATACAACTACAAGCCTCTCAACTGGTGATACATGAGCAGGTTATTGTTTGTCATTCCAAAAATTGGCGAGGAAGCTCACAGATGACTCTCTCATTTGGATTATTGGGAGCAAGTCCGCAGAAGACTCGATGCCTCCCTCGTCTTTCCATCCACCAAAACTGTGATTACTAGACTTGGCGGTGTGATGGTTAGAGCATCCGCTCCAAGTCTCAGAGGTCAGCAGTTCAGAGCTGACCCCAGCTGAGTAATACCAAAGACTTTTAAAATGTTGAGCATGAAGAAAGGAAGCAGCACGTGTCATTTTTAAAGGATATAACACGGACAAATGAACATAGGTGACAGACCTAACGACGTACTCCTGTGTTGAAGTTCCTTGGATCGGATTCAGAGTGCCAGAAGTAAAACTGCATCTGACCAGGCAAAGGGGAAATTTGATTTGATCCTTGGTCGATCAGCTTGTTATTTTACTTCCAGAAAAATAATTTCCATTACCATATAAGAGTCCTAAGTAAGAGGAAACAAACAGATTTCTTGCACGAGGCCAAAAATACATCTTCTGGGGATAAACAATACTTCATTTGTAAGCCATGGAATGGAGACCAGGACAAATATCATGTACATGCAACGTCTGTACATGTCATGAGGCCAAAACAACCTAATTAACATCATTCGATCCGCTTGCCAAGTGAAAGACAAACCTTCCCCTGACGTAGCCCTACTTATCGTGACAAATATGGCACAGGTTCCCACGAGGCCTCAGTACACTCGGTCAGTGATATTATTAAACCAGAGCAGCGTAAGCACCTGTGCATTCTGCGCTCACAGATAAGGACATGTGTATGAAATTGAAGACCAAACAAAAAGTGAAATAATAAAATTTATTTATTTCTCACCATGTTTATGACCTTTCATATTCATTATTACTACTTGTTCATGCTCTCCTCTTTTTTTTTTGTAATAAAGGATTTCCAAAGTCTGCCTCTGTCTCTATCGGCCACAGTTATTCCCACTTTCTTACGGGGTCAGCAGAGGAAAGCTTTTGGCCCAAATTATTGAACGAATCAGATGGCTAGGCTTGACGTTCCACTGAAGGTGATTTGGGCAAGAATTCGCAACTTATTCAGGGAGACAATTTTAACTGTGGGATTATTTAACGTCCACCAACTAATGCTGGCAGACAGGACACCCAGTTTAAGTAAGTTCGAGGGTGGGCACATTTTGTGATCCAACAACACCAATGGAACAGTTTATAGTCAGGTCGGGAATCGAACCCAGACTAGAAAGTTCAAAGATAAGTGCACCACCACTGCATCATCAATCCAGGATTGTTTGTAAGGTGTGTCCTTGTATTTCAATTGTTCTTTGATAACCACAATTTTGTCCAAATAATAGAAACAAGCAACTTGATAGGAGTGTTCAAACATATTTTACTGAAATGTGTATGTTGTAGTTTAGAGTGGAATTTATATTTACAAGTCATTTGTGCTTATTGACAGAAAAAAAAAATCTTGCTTCCTTCCAAAAATCTTTGGTTTTAGATAGACTTCAATCTCTCCCCAGCACCTTCTACCCCCTTGCTGAAACTTGTACCACTTATTCTTCTGTAACAGACAATTATTGTCATGTTCTTGTGGGGTTGGCTGGGGGAAGTTTTGGCCCATATCTTTCATGAACCGGCTCGCTCGGCCTGACGTTCGACTAAAGTAAAAGCAGGAATTTGTACTTTGTTCAAGGTGCCGGCAATAGCTCGCCTACTCTTCACGAAGGACATGATGGGAACTTTAACATCCACCAACTAATGTCGGCAGATAGGACACTCGTTTAACGTCTATCCGAGGGATGGCACACACATTGATGAATCACCCTGCCCAGATTCAAACGAGGGTTAGACAGCTGAGGCGAGTGTGCGACCCTCTCGGTCAAGGACAGTCTGTTAGCCCGGTTGTCTAAACATGTACTGCACCGATATTTTCTCTACCTCTTTGGGGATTTTGAAATACTATTATAAAGTAAGACTGATGGTATAACTTTAACAGCCAATTAATTAATTCGGCCAGTTTTTGTGAGCTCACATCAGTAAGTATACAAGAGTTGTGCAAAAGCAGATGAAATACCTTCAAAAGCATTTCATGAACCTCAGTGAAGTAAAAATAAATAAATAAATATAAAAAGTCATAAAATATCATCGGCTCCGTTGTTTTAGTAATTTTGCTGTGGTGTTTTTCGGTGGCAAGGTTTTCTTGCCATGAACTCCTGTAGATAGTGGTAAATCTGGCTCCCCGGATTTATCATCCCAATTGTAGAATAGGCATGAATCACTCAGATGAATTGGCAAGTGCTTCATGTACTTCAGCAAAGCTGCACAGTAGCAGTCATCTGAATGCTGTGCATGGAGTTATCATCACTGTATCTTATACTACACTTCAAAACATGAAGTGAAGTTCAGAGCTGAATGGATATATGGATTTCTTATGGGTAAATTGTACACGAACAAGTGCTGAGGATGGGATCAGTGCATCTTCTGAGCATCGGTCCGAAGCTCGCTGAATAAGATCATTTAATGAAATCCATTCTGACACATGGGCAACATTGTGGCGCCGTTCGTCAGCAGCTGTAACCTGCTCTGTCACAAGACCGAGTTGATGACAGAATATCTCTAAGGTGCCAGTAGGACTCCCAGCATTGAGTTTTCAGAGGTCTGGTGGAAGAACTTCTTTGCCAAGAAATATCAGTCTTAATCTTTGTTGCATTTGTGAGTGATTTGCAAGTGAAGAATCTATCAATAGTTCCTTATACAGAAAATCCATAATGCTGGGGGATAGTCCAGCAACATTTTCAAACCTCTCTTTGAAGATTTTCTTCATCATGCAGATGTGAAACTGAGGAAGATGCGGCGTTGCCTCGGCCATGACTCGAGCCGTTTCAGTCAGTATTTATTCTTCGGAGCGATTCTCTCGCACAAGAACTAAGAATACAACAGTGGTATGGACCCCGCCTGGAGCATAGCAAAAAAGATTAATCTGAACCGATAGCTGTAATTTTTCAACAAATCTGAGTCGTTGCATACTTGATATAAATGGAGATTGTTGATGCTTGCTTTATTCGAATAAAACTGGCTTTTGTAGGTCAGCGTCTTTGATAGCAGCATCAAGCAGTCAGGTTCTCTCTGCCACCTCAAATGTTGCAGACGTGCAATGGTCAACTGACATGCTCAGATACATTTCTGGTTGGGTGTTCCATTTTTTGCCGTTTTGTATGAAGTTCCAGTTGTGTATTCAGGTAAGAGCTGTATGGATGGAAGAGAGCTCGCAAGATTTTTAATGCCAGCATGGATTACAACCCACTGTTGGATGGATGCAGTTGGTCTTAAGTAAAGACTATACAGCACCTCTGCATGACTTTTGAGTGTGGTACTGGACATCTGTTGGTGTTTTATACTCTTCCCTTTTGTGTCATTATATCCCTTGAATTTAAAAAATATTGGAGGGATTGGCAGCACATCATTCCTCTTTAGTGAAGCAAAATGGATGGTTTCATGTTGGTTTGTAACACACCAGAGGACATTACACAGAAACTGCAAAAACATGTTCCAAGAATAAAAATTTGATCACAGAAAGGCAGCTGAATGCATAATTTTCTATGCAAGGATAAAAATTTATGGGAGGGGGCGAGGGATCAAAACGTTGCCATTTTATCAAACGTATGCTAAATTTGGTGTACATTGGGGTGGGAAAGTCAAAATTTCTGAATTCAGATGCTCCATATCCTTTATGGATGCCACCTTTCTCATACTAAACTGTCTTTTAGGTCCAACATACAGACCTGAGTTACATAGCATATTTCAGCCTCTGCTGTTTTGCAAAAAATGCATACATTTCATCAAACAAGTCAATGATGTCATGAAACAATTAATCTTTCTTGTTGATGAGACCAGCTGACACTCCGGCATTGCAAATACTGTACATATTAAAATGCATTAATGTGTGACTTAATTAGAAACTTGAAACAATGACAGCATAAGATATAATCTTGTTTTAATAAATCCCGAAGCAAACATGAAAGGACTCGCTGGCTCACCCCCCCCCCCACTCACCAATCCCTCCCCCCTCCCCCACCCCTCCCTTTCCTCGAACCCCTCCCCTGTATTCCTGTCTGCGAAGCAACAGGTAGTATTTGCTGGTATAAAATAAAATGTGTATACTGCCTGCAGGGTATAAACAGGACGATTCTTAACCCCTCCCCCAACAAAGTACAGTTCCATCGATTCAAGGCACACATGAAACTGAGATAATAAGACGGTGCAATTTTTCTTACTTTGTAACAAAACTGGCTTAAAATAATTTTCTAGAAAGTTGAGGCTTGTGGAAGAGCTCGGACACAGAACAGACCAGGACAAAACATAACAAAGGGAACAGCAGGAGAAAGGGGAATCACCAATAGCAGGGCAGAGGGAGAAGGAAGACGGACAAACAAGGGATGCAGGTAACGATGAGGGTGAGGGAGAACACAAGGGGTGGACAAGTTGGACACATAAAAAAATATTTGGGAGGGTAGGGATGGTTTAACAGGTGTAGAAAAGATCATAGCTTTGGATGGGGGATGACCTAAGATAGTGGTGAACAGCTGTATTGAAGACCACGAGGGAATAATGAGATTGAAGAGAGTGTGGAAGGTGGTTCCACAGGTGGGAAAAGGAAGGAATAAGTGAGTGGAGGTGAGCAGTGGTTCTCGTTTTAGTCATGTTCACGAAGGGGATTGCTGATGGACTGCATGCATCCTGCAGATACCTGGAAGGGACAAAGCACCGAGAGGACAGAGGGTGCAAGTCCAGAAATTATGTAAAAGTAGACAGAAAGACCACCGATCTGCTAGGATGGTGAAGTGATAGGCCCATAGATTCAGCTTCATCGCGAGAGATTCCAATGATCTTAAGAGCCTTTGTTTCCATGGCGTCAAGCTGAGCAAGATGTGAGGCAGGGAGCCAGCCCAGAGGGGAGAGCATTACTCCATCAAGCTGCAGATGAAAGCTCACAGGTTTGAGGCGGTTATGGCGGTTATGCGAGGGTGGCGGTTGAACGGTGGGGTTGCTAGAAGGGATTCAGATGTCCGATATCAATGTCACGGTCTGTCCGTGCCACTACACAGGCATCCACGTGCGCCAGAATTGATCTATTGGGGGTGCGTTTCAACAGTCTTTCGAGTTTATTTTTCCTTCTATTCCATTCTGTTTGGATCAAGGGATAAGAAATGGATAACAAAAATATATATGTAGAATACATGTACGCCAGACACAGGCCTATTCACATGTACATACTGCATTTGTTTCTGCAGCCTGGTGTTGGCTTAGTGGTTAGGGTGGTGGCTTGGGATCCTAGGGTGCTGAGTTCAAGACCCGTTGGCCACTGAATTAATACACCAGGAGGTTGACTCAGCCTGTCATCCTTCTGAGGTCGGCAAAATGAGTACCAGTGCACTGGTAAGGGGGACACTGCATCAGCGGCATAACCACGTCCCAACCAATGATGCAACCAGTAGCCACAGGCTGCACTCAATAGAGAGATTTGTTTCTGCAGACATGTTAAAAAAAAACAGAGCTCAGTCATGTGTTCATAGTTATTGTGCACATCATTTGCTTGTGCCATGATAAGGAACTGAAGATCGTAAATTTCAATCTGTACAAGTGTTTTGATCACCACTGAACACATTAGTCAAATTACAGTAATGGTGAAATGGAAAGGCCTACCAAAAATAGAATAGAACTGTTCATACTGTGAAACAGGACATGACCACCACAAGCTATGCACAAAGAAGGCTATTGAGAACTTGTCAACATAGGCCGAAGCTGATGATGGTGGGTGGATGAACATAGGCCGAGCACGTGCTCCTGCTGACCATTCACCAATGACAAAGGTTATTTTTAGATGATTGCACAATACATGTATTCGTGATGTGGCGAAGTCCAGGCGATCGCTGGCGGTTAGCGCTGGCGGATAAACGAGGGCGTTTTTCATTGTTACAAGTACTTATGTACTGGGAAAACGTTGGCAGATGGTGGTTGCAGATCGTAATTGAAAAATACATCATGGAAATTGGGAAACCCTGATTTCCAG
This sequence comes from Eptatretus burgeri, assembly GCF_056783735.1. Taxonomy (NCBI): domain Eukaryota; kingdom Metazoa; phylum Chordata; class Myxini; order Myxiniformes; family Myxinidae; genus Eptatretus; species Eptatretus burgeri. Next base: position 1,450,698 of record NC_140964.1, on the reverse strand, counting down.
GCGGAAGGCGAGGGAGGCGGTTAATCGAGGTTACACTGTAGCCGTTTTTCACCAGACATAAGTATGTCAAATGCAGACTTCACGAGTCTGACATCTTGTGTGTCTTGGTGACCACCTCGGCACTTTAAGTGAACAAAACGAACACCAAATGTCTGCACGGCCGTCATGACGTCTGTCTTCCGATCAGGAATGTCTATCCAGAGTCCATTTTCTGACTTTGAACAAGACACCATGGATGGGTCGGCAGGTGGGTTGTGCAATGTTTTTAAAATGTCGATAAAACATTACTACTCCTTAACTGAAATAAACAGCCGCTGATCTTCTCTGTTGAGACCACAGCGGTCAACAATGGCAGAGTAATGCCATGCTGAGCGTAGTGGAAATAAAATGGCCGCCCAGAAGTCCACCCTCGAAAAAACAATAAATAAATAAATCGAGCTGGAAAAATCAGTGGGGTGGGTCGGGTTACCGGAAACTCAAAATATTTTTTTTAAGCTTAAGGGCAGGGGAAACCTTTAAATGGAAAAAAGAAATACAATGCAGTGCAATCGAACAGGTCAAGCTGTAAAACTTTGCTATCTTTAACCAATCATCACTATCAGCAACAATTACAGCCACGTTGATTCCACTCGATAAGCCTCGCTGGCTTCTGGCAGTCACTCGTAGTCAACGCAGACGTCTTGTAGTCAGTCGGCTCATCAGAACAGCCTGCTGTCCAGTAGAAGATAGCCTCGGTATCCTCTAGGCTTGATGACTTGAGGGTTCTCAGGTCTGTACGAGGTAGCTCAGGCAAATCCCGTCATCCCATCTGAGTTTCCATTTGTCGTGGGGTGCTCGAGTTGACAACAATCAAGTAGTCCTGGTGCCAGGTATTAGCTGAAGGCATTATATTCAGCAATTCGAGAGCAAAACAAATGAATGGAAAAAGAACCCAGCAACACGCAGAGAATAAAAACACTGTAAATACAACAATCCAGTGGTGTAGTCTATGTGATACGCAGGTATATGCCGTATATCCACTAAGAAAGCTCCAGGATTTCCGTATACCCACTTAAAACTGCACAAGGATATGTAACAATATAGTTTTGTGACAGAACTTTCAGTTCATTTATTTTGTTCCCACATACCGGGTAGAGTATAACTGCAATAAAATAAGCCTTGCAGGGGAAGCCATATACTTCATTCATCTCCATTCATAAAATTCACCCCCACTCCAGTGCGGTGCCGTTACAAAGCTTGAAACGCGGTGGCTCACTGGCTGTGACAGGTGACCTCGACCTGACCTCACACTCACGCACCTACCAACGATGAACACGTGTTTGACAGTAGCTAGCGTTGCAAGTTTTTAATTAGCTAACATTATGAAAAGAAAGCAAACTACACTCTTTGAGCCTGGCCCTGAAGTTACTGCCGCTTCGGATGACACTACAGAAACTACAGAAAAGGAGCAGCCTGATGCTAACGCTACACCTGGAAAGTGAAATGGGTGTACAAATTAGTTAATCTCTCTATAAATAGAGGGTGGGGGGGGAATTGGCCAATTAATTATTGGTCTATCCTAAGGCGAGCTCAGGGAGGACGGAAAAATACCTGACCATTTTGAGGTATGTTTGGACGTTTTCGGAATTTGTATCGTCATTTTATGAGTGTTTAAAGAAATCGCGGTTTCACGGCCCGGAGCGTCACGCCTAAGATAGTTGTAGGTCGCAACAGTTTGGGGCCCCTTTAGCGACCAAAATGGCTTCTTACACCTTTATAACTGATATCGCCGGATGCCTGACGTTATTACCTGCACGATGATGAGTGTGTTGAATTTGTGTGACTTTGTGTTGTCGAGTTATGAGTGAATAAAGGACTTCGTGCTGCTGGCCTATTCGATTAAAGTTAGGCCTTATGGCTGTGATGCAGTTTCACTCTACCGGCGCTCACGAACGAACAGAAAGGTATTTTGGAATTCTGTTTTCAGATTTCACAGTCGATAGCCATCGGCTAAATCCCAACATAGAAAACCAGGTGAAAAAATAAAAATAAAAAAAAACCGGAGGATTTTGGTATTTTGGCGACGAAAGCAGCTTTGGGTACTTTGAGAACAGGAAATAAAATGCGCTGATTAATGCAAGTATTTTTTTTTCATCAGTACTTGGAGGTAGGTGAGGTATAGACCTACGAAACGAGGGGTATCATTCGGTTGTCGGACTTGTGATGATTAAGTTACAGAAAAAAACGATTGTTGGCGGGCCGCGTACATTTCGGCGCCTCGCCATCGAAGGGAACGAAAAATTTTCAATCTGTTTTCGGATTTATCAGTATCTATAGGGTGGTAATGAGATTACCTCGAAAATCCGATTAAAAAGAGCTTATGTTTCGCAGTTTAGCCACGGCTTGCATTTCGTACTGGGAAAAATAACATTCCGGAAGGAATTTCTCTTCCACCATCATCTGAATAATTTGTCCGTCGGCACGAGGACATAGAGGAAGGATAGACTGACAAAATAAGGAGTACCACTAAGCTCTGTGACTTATAATGATTAAATTAGAGATTTTAAAAGGCAACGGTGGAAAAATATGCAAATTCACTCCAACGGCTCTGACGAACGAACGGAAATTTATTTTTGAATTCTGTTTTAGGATTATACAGTACATATATATATATATATATATATATATATATATATATATATATATATATATATATATATATATATATATATATATATATATATATATATATATATGTGTGTTTCGGGTCCAGGGAATAATATTGTCAGTTAGCTGTGAACCAATGATTGGCCCATGAGGATGACTATTAGGCCAAGTGTGCTATTGCCTTCCCTTGAGTTTGGCTTAGGCCTATCCATCATCCTCATAGTGTTATTGTTCACACCATAGCTCATTATTTAAAAAAAAAAATCTTCATCCAATTTAGTGCTTAACTTCAATGCTGAAGACTCATGCACTTGAACCTGGTGATTACATGCAAACTAGCCACACAAAGCTCTCATGGAAGTGTCAACATTGGGGGTTCTGACACCTGATGCATTCAGACTATTCCAGTCTCTAACAGTTCCATCGGCGTGCAAAAACGAGAGACTCCCCTCCTGTGGATCAATATTGATCTGAAGAGAAAAATCCGCCACAAGAAAACTTGTGTGCGTGTTTGTGTGTGGGTCCAGTAATCAACAGAATACAATGCTGTGATCACACTATCTCCTTGTTCCTTTCTAGATGAGAACTCCTGGCCAGGCTTGTGGACTGAGAGTCAGGCTATGGAATTTAAAAACCGGCATCCTTGGTTAGAATGGAAGGACAGAAAGTTAGGTAAATATCAGCCAACATGCAAATCTGCGGTATAAACAATTGGAATTCATAAAGTTGATTTCTACGTGCAAATGGAAGGATAGTTAATTCATGGTCATCTTAAAGGTGCAGTAATTTCAGACTTTTACACCATTAAATTACTAAATGGTATGTTAAATATCAATAGTTGTCAGATAATTAGACCCATTGAAAGAGTGGAACATTTGTGTCCTTTCCTCATCATGAATTGGTTAGCCATGGTGTGAAGATTGTAAACTGTTCATTAAATACTTTTGAGTAGATTTTGGCCTTGTTCAGCACTCGGTGCTATTGCTAATATAGATACAAAAAAGGACAACTTGTATGATGATGTTAATTAGCCATGTTTTTATTTATATTACTTCCAGGTTGTGCTATTTGTAGCACTACAAAATAAAATAGCATCTACACAGAAAAAAAAAAGTGTCCATATCTGAGGAGTGGGTTTCCTTTAAGATCCAATCCGCAGGCTCAAACGGAAACAGACAAACAGCCCTGGCCTCCTTGAGGAACAAGATTCGACGACATCAGATGTCCAGGGCACACGAAATAGCTCAGGAGCTCACTGAAAAGGGTGGACAGGATTTACTTGGAAATGTGGTGAGAGCTGAGACAGATGCTGTATTCAGGTCAGCATACTACCTTGCTAAGATGAACCGACCTTTCACTGACCATGACAATCTCATTGAGCTTCAGGGAAAAAAAATGGTGTCAGCATGGGCACCAATCTGCACTCAAGGTACAGTTCCACAAAAATCGTAGAACACATAGCAAAAGAGATGCAGAAGAAAATTGTTAACAGCATTGTGTCTTCTTCAAGCAAGTTGTCTGTTCTCATTGACGAGGCTACATCTCCCAGCCACAAATCTGCCATGACTGTCAATGTGAAAGCCTCTATAGATGGAGCTACTCCGGAATTTGTGTTTCTGGAGCTGGTTGAGCTAGAAAGCCAAAAGGCAGAGGGTATAGAGGAAGCCCTATTGAGCTGTTTGGACGCTGCAGGCTTCAGTGAAGAGTGGCTTCAAAAGAACTGGATCTCATTTGTTTCTGATGGAGCCAGTGTCATGTTAGGCAAGAATTCTGGTGTGGCAACCAGGTTGACTGCAAGGTACCCTAACCTCTTCACATGGCACTGCATGAACCACCATTTGGAACTGGCTGTATCTGATGCTGTGGATGAGGTTGTCAATCAACCACTTCAAAGCATTCATGCAGAAGATCCACAATCTCTACAGTCAGTCCAATAAAAATTCACGGGAACTTCTGGAAGCAGCACTAGAAGTGGGCTCACGAGTCAAGAAAATTGGCAGAGTTTTAAATACGTGATGGGTGGCCAGCAGCTTCCGTGCTGTGAAGGCTGTGTGGAGATCATATGAAGCACTCAACAGACACTTTGAAAATGCTGCGGGAGACCAAACACAAAACAGCAAAGAGAGGCAAACTTCCATAGGTCTGGCACATCGTATGCAAAGCAAGGAATTTCCGTGTGACATTGGACTCATGTACGATGTACTGTCTGAACTTGCAAACCTGTCTCAGCAACTTCAGGCCCATTCAATCACACTATTGAGAGCAGAACAGCTTCTGAAGCGCACCATCCGATTGCTGGCGTCATTCAAAGACTGTCCAGGAGAGATGACGGAGGTGGCATTAAAGGCAAAGGCTTCGGGACATTTTGGATCGGCTTCCCTGGAGTCAAATGGAAAGCTTACATCAATCAATGCAAAGCAATTCCTACAAAGTCTGATCAACAATATGGAGAAGCACCTCTCATTTGAAAGTGAAATGCTTCTTGATCTCAGCATTCTGGACACAAGCAATTAGCCATCAACACCTGGCATACGGTATGGCGAGTCACGAGTGAAACGACTGTGCAGGCGGTTCAATCTTTGTGAAGACCAAGCAGTTAATGGTTGGAGAGATTTCCTTGAGCACCCACACAGTGAGCCTGAAAGCCTAAAACCTCTCATACGATGCATGCAGACCATCCCTGGCAGCATGGCTGAGTGTGAAAGGGGTTTCAGTCTAATGAACAATGTATGCACGGACAAGAGATCTACATTGTTGTTGTCCAATGTAAGTAATTTGATGATGATCAGAATCAATGGCCCCCTGTAAGTCTTTTTGAGCCAAGGAAGTACGTCACAACATGGTTGAGAAGCCATCGCTCTGCCACACAAGCAAGGAGGCAAAGCACACCTCAGATGCCAGAGTACAAACATATTTGGAAAGTTTTGTCGACGACCAGGCTAGTTACCCCACCCACCCCCTTCTTACCTCTCCCCACCCCCACGAAGATTATGCGACTCGATTTAGCAATAGTCCCATGCTCTTCTTGATCCTTATTTTGAATATGAATAGACGTTGATTTTCAAGATCACTGACTGGCATTTTATCTTTGAACTAATCACAAATATAATGTTAATATTTTTGTAGCCTTAATTTATATTACTTTCACAATCCATCCCTTCTTGGCTTCATAGATGTACGACTATATACATTACACCTTACTAGAATTTTTAACATTGATATTTTGAAACTCTGCATGTTTGCATACAATTGATGTTGTGCCCTTTTTAATAGAAGATGATTTAAGTATTTGTGTCATATTTTTTTTTCTTTGTAAAACTTGCCGCAATTCGGTTTTTAACTGCAATGGCAAGTGAATGAATAAATGAATGGTTTGGAAGACAAGTGAACATACTGTGTTAATTCGTATCCTCCAGCCATGCAAAATCACTAGGGATCACTAAACGGTAGAAAATCAGTCCAAAGCGTTGAAATCTTCCCAGCTGTAAATGTCATAAGCTGCTGTTATAGTCTGTGTTGCTATAATTTGTTGATAACACATGTACCGAGTCTTGTAGAATGCTCTCAATTGGGTGTGGATGCATGTAGTGTATGTGTTAGTGCCGTGGTGCTTATGGGGTGTCTCTCCGGCACAGATGTGGTGAAGGCGGGGAGGGATTCGGGGATCATCACAGTATACTCACTACAAAAACCTAGACTACACCACTGCAACAATCAATCGTCTTCACACATCAATGACAATCAAAATAACATCACCTGAAAAACAAATCCACCAGCGTCATCAATCAGTGATGGGGGGGGTGGGGTTGTGATTGGGGGGTGGGTGGGTGGGTATGTGGGGGGGGTGGTGATGGGGGGGTGGGTGGTGATGGGGGGGGTGGGTGGTGATGAACAACCACGGCATGCCTCAGCCTGCAGCGGATAATCGCGAAAAGTGCACAATCTCCAAACGTTGATGTCCCAATAAAGGCGGGAAGCACCGTCCTTGCTAGGCCCGACCCTGCAAGTCGTATCTGTTGCTTCCTCGTTGCAGTCACCACCCCTCAGCCTTCTTCTCACGTCGAAATGGTCCAGTCCTCCAAAGGTAACTCTCGAGAGAGTGGCTCATTGATCCACCAGAATACCCTTCACGCTCTGACTGACTCTCTGACTGACTCTCTGACTCTCTCTCTGACTCTCTCTCTCTCTCTGACTCTCTCTCTCTCTCTCTCTCTGACTCTCTCTCACTCTGACTCTCTCTCTCTCTCTCACTCTGACTCTCTCTCTCTCTCACTCTGACTCTCTCTCTCTCTCACTCTGACTCTCTCTCTCTCTCTCTCTCTCTCTCACTCTGACTCTCTCTCTCTCACTCTCACTCTGACTCTCTCTCTCTCTCTCTCTCTCTGACTCTCTCTCTCTCACACTCTCTCTCTCCCTCTCTGTCTCTCTCTCTCTCTCTCTCTCTCTCTCTCTCTCTCTCTCTCTCTCTCTCTCTCTCACTCCCCCTCTCACTCTGACTGACTGTCTCTCTCTCACTCTGACTCTCTCTCTCTCTCTCTCTCACTCTGACTCTCTCTCTCTCTCTCTCTCTCTCTCTCTCTCTCTCTCTCTCTCTCTCTCTCAGACTCTCTCTCTCTCTCTCTCTCTCTCTCTCTCTGACTCTCTCTCTCTCTCTCTCTCTGACTCTCTCTCTCTCTCTCTCTCTCACACTCTTTCTCTCTCTCTCACACTCTCTCTCCCGCCTCACTTTCCCGCTCCCGAACCCTCTTCTTCAATCCTCTCCCGGAAGTGACGTCACCCCCCTTCCACAAGCTTTCAGCTTTATATCTCTCACCGATTTTTAGTCATAATATTTTATTTTATTTCACATCCCTTCAATAAATTAACTCGTTCACATTTCAACACGAATTTCTACTCTATTTAACTGAAAGGGTAAAATAAAAATCGAAATCCCTGCTGGAACGTACCCGCACCTTCTCCATGGCAACGAGACCGCAGGCCTACTAGTCGAGCACAGGTTCAAGGTTCAAGGGGTCAACGAGAAAATCACAACCAGTCAGAAGAAGAAGACAAGGTTTTGCCGGGGATCAATGGCGGAGAGAGCAGGGAGGACTCTGTTAGTCCTCCCAAGTGTTTCAAGCACCAAGTGGAGCCCGGCGGCGCAGGTGAGACCACCTGGGTTCGGTCGTCCTCTTTGCCGTGACCTTAATACATTTGGCTCTCTTTGTGTTGAACCAACTGAACACCGCCATTAGCTATGTCGATGCAGTGATTCGAAACCGACGACAAAACTGCCCTGGTAATGTAATGTCAGCAGGGTGTGCTGCATCAAGGAGCACGGCGTTCTCCCGACATGTTTGGTGTGGTTTTGAAGACCCCACTGTGTATTTCAGAGCAGGTGTTTTTTGGCTGGAACCATGATCACCAAACGTACAAACCGATGGTTAACTAGATTAGCTGCACCAGAACAGTGTGTGTGTGTGTGTGTGTGTGTGTGTGTGTGTGTGTGTGTGTGTGTGTGTGTGTGTGTGTGTGTGTGTGTGTGTGTGTGTGTGTGTGTGTGTGTGTGTGTGTGTGTGTGTGTGTGTGTGTGTGTCTGTCTGTGTGTCTGTCTGTGTGTCTGTGTCTGTGTCTGTGTCTGTGTCTGTGTCTGTGTCTGTCTGTGTGTCTGTGTGTCTGTCTGTGTGTCTGTGTGTCTGTGTCTGTGTCTGTGTCTGTGTCTGTGTTCGCGTTCGTGACCATTTTTCTGACGGATCTTCAAAGTTTCAAAGGTTCGTCGGTGAGTGTTGGGGTGTTTTTTATGCCAAAAAAAAAGAAAAGAAAGTTTTTGAAGACAAAAAAAAAGTACTTAAAATGTAAAAAATAATTAATTAAAAAGCGCTCTAAAGCACCTAAGCTTTTGTAGCTCGCTTCATGAAAGGTAATATTGAATGATCCCCGACCCCATTCCTTCGTGGGTGCAGGGAAGTGTTAGGGTTAGGGAAACAAAAGTAGAATTTTTTGGGGGATTTCTTCAAAATGTCAGCAGGATTAGAACAGCTCCGGGCAACACTGGGTACCTCTACAAGTACGAGGGTACCTACAGAAGGTAGGTACTGGGCAACAATGGGTAACTACGGCACAAGGGAATACTACAACGGCACTTGGTAGAGCGCAGACCTTCGCCAAGCTGAACAGTTTACGTTTTGTATCTCAATGATTTGCCAGATTAGATCTGTGAATTGCGACAGGTACCATGTAAACCTGTACGAGTCCTGTTTCATGGTCGGGTTGTCGGCGACGAAACCGTCTCACCCATCAGGCTTCCTGGTGAGGAGGGTGTATGCTATGGACACCCAGCAGGATTAAAAACAAAACCTGTCAAAGAGTAGAGGAGCTCCTTGTGAGCCAACGGCCATCCATATCTAGTGCCCAACTGCGTCTGCGGACGAGCTCCTGCAGGCGGTTACTTTTTTTATTAGGAGGTTGGTGGCAGCATTTGCACTCCGGCCACTGCAAACGCTTCACTCCACAAAACACAAAATGCAAAGAAATCTGAAAACCCACTCCATGGGAGTACCTCCTGTGCAGTTGCCCTCCGCAGGGCAGCTCAGCGGATGCCGGGTTTGGAGCAAAGCCTGCGGGACCCCCAATATTTGATGATAGGCGGAAAACCATGGGGTAACCTTCCCGCGTCAGATTGTGGTAGTGTGTGTCGAGGTGGAGCTGATGTGTCATCCACCAGACAACGGTTTCCTTGGGTCAACCTGAGGCGGTCCTTTCGGGTGGGTGCCTGGAATGCCCTATCTCAAAGAGAGGATGATCACCTCTCTCTGTTATCATCTGAGCTCAAGCATTTGGACATCGGGATTGCCGCACTCTCTGAGATTCGGAGACCGGATTGCGGCGAGATAATGGCGGGTGGTTACACCGACTATTGGTCTGGTCGCTCTGATGGTTACCATGCCCAAGGAGTTGCTGTAGCTGTGTCCAATAAGCTGACTCCAATGATAATTGAGGAAACACCGGTCAACGAGTGTATTATGAGATGAAGGATTCATCACTCCTTGGGTGTCATTTCCCTGGCTCTGTGTATGCTCCGACTGAGATGAGTGATCTCACCGTGAAGGATGCATTCTATTGTTACGGATTTGGAAACCTTGTGCACACAAACAGCCAGAGTCCCTAAGCTTACTTATTTCGATAAGTATGTGTTTACAGTTAGAATCCCCCCTTTGTCTAATGGGAATTACATGTGTGCACGATGAGTTATTTTTTAGCTGGGTTTTTCCTCATCAGCAACAACAACAATGACTACTACATCCACTACAACAACGCCACCATCCCGCACTCGACCGGTCGCCATTGTCCACGTGTTTTCGGTCGGAGGCGTGGGCGAAGCCTCCAATGCTTCAGATCGAGGCTCCGTCCCAAGGAAGGGCATGGACCGTTTCCTCCAGCCAATGAGCGAAGGGCGAGCATGACACGCACACCCCAGCCAATCGGGAGGTGACCACGAGTTATCCGACAACCCCTCGTCCAATCAGGAGGCGAATGGGAGGAGAGGAGACCGCTCCCACCTCAGAAGTGGAGTGGTTTTCTGGACGAGTGTTGGGCAGACAAGGGTGCATTCTGCAGGATCTTGGCGATTGCGGTCTGCGGTCTTGGTGGCGAGTGCGGCTTGGTCTGGGTCGTGGGTTCGAGTCCCACTATGGTGTTTTGCGTTGGAGCGCTCGAGCTGGGATGCCCATTCCCGTCCATGGACTCCGAGCTCCACAAGTGCAGGTCCGGTGAAACCGCACGAGGTGGGGAGGTACCCGGCTCTAACGAAAATAGACCCACGAGGTCCAGTGTGTGTGTGTGTGTGTGTGTGTGTGTGTGTGTGTGTGTGTGTGTGTGTGTGTGTGTGTGTGTGTGTGTGTGTGTGTGTGTGTGTGTGTGTGTGTGTGTGTGTGTGTGTGTGTGCGGTCCTGTAAGCAGAATTGTTAAGTGCTTTTCCCTTGCACATTGTACAATGCCTGCCTTTTATTCGTGATACAGTAACTCTGCTCTGTGTGCTCCCCTCCCCGATTATTATTGTAAAATAAACCCCCCGTGTTAAATGTACTAGCTCGTTTTCTGTCCTTTCCTCCATTGGACTGGCATGGTGCGTGTTGCGAATTGGTCGGGCCGTTCATGCCGTTGATTGTTCATTGGGACCGGCGCGGCTCTGGTAACTCCGCTCGGTTATATCAGATCCGAGTCCGTACCTGCAACTCGGTCCGGACAGAGTCGGCCGAGGGTGTGGTTTTCCCCGGAAGGTGGACGATGTGGGTACTTAGGTATATTGAAATTCGGCAATTACCCCTACCCCACACCGTCGAAGTATTGGCGACCACAGTCCGCTGAGGGACCCGTGACCTTCGGACTTATACGAGAGTCACGACCTAAATTCCGGGTGTTCGGTGGGAGATGACTCCACTGCTCCACCTCGTGGTCGTTTATCGCCACCGACCCCCCGGCCCACAACAATATGCCACGCTCAAGTCTGGTTGATCAGTGCCCCAGGGGAGATGCTCTTCTAGTCTTGGTGGATTTCAGTGCATCGACTGGAACTGATAGGGATGGTTATGAGATATATGTTGGTCCCCATGGGTCTGGAACTGTGAACCAGAACAGCACAAAGTTCCTTGACCTTGCAAGAAGCCATGGACTTGGGGTGGCTGGTTCATGGTTTCAGCGCCCACAAGCTCATCGCTGGACTTGGTATTCCAACGCTGGTGTGTGGCAAAGGAGATTGACCATGTGCTCATTGATGGTCGCTGGAGGATAATCCTGAACTGCAGGGTCTACCGGAGTGCTCAGTTGGTCAATACTGACCACCGGCTTGTTTTAGCAATTCTCAAGTTGCAGCTTAAATCCAGGAGAATGGTACCATCCCAGCCTAGGATGGAGGTTGGCAAGTTCAAGGATGAGAGGGTAGCTGAGGAGTTTGTGAACAGGCTGAGTGGGGATTTGGGTTGTGGGGGGGGGGTCTGGGTGTTTTTGGGAATCCTGTATAGTTGTGGAGTGCCTCCAAAACCACCATCCTTGATGTTGCCAGTGGATGTCTTGGAACTCACCGGAGGACGAAGAAGAATTTTGTCTCAAGGGACACTGGATACCATTGACCAGAGTGGCAGGGCCAGGCTTAATGGCAGAGCTGAGCTGTTCAGGGCGTTGAGACGTAAAACTGTACATGTGCTGAGGGTGGACAAGGAGGCCTACGTGTGAGGAATATGTGAGGGGGTAGAGCATCACCTGTGGTCAAGCGATTCTCGTCCTGCCTACAGGAGAATTCGCGCATTCGTTCCTCCAAGCCCATCCCTCCATGTACTGCAGTTAGAGTGGAGGATGGTGGGATATTGACAGGGGAATCTGAAGTGAAGGCCCGCTGGGCCAATTACTTTGAGCGGTTGTACCAGGTTGATCCACCAGCTATTGAGTTGGATTTCAGGTGTGTTATTATCCCTATTGCTGACCCTTCAATCAACTGTGATCCACCTTCATTTGTGGAAACACGGGCTGTGGTGAACCGGTTGAAATGGGGAAACTCCTGGAATTTTTGGCATCCATGCTGAACTTCTCAAGGCTGGTGGAAATGCTGTACTGATGCGTTGCATGCAGTTCTGTGCTCTGCTTGGAACTCAGGCATCACATAACAGACTGGAAGAGGGGCCTTGTTGTCCCTCTCTGGAAAAGGAAGGATGATCGCCAAGACTGCAACAACTCGCGAGGGGTGACGCTGCTCTCAGTGCCGGGCAAGGTCTTTGTTCAGATAATTCTTGGTAGGGTTCGCCACCATGTGCTTGTGCCCCAGTGCCCAGAGCAGTCAGGCTTCACATCAAAGAGGTCAACGATTGACCATATCCTTGCTCTTTGGGTCCTCACTGAACGCCGATGAGCGTTTCGGCAGGGGCTGCTTGCATCCTAAGTTGATCTCTGTAAAGCGTTCAATTCAGTGAATCAGGATGCCCTCTGGAGGATTCTTGGTCTTCGGGGGATGACACCAATGCTGATCAATCTGATGTCTGAACTATACTCTGGGACTGAGAGTGCTGCAAGATGTGGTACTACCATCTCTGACATTTCCAGTTGTTACTGGAGTTCGTCAGGGGTGTGTACTGGCCCCCACACTTTTCAGCGCTTGTATGGACTGGATTCTGGGTAGTATGTCGGCGTGATCAAGCTCCAGTGCATCGTTTGAGTGATCAAGATCGTTTGAGTGATCACTATCTCTGACCTTGATTTCGCAGATGATTCAGTCATCTTTGCGGAGCCTGGATATCATTTTGGGGGCCCTTGAGGTGCTGAATGAGGAGTCGGAACCTTTGGGATTATGGGTTTCCTGGGTCAAAAATATGATCCAGGCTTTCAATGACATCTTGGATGCTGCTATCTTGTCTGTTTCCTGGTTGTGGCGAGGATGTTGAGATCACGGAGAGATTCACTTTCCTTAGCAGGGATATTAATGTCTCTGCTGTCTGTGAGCCAGAGGCCAACAGACGTCTGGGTCGGGCCTGGGGAGTCATGGATTTACTGAATCATAGAGTGTGGTGCTGTGTCGGTACCTGTTCAGGAGGACGAAAGTCTGAGTCTTCAGGTCCTTGGTGCTTCCAGTCTTGCTCTATGGATGTGAGACTTGGACTCTGACCAGGGATCTGAGATGGAGACAATTCTTTTGGTACCAGGTCTCTTCAGAGAATCTCTGGCTATCGCTGGTCAGACTTTGTGTCCAACGAGCGGTTGCTGAGAAAGCTGTTGAAAATGAGATTTGTTTCCTGCATAGTCTGTGAGCGTTAGCTGCGGCTGTATGGACATTTTGCTCGTTTTCCTGACGCTCATCCTGCTCACCAGATTCTCTCAACGAGGGAGCCTCGTTGGTGGAGGAGACCAATGGGCCGACCACGTGCCTCGTGGGTGCAGCAGGTTAATCGGCATCTTAAGGAGATGGGGATGTGCCAGGCATCTGCCTGGGGGATGGCTGGAAGGAAGCCCCTGGAATTCTGGCAGAAAGTGGACGCAGCGACGCGCTGCCCCGGCGCATGCTCCCCTACCTGACCAGACCTGATAGGTCAGATGGGATGGATCCAGATCCTCCCCAAAATCGAATCAATTTGTCCTTTTAACACATCCAACCTGTCCAAGTTTCGTCCAAATCCATCCTTAACTTTTTGAGATATCCTGCTCTCAGTCAGACAGACAAACAGACGGGGTTAAAACATAACCTCCATCCACCTTCGGTGATGCAGGTAAAAATGGTTAGAGTTATCCACCGTGAAGGATTGGGCCTACAAGATGCTGACATTTTGGCCTTTTATCCTTCCTCGGGGCAAAAGAATGAAACGCATTCCAGTGCAGGACTGGTGGTAATGACACAACCAACCACATGATGGAAATGAGGGAGGAAGCTCGCTCTTGAAATCCTTTCGTGTTTTGCATGCTTGAGGAAGTAGGGGGAGCGGGATGGTCTTCAGACGGGGCAATAAATACTCATAGCAATGATTGTGGTGGGGGATGGAGAGATGAAACATGGAGGAATCGGATGTTCAGAATGTTAATTTAAGTAAAAACGAGGAGCTGATGCTCTCGGTCCCCTGCCTTTTGGTGGTATGAGGAATAGATTCGTGCAATATGAAAGCTAAATGTTCAATGGTTTTTGAAATATCACGTACACAAAAGTACATGGACGGATGATCGGTCGGTCGGATGGAGCTCATTTCATTGTCTCCTGTCTCCGACCTTGTCGGAGGGGTGGGGGATAAAAATGTGGTTCGTAGGATAGCCTATAAGCTGTCGAGCCTGCGTTGGAATCCCGACTCAGCTATAAACTGGTGTTTCACAGGCAAGGTTATTCATCGATGTGTGTGCCGTCCCTCGGATGGACGTTGAACTGGGTGCCCCCATCTGCCGACATTAGTTGGTGGATATTAAAGACCCCACTGTGTCCTTCACAAACAGAAGGTGAGCTTTCGCCGGCACCCTGTACAAATGACAAATTCCTGCCCGAATCTACAGAGAGCATTACATTTGTGGCACTGTCATGCTCCTGCGATAACTGATGCTCACCCACAGCCACGTGCTGCAAACAAACGACGACAGGTTAAAAGAGTAAAATAACATATGATCGTTAAATAAATGAAAGGTAGGTTAAGAAATATGTACAGTACAAATTTCTCTCTCTATTCTTGAATTTGCAATTCTTTCTGGACACCAGCACTCGTGCCAAGTTTTACTTAATCGTTTATCACACTTGTGTTTCTGATGTGTGCATGTTCTCATCTAGGCACCGCCAATGAATGTGAGAGACCTCGAAAGCGTGGTCGATCTCCTGCAGGATCCAAACACGGTGGGGTTTATAATTCTCTCTCAATTTCTGTGTGCAGTAGAATCATTTAGACATAATATTACTAGATATTATCATCCCCTACAAACTTCTACCCCACCCACATCCCATTTGGGAGACACACATTTCTCTGTAACACTGGCCTGTCTGACATCTTGTGTATTTCAGCGTGGCCTGGTTGAGCGACATATGGGTGCACTGTGCCGTGTGGTGATGGAGCACCCGTACGGCCTGGTATCCTTCTCTCAGACTTGGATGTAGCACAATCCAATGACTCACCTGGTGTTCCTACTGCATTCCATCGTGTGGTGATATCATCATGATATGGGGACACCAAAATGTCTTTCACAGTGCACACCTAATTCTATTTTCAATTAATCAAATGGTCCAAAGCTTTGACAGAGTGGCGGTGCAGCCAAAGTAGTTCCTGGGCAAAGGTTATGTTGGGTGGTTTGCTGTTACCTTTCCAGCAGTCGTTCTGGACTTCTTTTATTTGTAGCATACAGTAACGCGTGGCATCATTTACTGGGGGCGAGGCTGTGCCGCTGATACAACGCCTTCTGTTAGTTAGGGCAAGATTTTGTTATTTGTTCAGGGTACTGGCAATAACTCGCCTATTCATCGCAAAAGACACCATGGGATCGTTAACGTTCACCGACAACCATTACTTGCAGACCGTTCTTCCAGCTTAATGTCCATCCGATGGACAGCACGCACATCGACGCCTCGCCCTACCTGCGAAACACCAGGATGAAAGTTTATAGCTCAGTTGAGATTCAAGCCCAGGCTAGACAGCCCAGACGCAAATGCATAGACCTCGAGGACATCCTGCCAGACCATTTTTATTTTACTTGCAGGTACACGGTAATTGTTCAATGCTTAGCACATATTCACAGTTGAAGGATGAAAATGCAAATTATGAGTAAATATTAATTTAGCATGTCAGTGATGAAATTTGGTGGACCATTTTGAGAGTTCCTGACACGACTGCAGCTGATGAGAGAGTTGCCAGCTGCCTGTAAGCTCCTGATTTTGGTGTCCGACTTGGTGAAGGAGCAGATCGTCTACGTGAGCTCTGTGTGCCGCTTTCTTTCCTTATTTGGGTGTGCACAACATCTACACTACCACAAACTCAAAATGTACAAAGTGGAAGAATAATGATAGCTCCAGGACATAAAAATGCTTACATGTCAAATTATTGTCATTCTCAGGAAGAGGGCAGCAGAACGTACTGGGGTATTGAGGAATAATAGGGACATAGCCTTGTCACATTCCAACACGTGAGAATGTAAAAAATCCTTTTTTTATTTGCTGAAATTAGATGGGAGCTGCGATGCTTTTCATTTCACAGCTCAGACGGCATTTCATAGCCATCTCAAGCTGCCCTGAAGCGCTGAGCCTTCTTTTCAAACTGCTGTTGTCGATGTAGTAATGGTCTGTCTGGGATGGTACTTGGTGTAGCATATTCCAGCATTTTGATCGAGCCATGCAGTCAGAGAGGCGATATACATCCAAGTCGGGACATGTGACTTGAAACGCACTTCAATGTGATGGAGTTCCTCGCATGATGCCAGTGCTCCTGTGGCTGTTGCGGTTCTGTGGTGTTGAATTAGGTTAGATGATTTGCTGCAGTCCATTCTGGGGGTCTTGCGCACTGCAACCACAGGACACCGGTGAGATATTTACAGGGCGAATGTACATGATCACGCAAAACCATGACCACGCTTGGTGAAGCAATATTCATGCACCCATGTCAATACTTTCAAGCAACCACTGCTTTGGCATGAATAGCTTCTTCAGCAAAACAAAATTTTCAACATGAAAGTTGTGAATAAAATACTCTGCCTAACAGCTGAAGGACATCATGAATGCAAGAGTGATGAGGAAATACAAACCTTTATTTTATTTTGGTGTACAACATCGAGGCGCATGGAAGAGGCAGTCACGAGAACACAAAAAAGGCACTGGGATCACGAGTGGATCCAACAAGCAAGGGTATCATCATCATAATTTTGTATGCAGTTTGACTGCTGGTTACTCACTGCTCGGAGCACAGTTGTGCCGCTCATGCAGTTCCCCCTGTTTCCTGTAGGCTGGTGTTAATTTTGCAAACCGAGGAAAGGTGACAGGCTGAACAACCCACCTGGTGTTGTATAACAATACGACAGGCTCAAACTCAAGACCCGAAGATCTTAAGCCAACACAAGGCTTTTTAGCAAGGGAATGAATGAACAGGAAAAGAGGGAGAGACAGAGACAGAGACAGAGAGAAAAAAAAAATCTGCAAGTCAGAAGGTTGGGTTCTGTTCTTGCATATGGCAGGTAGCTATAATTTCTTGGAAGCACATTTGTGCCGCTGATGCTGTGCTTCTCCACCAGTACACTGGTACTCATTTTGCCAACCTCAGAAGGCTGACAGGCTGAATAAACCCCACCTGGTGTTAATTCAGTGGGAAACGGTTCAACCTGAGGACCTTAAGATCCTCAGCCTTTTTAGAGTTGGACCCTAAAAAGAGTAGGCTTTTGTGAAAGTATTCCATGGTGGAACTACAACAGCACTGGTCGAGCGCATAATCTTGCTTCACACGCTTATTCTGAACAAAAATACTATCATTAACTGAACACTCTACCATTGTGGCCCATATACCCGTTTCATCCATGCACCCACCTGATTATGGCACATACATTGCCATTATCTATAACCTTATTGATTGTTAGTATATTTAGCAACCACTTTTGTGCAAATTAAGGCTAAATTGCATCAATGAAGGTGAATATGAAAAATAATATTCAAACCGTATTCCCCAGAGCTCATCATTCATATGTATGAAGTTTCACATCAATCTGTGAAGCGGTTCTGGAGAAGAGGATTTTTTTCCCGGTTTTATTTTCAGTCTAATATGGCTGCCAGACCACATGATCGTTGATGTCAAATTTAATTCTTCACTCACATCGGGTCGGTCATAGATCAGTTTTATTAATTTTTTTGTAAACATTGTCCAGGCTTATATAAGAGCTCACACACAAAAACATATAACAAAGGGAGCAAGAGACAAGAGGGGTGGGAGACAGAAGCCCAAAACAGTGGGGAACAGAGACACTAAGAGATCTGTGGAAGGGAGAGGGATGGGGTGGCGAACGTGGGGTATACAAGATGGATATTACAGGGACTTTCAGAAAGGAAAGCAGAGAATTTGAAGGAGGTGGTTTTGAGGTGGATTAACGGGGGTAGAAAAGATTGAGCATTTGGATGGGGGACGATAAGAGGTGGTTCTGAACAGCTGTTTTGAAGGCCTGGAGGGAAGAATGGGATTGAACAGAGTGAGGGAGTTTGTTCCAAAGGTGGGAAAAAAGAGGAATGAAAGAGTGAAGGTGAGCAGTGATTCGTGATTTTGGTAGTTTTACCAGAAGGGGGTTGTTGGCAGACCTTGAGCGCCCTGTGGAAATATGGAGAGGACACATCTCAGACAGAGCAGGGGGGGGGGGCAAGACTGGAGAGGAGACTGTAGAAAACAGAAAGACCACCGACCTGCCTGCGGTGAGAGAGTGAGAGGCCCAAAGACTCAGCCTCATTGCGGGAGATGCCAATGATCCGAAATACCTTGGTTTCCACAGCATGATGCCGAGAAAGGTGGGAGGCAGGAGCACCAGCCCAGAGGGGAGAGCAGTACTCCATCATGCTGCGGACGAAAGCTTTGTGTGTGGTCAGGAGCTCAGGTGGGCCAAGGACGGACTTTGCACAACGGAGGATTCCCAGTCGGCGACTGGCTTTGGAGGCGAGGTTGGAATTGTGGCTTTCCCAGGAAAGATCATGGCAGATAGTGAGACCCAGAAGCTTGAAAGAAAGGACTTCTTCAAGAGGATTGCTGATAAAGTGGATGGGGAGGGGGGGGGGGTCCAAACGGTCCTTTCGGAGAGACATAGTGAGAGTGTGAGATTTGTCCGGATTGAAACACGTTCCATGTGTTGGTCCAGTTTGTGATTTTACCCAGATCTGCAGGGAGCGAAGAAGCTGCTGCTTGCCGGTCTGAGGAATGGCAGATGGTACGGCAGAGGGTGGAGTCATCAGCAAAAAGAGGAAGAGGATTTTCCGTTGGGCCGGAGAGATCATTGATGAAAACCAGAAAAAGAACAGGGCCCAGAACGCTACCTTGAGGAACTCCAGCCTGGACAGGAAGAGGGGATGAAAGAACTCCATTTAGGGTTACACATTCACTGCGACAGGAGAGGAAGTCTGCGAGTCATGAGTGGAGATGGCCTTGGATATTATAGGAAGAGAGTTTGGTGAGCAAGGCAGGGTGTCAGACCGTGTCGAAAGCACACAATACACGAAAACATGTCTCGGGATATGGCTGATTTCATGTCCGGCATTGAGTACCTCCATCCATTGTTGGGAGAGCAGAAGCAGCATATCCAGGATAGAGTGACCTGGTGTGAAACCAAATTGATGATCGGAAATGAAGCCATTGGAGAAGAGGAAGGATTTAATATCTGAAGCGATGATGGATTCCATAACCTTGCTGATGATTGGGAGCAGGCTGATTGGTCTGTAGTTGCAAGGATCTGTTTTTGCACCTTTTTTATGCAGGGCAGTAATGTTTGCTGATTTTCAAGCAGATGGCAGATGACCTTGAGCAAATGAGAGGGCGAATAGAACAGAGAGAGTGTGAGTAAGGGCAGAGGAGCAGGCTTTGAGGACACTTGGGCTGATGCCGTCTGGACCGGTTGCAGAATCTGAGTTGAGGTTTGACAGCAAGCTCTCCACCTTGTCACGAGAAAAGGACACAGAGTGCAGGGACAGTTGGGTGTGACTGGGTAAGTTGGGAAGAGAAAGCGATGGGTTTTGGACACAAGTTTCGCTGCAAACACCGAGTTTAGGCATTCAGCCTTTTCACGTGCAGTGTCAGCAGTGCGGCCATTTGAGATAAGGGAGGGGATGGAGAGGGAACATACACCATAAACATATTTTATTAGACACGACCAGGATTTGGAGGAGGGAGAGAGGTTTGAGAGTTCAGACGAGCTTAGAAAGATGTTGTTTTCTGGCTCTCCTGAGGGTAGATACACACTTGTTCTGAGCTTTATGGAAGGAACTGAGATTACTCTCAGTTGGGTTTGCTTTCCATGAGGCAAAGGCAAGTTGTTTCAGGACAACTGCCTCGCCACAAGCTTCAGTGAACCATGGGCTGGAGGAAGGGTAGGACAACTGAAGACGAGAAGGGATGAATCTGTGCATGAGGGTGAGCAAGTTTCTTTGAAAGAATTTCCAGGATGAGTTGATGTTGGAGAAAGTTGCGATGAGAGACCAGTCTCGAAGTTTTATGGCTGCTGGGAGACCCTGCCAGTCGGCTTGAGTGAAATGTCAGACTCAGCGACGCTGAGGTGGTTCTCTGATAACAGCCAGAGAGATGTCCACTTTGACAAGCATGTGGTCAGAAGAACCGATTGGAGTGGAGGAAGAACAGCAGATATTTTCAGGGAAATTAGTCAAAATCAGATCCAGAAGAGATAGAGCACCATTGGTTGAGATCCGGGTCGGGAAGTTGACCGATTGAGTCACAGAAAGCTTTTGCTGAAGTCCCATGACAGGTGAGAGAGGTACCCACACCGAGCCAGCTGACATGATGACAATTGAAGTTACCACATATGGGGATGAGAGAGTTTGGTTGAGAAGATAGTTGGTCCATGTTTTCGGATAGTGAGGTGTAAATGGAGTCATCACTGTTTGGTGGACGGTAGAGCCTTTTTCGAGTAGACTGTACAGTGGTGAACAGATATATGAGGTTTTTGATTTTTTTGGATAATAATTTCAATTCAACCAATTATGGCTGCAATACCACTTCACCGATGATGTCATCGTTATCACCGTATGTGTCCCATGGGAAATTTATGGCATATGCCAAGTTTAAAGTTTTTTTTCGTTGAGCGGTTTCGGAGAAAAAGATGTCCAATTTTTTTTCCTTTCATCTGACATGGCTGCCATACCATGTGACCTGTGATGTCAGACTTATCAATAAGGTATTCTCCATGGAGAGTCCCTTTTCGGTTAAAAGTTTGGTATCGATCGGACAAGCAGTTGTCGAGAAAAACATTTTAAAAGCGAAAATATATAGACGCGGACACGGGGCGAGACCAATCATTGTCGGATGCCATGGAGATGGTGGTCCAATCCTTTTGTGAGAGGGCAAATTGCAGTCCCTGCCAGTTAGCCTGTGTGAACAGATTCTGCAGCGTTAAGGTCATTTCCGAACAATGGAGCCAGAGAGGTAGTGGTTTTGACAAGAGGCTTTCACAGAAAGATACATCTTCACTGGCAAATACAGAAAGAATCAAAGGGAGAAATAAAAATAGGATTGTGAATAAGTGAGAAAACAGTGAAGCCAAAAATGATAAATACAAGCAAATAGAGTAGAAAGACAGGCATGGATGTTGATTTTTTTTTTATGGTGATGAACCAATTAAGTGAGAGGGTCTGTCCTGTATGCAGTCAATCTCCATTGGGTCTTTCAAATGATCCCATCCAGTTGAGAGGTGAGTACAAGTCCACACCTGTGACCTGAGCCTTGTAGATAGTGAAGATCTTTTGAGGGGTCATAGTTGAACCACTTCCTGGAGACAGTGACTAACTGCTGTCCTATACTTGGAGCCTCAATGATGATGTGACTAGCCCAATTGAGTTTCTGATTAATGGTGACCCCCACAATATTTAAACGGTGGTGCCATTGAAAGTCGAGGGCATCTGACTGATATATCTCTTGTTGTCGCTGGTCATTACCTGAAGTTTCTTTTTACACACAAATTACTCAACTTGGATTCTTTAAGTTTCTGAAACTCAAGCTATAGTCTCAGAATTACTCCTCAAGAGATTTAGAGAGCATTGATAAAAATGCATGTCACTCAATATTCATGTTCAGAAAGGGGGTAATTAATCCACCTCCCCAATTTGGTCTGATCTCCATGTGGTGCCAAGGCTACTATTAAAAGGCAGTGCTGCCACAAACCCCTTGAACACAATAAAAATTAAAATTAAAAATCAGGATGTTAACTTGTTTGTGGCTCTTTTGCTTAATATAACTTTTGATTCCACAAACCTGAAGTAATTTGTTTTGAATGAACCTTAACCAATTATATGCTTTTGCATAATCTGAATGTCATGTCTTTCTTTGCCTTCCTGCAGAAAACCATTTTTGAAGGAAAAATTTTCAGATGAAATGATCTATGCAGATATAGCTTCAAAATCGATCTTCCAACTCGGTGAGAAGTTTAAAAATCACTGATGAAGGTTTCTCTTCAGTAAAACTGAGATATAGCAACATCATAGTGGCCAACACAACCCTCCATTGATATATACTGTATGAGTCGAAATTCGCTAATGCGCTACAAAAGCGTGACAGCCGGTCAGAAAAATCATATTCAAATAATTCCGCTCAATTCATCACTTCTGGAATCATTTGATACCACATTTTTGGGTTTCACTCATTATAAACGCTTCCAGTCACTGGAAAATAAAGAAAATATAGAATGTTTGTCAAAAAAGTGGGGTTAATGTGCGACACGTTTGACCGAAATATGAGGGGATAAAATGCCGTTTTTCACATAATAGCAGAGATATCACGGCCATTATGGGCTTCTTCATCGGAAAACAATGACCTGTTGTTTGTGCAGTGCCACTCGGCACACGTCTATAGCGTCATCACTTGTGTCATACCTCGTTCACGTGACCCGCAGACCACTTTCACGTGCATAAGAAATTGACAGACCTGCATCATCAGTTTCGTCGGGCATTGTTTTGCACGATCGGCCATCAATAGAGGCGATTCATGCAGATCGGTATACTACAATTATGATGTAATACATATAATTGATATCTTTATTGCAATGCAACAAAATAGTAAAGCTTATCATCATTTATGCTCCCCCGTGAAACTTTGACGGACACATATTACGCACGTGAACCGAGGAAACATCGCTCCATACGAGCAATTCGTCGATCTTTCCGGCGAAACGTGTTGCAGAACAAAGGATTCTGAACATATTCTCTGGGGGAAAGGCGATTAATATTCCAATAGACGTATGCGAGTACGGCTACAAGGGGTAGGCAAATGCGTTCTACGCGAACGTCACAAAACTAGTGCATCAACGTTTTTCGGAACAAGATATGTAAAATCGGACAAACGATGAATTTCGATGCCGCGCACTTTATTACGGACGTGTCCTACAATATGTAACTACGTAGTGGGAATAGAATATTCGACACTGGGCAAAGGTATCCAAAAAAAGAGGCAAAATTATAACGTACCGAATTCCATGAAGGCAATGTAACGCATTAGCAAATTTTGACGTGTGTGTGTGTGTGTGTGTGTGTGTGTGTGTGTGTGTGTGTGTGTGTGTGTGTGTGTGTGTGTGTGTGTGTGTGTGTGTGTGTGTGTGTGTGTGTGTGTGTGTGTGCATATACTAGGTGAATGCACCCGGCGCTTGCCCGGGTTCTTTTTGAATGAATTTAATCTTCTTTACATATGTCTGATGCAAGCACAGTATCAGTTCCCTATTGGGCCATGCCAGTCATAGGCTAAGGGGGTTGGTGAGGGGGAAACACACCCCCTTTCCCACCCGGCCAAGGGGCCTTGCCACATAGCCTATAACCTTCCCGGGGCCCATCCCGACATTTTTTGTTTCAGTGGTTAGCTCCTATCTTTCACCTTTCAGGAGATTAGCACGTGCAGACAAACAAACAGACAAACAAAAACTTAAAATCATATGTTAGATATATTGTATATGGCGTTGGCCCCATGTCAATTGGCTGAACTTGAAAAATTAATGTTACGAAATCAGGTGATGACGTCATAATTCGGAAACCGGAAGTCGGAAGTACAATTATTTTACATCGGGACACTCCCGGGTACATGTTCTGTCAGCATGTGAAGTTTGGTGAGGATCAGTCCAGTACTTTTCACGTGCATAGGTCACAGAGAAACACACAGACACACTTTCAACTATATATATATATATATATATATATATATATATATATATATATATATATATATATATATATATATATATATATATATATACAGGGTGTCCCAAAAAATATACAACTTTTCATCTGCAAAGAGGATGGTCATAACATATATTTTTAAAAAAGATATATGGCTGGATAGAAAACTGAAAGGTTGAAGTTTATTGTACCAATGTCAAAATTGCCACCAAGATTTAAATTTTGGTATAGAATCGTCGTTTTCTTTTAGACCACATGTTCAACGCAGGCTCCACGTTGTCCGATCACTGCCTGCAAACGCGTTGTCATGTTCTCCATCACTTTGGGAAACGTTTCCTGAGGAATGTTCTGGATTTCTGGATCAAGAGTCTGAGGCCTCGGGTTTCCATAGATCCTGTCCTTGAGATACCCCCACAAGAAGAAGTCTGGAGGAGTAAGGTCAGGGGAATACGGTGGTCACTCAACGTCTTCGTAGAGGGAGATAAAGCAGCCCTCAAAATGTTGGTTGAGAAAACGCCTTGTTCCCTGGCTGTATGGGTCGGTGCCCCATCCTGCTGGAACCACTGGGTTCTCATCTCGATCAGGTTGTTTCTCCTACGGGCCTGAGTACGTAGCTCAGGCAAATAGAATTCCTGAATCATTTCGCGATAGTTCCTCTGGTTTACCGTGCAAGTGCGTCCCTGGTCATCTTCAAAGAAGTATGGACCAATTATCCCACACCAACCAACCACCACCCACATGGTGACTTTGAGAACAGATCGAGGCACCAGTTCAGTTGATGCATTACCAGGATTTTCAGTTCCCCAGTACCGAAAGTTTTGCTTGTTTACCTCCCCGGACAAGTGAGCATGGCATTCGTCCGTCATGTGAAGTTTTTTGAGGAAGTCTGCATCTTCCTCCAACTTTCCTGAGAACCAATTTGCAAAGTCTAGTCGTTTGCGTTTCTGTTGATCAGTAAGCACCGTTTCCATTTGAATTTTGTATGGAAAGGCATGAATGTCTTGGCGAAGGATCCTCTGAACGGTGCTCTTATGAATGTTTGTCTCGGCAGAAAGTCGTCAAATCGATTTTTTTGGACTCTGAACGACCGCCTGTCTCACCATTTCCACATTTTCTTCACTACGACCTGTCCTCTTCTGACCACTGTGACCCTTGTGAAGGTCACAGATGGTTCCCACATTGGTAAACTTTGCGATGGTGCACTTTATTGTCCGAAAGTTTGGTGCATGACGCAAGTGGATACCGAAATATCTCGAGTTAAGACGTTGCACCTGTATGACACTTTTCGTCTGGTGCCAAAGTTCAACAATTTTCGTCCGTTATTGTACGGTCAGTCTTGGCATTTTTCTGGTGCTTGCTTGGGATCAAAATAAACTTCAGGGTCTCTGCAACAAGAAATGAAGCATTAGTCACAAAATTACTGCTTTTTTTGGATCAAACGAAGCATTTTAAAAGTTGTATATTTTTTGGGACACTATATATATATATATATACACTGTACATATTCAACTAAAGAAGCACGCTGACTCGATGACACAACAATGACGCCATGTGCATAAATTACATCGACACCACACGACGTGGTGTAATTTATACACATGATGTCATCGTCGTGTCAGAGTCAGCATACTTCTTTAGTTGAATTTAATATTGCTGGCTGCAAACCTCCTGACTGGTGAACAGCAGGGCAGACACAATGTGCTCGCGCGTCAGGGGACACTTGTTGCTGACAGGTCGTGCAGCAAGCGCTGTGATGGGACTCGATCTGTGCCCTGCTTGGGGTACAAATACAACTTTGTGTGGGGGTAACATAGGCTATGTGGCCGCAACCTCATGCGGGGGTGTGGGGGCAGGTGGGCAGGGGGAGGGGTGTGTGTGTGTGTGTGTGTGTGTGTGTGTGTGTGTGTGTGTGTGTGTGTGTGTGTGTGTGTGTGTGTGTGTGTGTGTGTGTGTGTGTGTTCGTGTGTGTGTAAATTCTCTATGTAAATGTGTACCATGTAGTGCCACCTGGTGGTGGTGGCAGGGGATATTATGATAATATAATAATTGGAACCATACTCTGTACAGAGAGTGTTGGTGCTGCCAAAGCAGTTTCCTGGGCTATTAGGCACAGTCCTGGATGGGTCGCCACTCTGACGCAGGATACTCGAATGGCTCAATTGTCCCAGCAAGCTGGTACTCAATTTGCCGACCTCGGAAGAATGACAGACTGAGTCAACCCCCTGGTGTATTAATTCAGCAGCCAACGGGACTTGAACTCGGGACCCGAGGATCCCAAGCCGCTACCCTATAGTCTGGGGCCTGAGGGGGGTCCTGTGTGCAATCATATGTGCCCTAATTTTGACTCTTGATCCTTGTAGGGGACCCCTCGGAGATTGAAAAAAACTTGGGTAGACATTCCATATGTGGGGCGGAAAGGTGTAGTTCAAGATGGTGTCCAAGATGGCCGCCGCATCATTATAACCAGTGTAACTCCATGTGGAATTGTCCGAGAGTGATAAATTTTGTGTCTTTACCTAGGTTTTTGGGGTCAAGGAATCCATTAAAATTATTTGCAGGGTTAAAAAAGTACAGGATAAAGGTGAAATCCAATGAACATCTACAGATTCTGCAGTAAAGTGGCCAATCAGCCATACTTTCATGAGCTGTTCTGGTTTTGGTTTTGTTTGCTGCAGGTGACCAGAAACTATCCATATATCTTGGTAACTTGCTTTCTCGTGTGATGTAACTGTACAAGACTGGGGGTTTCTGAGTTTGTCTGAGTCGTTCACTTTCTTTCACTGATCCTTCCATGTACGAATCGAAGATAAAGTCGATGCGGGAAGCATTTTTGCAAACCCCAAGGATCATGCTCAGCAATTGCTTGCACAATTCTCTGAAGGTATTCATGGAGGAAGTTTTTAGCTTTCACACATAAGCGATAACATCGACAATGTATCCGGTTGGCATATCCGTCCAATGCGTAGGAGCTATGTAGTCACCTGCTGTAATATTTGATTCAAGTTCTTTCACAAGCTCATGTTTTGTCGGTTTTTTCATGAGTCCATCCTCATCACTAAATAAGTAACTAGTTTTGACCAGATCATACGTGAAAACCGCTTGGGCATCATACCCACGGACCCTGGCAATGTCCAGTTGCTTCTGCGCAGCACCTAACTCCTTCTTGTCCTGCTTCTGTTTCCTTTTTGTGGCTGATGCTTTCTTTCCCTCGGCACTTGCGAATGTCTTAACATTGTTCCTATTGATTGTGTCACTCAGTCGTTTTGTCTTCACCAGGCGCTCCTTTCTGAACGTGTTGTATAAATTCAGACCGGTTTCTTGAACAGACAATAGACTATCTTGAATCTCGTCTGGCATGATAGCTCTGGTGAGAAAGTTATGCAGTTTCAGTTCAGTTGTTTGCTTCACCTCGAATGGATTTTCATAGTTCAGGATGTACGCGATCATCTTGTCTACTTTGCATTCATTTTCTTGTGTTTGCCAACGACTGAATGAATGATTGACAGTAAGTTCTGTATTGTTCAACTGTGCACCTGTGACTTCACCAAAGGTTTGATTTACCGCCATCAATTCATGGTGAATGATGTTCCATCTTGTTACGAATTCTTTCCGTTTCGCATTGCCAATGATTCCCCCACTTGTCTTAGATGAGCGGTTGATTGTCTGTCTGTTCCAGACACATGTCGGCTGCAACAGCAGAGAATGGGATGGAAGAACGTTTCACAACAAAACGCCCAGCTATGAAATTGTCATGGACAACTGGTGCGTTCTCTGGTAGTTTTTTCATGTCCTCCAGGTAGAGAGAACACCACCGCAGATAGTTGATCGAGTCGAAGACCGCGAAATATGGCAATACTGCTTCAACCGATTGCAGGTGCAGATGCCAGTCGCCTTCTCTGTCAGCCCTCACAAGGTCATGTGCCAACCGAACCATTTCAATAAACCTAACCCAGTGGAAGAATGTTTTGCTTTCTGCCTTCCTTTCCCTTTTAAACTCCTCGGAATCCTCGAACAGGTCTCCCGATAGTCCAAGGGAAGAGTTAAGGAGCTCCTTACTTCTCGACTTGTTCTTTGCAGACACCTCTTGCTTCATTTCTCTAAGCAACTCGAGCGGTTTCCATATATTTCTCTACGCTATGCTTCTCAAAGAATGCACTCCATTGGAGTCTCTCCATAGCCTCTGAAAGGAGAGTCATGCCTTCTAGAGATCAAACATAATGTGAATCTCCCAAGACGGCCTGGGTCGTATTTGGACCAAATATTTCATTTTCGATCCATATACTCTCAGCACCACTACCACGAAGATACTTTCCTATGCAACCAAGGTGAATCTTAAGTAAATGAAGCGATCCTAGGCAAAGAGTCAAGTCCTTGAATTCTCCTTGGCGCCACAACATAATCTCTCGTGCGATTCTGTAGACACCTTCATCACATGCTATAGCCAAGTGGTTCTGACTTCGCTGTCCCAAGACATTCTGAAAATTTTTAAGAGCAGTATACACTGTGTTGTATTCTCTGACCGGGTGTGGTAGAATTGGCAAGAAGCCTACGATCCTTCCAGGAAGTTTCTCATCAGTGACAACTGAGTTGAAGGCACTCCAGCATGGCATTTGTTGTTCATCGCAGCCCTGTTTGATTAAGCCTTCTTCTATATTTGGCAAATTCATCAGGGCTAGTGACCAAGCAAGATCTTTTCCTTCCGTCCTCCATCCTTCACTTAATGTCGAGTTACTTACTAAATAGTCACTGGGTATCTCTCCCTTCTTTGTTGGTTTGAAGAAGTCCTTTAGCTCTTGACATTTTAGTGTCTTCTGAAATGACTTTGGAACATGAACTACACCAGTTTCCGAAATTCGTGGCTTCCTTTGAACACCATCTGATTTGTCTTGATATAAAACCGAAAGTGTCATGAGTACCACCCAGACCCGATAGCGTCGCCTCCTCGTGATCAAAATGATCAAATGCGGCAGTGGTGAATTTCTCTGGATTAAGATGGCTTGGCAAAGGAACATCATCAGTTCCATTTGTGCAAACGAAGTCTGCCAAATCAGTCTGATACCGGATAATTTCATCGTAACTCACTGGTATTCCTAAACGGTTTAGACAGGTGATGAGTGTTTAGCTTTTGCATGTTGCGTGGATTCCTTCTGCGCACATCAGATGGAGTGGTGTCCTGCGTCTACCATTATGGACCATGAAGTACAGAACCTGGAAAACTGACTTTAGTTTCCTCAGTTTTGGCGAATGAGCACTGCCGTTACTACTAGTTTCTTCATCAGAGGTATCGTCATCATCGCTCAATGGAGAGTTGTTATTGCTACCCATGCTGCATTCAAGATCATTTCTATTATAATTTAGTAACACACACAAAAAAATCAGTAACTCATCTGGGATATTCATATTATCCCAGGAGTCCTGCAGATCACCGGAATCGCAAAACTTGTCTTGCAAATCAAAATTATGTCCAAAAGAGCATGCCTAATAGTTGATGGGATTGCTTGACCGAATGACGTCAGCCATGTCTGCAGGACTGGCGTTTAAGAAAACCATGGCACACTTATTTGCTTCTGTAGGCCTGGAAATGTTCAAGTCTTGGCCATAGTGACTTTCAAGAAAAAGTCGAATGTCTCTTTTGGAAAACGTTTCCTGGGAATCCCTGAATCCATTAACATTGTTACGGAGGTTGCTTAAGGCGAAACCTTGTCCACCTTTCAATGCGAAATCAATGTTCTCTAACAACCTTGCAAAACATTTATTTTTTGATAAACTATTGGATGTTGCGTCACATTTACTTTTCGTACGGTCGTACCTAATAAGATAATTTCGGATGCAGTTTTTGTGACAATATATATCTGACCCAAAGATGGAGTGAACATCTTGCACGTCACTTGTCCGATAGTATACTTCATCTTGAAAGAATACCACAGCCTTTAGTAACTTTTCTGCGTGTACATCTTTACAAATCCTGAATTTCTGTCGGTCTCCTTTTATCTTTACATTGGCACACACCGTACATTTCCTTTCAGAAGCCGGTATATCAGTAGATGGAGGAGCTCGTGGTGCAATTCTGGCTCGGGTTGCTCGGCTCACAAATGGGTTTGGGACCAGTTCAACTCCTTCCGGCTCTTCCACCGCTTTGGACGGCTCTTCTTCAAGTTTAATCAGCGTCCTTTTGAGGGTGTACGATTTATAACATTTGTTGTTCACATGATAGACAAACTGTTCATGACCGACTTGCTCTAGCCTCCTTGCAACCAAGTCGTTACGTATTCTAGCAGCCTCTAGGACTTTCATCCGAGCCTCTGCGTTGCTGCATGTTGATTCTTTGGTGTCAATCTGACAAATAATACACTTCTTGATGTCGACATCAGCGAATTCTGAGCGGCGCCTCTTCAGTGGAATCCCTTCCATTTCATTCAATGCCTGAAAAAGAGAGGTAAATATTAGTTGATCTGTTACGAATGAAATGTGACTAGACACCAGTAAACTTCTCAGGCACTCTATCTTATCCAGTTGGATAATCAATTAGAGCCCATGTACTGAAATTAACAATGATCCATTGTTTTTTTGTGCAAATTTATTGGTTTGAGTGAAATGCTTGACCCCTAAAACCCAAATAAGGACACCAAATTTATTCCTCTACCTCAATTCTGAACCATGACAGGCAAGATGAAAGGGTGTGGCGGCCATATTGGCGGTCATTTTGGATTTCACCGTTATCCCATACTTTTTTAACCCTGCAAATGATTTTATTGGATTCCTTGACCCCAAAAAACTAGGTAAAGACACAAAATTTATCACTCGAGGACAATTCCACATGGGGTTATACTGGTTATAATGATGCGGTGGCCATCTTGGACGCCATCTTGAATTACACCTTTCTGCCCCACATCTGGAATGTCTACCCAAGTTTTTTCAATCTCCGAGGGGTCTCCTACAAGGATCAAGAGTCAAAATTAGGGGACATATGATTGCACACAGGACCCTCCTCAGCCCCAGGACTATTTATGATGTGGGACCGGAAGCACGTCGTCTCATCAGCCATATCATCGGGTAGATGTTGGGAAATGTGTGCGCGGCATCGAACCGACAGTTCATGGCGTGCCATCAACCTGTCAGCCCATGACAGGCTGGTCGTGAAGTCTCCAATGTCATCCTCTTTAGCTAAGCTCCTCGCCTTCAGCATGAGAGCAAGTGTTGAGATGGCGTAATAAATCGCTGCACAAACTCTTAACCTGAACCAATTTTCAAAATTTAAACGGTGGTGTTGATATGAGCTTAACAGCAGTTCCGACTGCTAAAAAAAACTGTTCATTTGGAATATCATTGAAATTCAGCATTGATCATTTTGAAGATTTGTTTTTTTTCTATACCCGTGTATTAACCGCACCTCCAACTTTTACCTTTTTTGCCAGTAAAAAGTATGGTTTATACACCAGAAAATACGGTACTGATTCACATTTCTCTTCCCGCACAATTACAAATATATATAGATATATAAAAACAAAAAACACGACCAGTCCATCCATGAAGCCGTGTGACTACGTGTCTATTTATTACGTACTGTTTGAACATTAATTGCCCCCTGTCGTCATACACGTACGTGTATTCATTATGTACTATTGGAATGTACTTTTTGACGCTTTAGATTGCTGAGATCCTTTCGACCCTGGAAGACCCTAAAGAACCCAAGGACCCAAAAGATTCTGAAAACCTAAAAGGACCCAAAAACCACGATTACCCAAAAGACCCATAGGACCCCAATGACCCAGAGGACCCTGAAGACCCAAAAGACCAGGAGGACCCAAGAGTCCTCAAAGACCCAGATAATGCAAAGAGCCCCGAGGACCCAAATGAACTGGAGGACCCCAAAGACCCCGAAGACCTCCGAGCATGGCCACATCTTTTAAGTTGGAAACTACAAACTCGGGGTACAAATACAACTGTGTGTGTGTGTGTGTGTGTGTGTGTGTGTGTGTGTGTGTGTGTGTGTGTGTGTGTGTGTGTGTGTGTGTGTGTGTGTGTGTGTGTGTGTGTGTGTGTGTGTGTGTGTGGGCAAATTCTCAATGTAAATTTGTTGCGCCACCTGGTGGTGGTGGCAGAGGGTATTACAATTTCCATTCTTTCCTGGGCAACGCTGAGGTTGATGCACTCTTCACACAGGTAAATTATCTTCTCCTTCTCTTCTCCACCTCCCCTCACCCAAATATAAATGGATGGGCCTGTCAAATCCTCATCCTGTGTGAGACGTTTTGAACGGGAAGGGACATCAGGATGAATGTGAGGCAAAAGGCTGGGAGTGGGACGTGAGGACGGGGACAGGGAGCGGGGGTTTGGGGGCGGGGGCTATGAAAGCACCTCTATGCACGGCTAAATTTGTCTTCCCTTCCTTCTCTTTCTCGCCCAAATTTCTTGGCAAACAGGACGACTAATTCGTCCATCAGCAAAGCGATAGCTATGCTCTGCTAGTATCTCATACAATATTTGTACTTCTTGCGAGCAGAGTCACATGTTTTGATCATTTGGGTGTGTATCTGCTATAGGAAGCTTGCTCCATATTCCACACAGAAAGATCCGCTTGCAAATCTGCCACTCACTCCTCAAGTTCTACTGTGATGACAGTGATATTCTGCACTTTAGTGGTAAGAGAATTCGTGTTTATAAACTGGTTGAACATCATCCTGCTTTTACTTTTTCCTGATGACTGCACCATTTAATCATACCGCTGTCAATCATGCATGGACTGCAATTAGCATTCAGGGACTTGAAGGATAGCTCAGCTGTGTTGTGTCCTTGCTACCACCCCACGTTCAATCCTTAAAATAAAATTTAAAATGTTGTTTTGTGAGGTACGAGGAGGGGGCACTGCATCTCAGAACACTCTGTCCTTTGGAATAGAACGTAAAATAGATGTAAGGATCTCATCGTATCATTCCAAAAGAGTTATCCAGTTTGTGCTTGTACCCTGATCAAATTATTTTTTGGGGTTTCTTAGTATAATTAGCACTACTTGCAGTTATTGTTACCTATTTGGATTTGTTATTGCCAGATGGTTGAGAGGCCAAATAATCTCATTGAATATGAAGACCACATCTTCTTCTTCTTCTTCTTCCGGCTGCTCCCGTTAGGGGTCGCCACAGCGGATCATCCGTATGATCCGCATAGTGATTTGGCACATGTTTTACGCCGGATGCCCTTCCTGACGCAACCCTGGTCGCCTCTTACGACACAGGGATAAGGTACACCTATTTTAACCGGGGTATACACCGGCCCAGTCCACTGGTACTCATTTCGCCGACCTCGGAAGGATGACAGGCTGAGTCAACCCCCTGGTGTATTAATTCAATGGCCCAACGGGGCTTGAACTCAGGACCTTTTGGATCCCAAGCCGCTACCCTAACCACTGTGCCAACACCAGGCTAATATGAAGACCACATGTAAAGGTTAATAGTGCCTGTTTAATTTGTGCACTTTGTTTCCAAGTTGTTCTATCACCCTGAATCGCATCCAATCCACATATCATTGACTACATTGCATAGTCATAGTTTGATGGTAACAAAATATGATACAACTGTTATTCTCAAACTAAATGATAAGCTATTTGAAGGCTTGTGTCGGGTGCAGGTATGCAGGCCAGTCGTGTGGAGTTTAACAAGAAAATGGTCGAGGAAAGCCATGTGGTTGAACAACTGGTGCTGTTACTTTCACAGCCTGAGACAGAGGTGGAGGTGTGCCTGGTTGTACTCCAGCTCTTACAGACCTTCTCGGCTGACTCAGGTTATTGGAACGAATTTCTGTATCATCCAATCTTTCTACACAAGTACCGAGTCGACGAAAAACTGAATAACAAAGCAAGGAAGGTGAATGTGTGGGCCATCAATCAATTTATTACATGCCCATGGGGAACGGAATTGGTCTGTGCCGATGCGTTGGAGGAAGGAAGTGAAGGTTGGTTATATACAAGTCCCAGGTGGTAGATTTCAACACTTTATTTGAAAATAATCGCATTTAGTTGAGAAAAGACCTAAATGAAAAGGCGTCTAAATTTCAGACATCTACAGGAGAGTGAATCACTTTTACACCCATAACAATTTTAATTTGACAACGTTTCTGGGAAGAGAATGGCAAATCACCCAGTGTAGCCCTTTCCAAGAAACTGCTTTGGCAGTACTGAATCTGCCTTTGGGTAGAACACAAGAATATAATTATATGTACTGTATATGTGGGGATATTACATGCCCAAACTAGGAATCAAACCCAGGACCTCTGGTGAACCGTACCAATGCTCTGCCATCTGAGCTATCTGGGTGACCCTTTGGCTGAGCATGCAATTCTCCCACATATGGAAATGCCACTCTCCCCCGCTGCACCCAGGACACTCACTACCCACCATAGGAGCAGCGAGGGCCTTGTCTATGACAGGGTTTTCCTCCTGTGGCGGGACAATGCTCTTATGGTTGGCAGCGAGTGCCTCGGAAGCAGCGGGGGAAAGAGAGTGGCATCTCTATACGTGGGAGAATTGCATGTTCAGCCAATGGGTCACTCAGCTTCGATGCCAGAGCATTGGTACGGTTCACCAGAGGACCTAGGCTTGATTCCTGGTCTGGGCATGTAATTTCCCCACATATAAATATAATCTTTGTTTACCTGTTCATTCACAAGAATATAATATAATATTGTTGCAGAACCGGGGTCGGGGGCGAGAAGACCATGGGGTGGGAAACCTCGGGTTCTCGCCAGACTCTTTAGGTGTGAGATGTATTCTAATTGAAGTTCACTGTATTTTTGTTTTAAGTTGGCATGGTTTAAACTTTTTGTGTTTACTTGAGACTTGTTTTTCAGTCGATGCACCCACTTTTGAAACTTTTTTTTACGTTTGACATATTTTATTTTTTTTGACTTTTCTTGCTTTCTCCGTACTTTCAATCATTTCTTACTTGGGGACGATTATGATTTTGATAAAGCCATACACACCACTAGTGATGGTCCAATCAGTTGTCCTGTTATTGGAGGAATGTCTGAAGAGCTGCTCATTGGTTCCAATGATTGATGTGGATTATCATGGAGCACTTTGCTTCACCTTTTGAAGTATTTCCTACACTTGTGCTTATTTCTTGGTCAAATAGCGAACAATTTCTTTTTTAGATTGTTCTACACTGGGAACGCTGTACTGAGCAGCGTTCCCAGCGCACAACACCTGTGCTCCCATAGCCTGTCATGTCATTGCCCTTTTACTCTATCACCTCGCTCTTTCAGAGGCCAAAGTGTTGAATGCAATAATAGGCCTTCAGTGACTATAGAACTTCCTCCAGTTAGTTACTTATCCTGTGACAGATTCTTATCAAATAATTGTCATGTTTGAGGCCAGCTGTCATTACGTGTTGGGTGCAGGAATCATGTGTGAGCAGATGCTGGAAGCTCATGCAGCATGGCTTGTGTGCAAGCACATTGCAGAATCCAATGGTGCGCAGATGGTATTCCATGGTGTCGAGGTACTTTGGAACCTCTTGGAGAAGGGAAGTCCCGACGCACTATCCGGTCAACTATGTCAGGTCGATAGCCTTCAGTGAGTGTTATGATCAGTAGACTACACTGTCAAGGCTACAAGACCTCATCAATTTGATTGTTACAAGACAAAATCATCGACTGCACTTTAGAAATTTAAAATATGATGCTTTGCACCACTATTACAAATATTACATAATTATTCAATGGAAGTTTAATTGGAGTTAATTTTGGTTGTATCCAATCTGAAGTAAAACCTGCTTTGAGGGGATATCATTTTTACTACTGCCATTGTTTGATAGGTTGGAGTTACACCAACAGCGGAGTTGAAGGACAACATAGAGGGAGACTTGGACAAACAATGGGAATGGGGAGGAATGGGGGAATAGGATAGCATTGAAAAGGCAAAAAGGACAAAAAATTTGGAAAAAGAAAAGAAACAGGATGACAAGATAACCTCAAAACCGAGACGATTATAACCTGGCTATCCGGGTAGGCCGAGGCAACACACAAAAAAAAACAATTCAATAATATTGACAGCAAGATACGATTTATCACGGAAAAATTTAGATGACAAAAATATATCAGAAAAACACGACGGATCCGTTTTGAAAAACAACTTTGATTCAGGTGGAAGGAGTAGCAGC
The DNA here is from genome assembly GCF_056783735.1 of Eptatretus burgeri. NCBI lineage: Eukaryota > Metazoa > Chordata > Myxini > Myxiniformes > Myxinidae > Eptatretus > Eptatretus burgeri. The sequence goes on along the minus strand of NC_140964.1, from coordinate 1,414,581 downwards.
TGTGGATCCGATCGACATGCGGAACAACTCAAAACCTGGATCTCTTCTCTTAAAGTGATTTTCAATGTTCTGCAACATCATTGGTCAGGATTGGTTTTATTTGTAATCGACCATTTCATGATGACATGTCCCACAGTTGATTTTTATAATAGTTTGGAAAGTTGAAATTGTCCTGGAGGAGGTGTCCACTCTTTTGATATAACCTATAGTAACTAATCCTGTATTAATTTCCACTAATTTTTATCCGTGTAGTGAAGGTTTTGGCATTCACATAAAAAATATCTAACGTGGGTGCAAGCAGCAGATACGAGGAGGCAAAACAGTTGGCGTCGCAAGATGACCTGGCGGTTGATCATGTGACTACTGTTACCATGAGAATTTCCACAGACGGTGCTCTCAGGTAGCAAGTTATGCCAGACCAATGTCGAGTGCCATGTTCATACAGACAATCCATACTACTAATCCATTGCATTTAGTCCGAAGTAATTTTTACGTGTGAACACAGAACATGACAGCCAATTACGGTTCTCCATTTCAATTTCATTTACTTCCTTTTATTGGGATGTGATGCTCTGAAACTTAAAGATGAGACCGTCCTCTGACTCATTATACTGTGTCAGTTGATGATTTGCACGATGATGAAAATTGAGCTGTTAGGCAATTTTCACGATTCACAAGGGGTGTCTGATGACTTTTAGTTGTATCATGTGTGTATATATGCCTGTTTTGTTTTAACAGGTTTGAGGTTCGTGGAGGAGTTTGGACCTAGCTGTGGAGTGCTGTGATCATATAATGGTTTTGTAGAACATAAAAGTAGAGTGAAGTCGATGGCGTGCCATCGCAAATCCCCACGCTTTCCACCGAAAGCGAAGTTAAAAGATGGCAAAACGTTCCACCAGGATTGACCCAATAACCGATTTTTAGATTGAAATTTTTTCCCGTTTTGACAACTGTGACCCTAAATCCCTCCCCTCTGGGTCCCTACCCAAAGCCCCCAGGGGGACAGGACCAAAAATGATACTCTTCTTGCCACGTGGTGATCATAACGACTAAGTTTGGTGAATTTCTGCGCAACCGTTTAGGAGAAGATAGCGTGATGAATAGATGGATGGACAGACACAGCTGTTATAATATCCCACCATTTTTTTCAAGAAGCATGGGGATAAAAATCAATCAATCCATCAATAACACCTAACTGATAGTTCTTCTTGCCACATTTCCTGAAGGTCAGATGCACGTTTTCAGGCTAACTCTCTACACTGTGTTTATCATACTAATTACAACAAAACTTTTTTGATTTGAGCAAATGAACTAAAGACATATAAACCTTTATCTGCAAAGCTTAGAAGAACGAACGCTCGTTTGGTGAACCTGGCTTTTAACATGACCAGTCTTTAACAATAACCGGGATCGGTCTTTCACATGACCAACAGGTGGTAGCTTCAGTAACATACGTCCTTGTGGTTGTTTTACCTTTTGTGTCCTGGCAGTGCTCTGCGAGAAGTCTTCCTGGGGGACGCCCTGCAAGCTTTCATCCACGATGAACAAGAACTGCTCAATGACCTGCTCGTCGTTATCTCACTAATAGCCGCCATTCCGAGTGCCCCAATGCTGGTTTGTCGCTGACCATCGTCGTTCCTCATTTACACACTTGCAACACATTTAAAGGCAAAGATAGAAGACATAAAATAATCATCATCATTTGGTGTGGCTGTATTTTATGTCCTCCATCGGCCTGTGTCCCACTCTCCCCTGTTGTCATCTGTCCATTATATAGCCACGATGGTTCATGTGTATTAACAAGATGGAGACTTTATTCTATTTTGCCTCGTTCAGTCCTCTATCAGTGGAGCATATTTTACTCAGTCACATACCTTTCCCTTGAACGTATCTGCAGGAGACGGGATTTTCCAGGCTGCTAGTTCTTCTTGCCACATTTCCTGAAGGTCAGATGCACGTTTTCAGGCTAACTCTCTACTCTTGTAAATATTGCACTAATCGAAATAACAAAACCTGGATAACGTTCGCTCGCAAGATCTACCATTGTTCAGCTGTGATGTCATTTGTACACAGAGTTTCCATTGTTTGCACTGGGAGTTTGATGCTCCATAGTAAGAAGTTAGTGTATATCGAAACATAGGTTAGTGGGTCCATTTCTATAATCTGTTATCAATGTCCTTCACCGTAACAACGACACGTGTCCGTGACAGAATGCATTGCCTCGGGGAGAAGAGAAATCATTCCCAAGGTTCATACTGAAGATGAAACTCAAGCAGGCCTTCAGGATTATTTCATTTTTGTTTTATCACACAGCATTGAGTCAAGTGCATAAAGATGGTGAAAATAGCGTCTGGCATGCATTTGTATGACTAAATGGACACGTAATTGGACACCCCCTCTCCTTTCCAATGCAGTGAAAAATGACGATCCTTTGGTGAGAGATTTAAGAATCTCAAACAGCAGTGAAGACTTTGAGAGGAAAAAGCTTTTGCTGAATTTGTTGGTGCTCTTGAGTCACGACAAAGCCAATGAGGTGGTAAGAAGGTTTTTCTAATCTGTTTTTTACTCGGTCATCTGTCTGTCTGCGACAAGCACTTTCCTTACTGTATGTCGCATTGTGCTACACACAGGAACACTGCAGTCGTAATGTTCGAACGTTGACCATTTACAATAGGGTCGTCGATCAAATTAAGTTCCGAATCATCAATGGAGCGTTGTACTTTGAAATCGGTGTTTTAAATAAGTGATATATTGTTGTGTGCAAGGGGTTCGAAACCACTCTTTGTGGCAAGTGTCGCGTGAGCAGCTCTGAAACCCTGCCGACGTGGGGCTTGCCCCGGATGGCACGACCCCCTCTGTGTGCAGCAACATTTCCACAGATTTTGCACTGGGGGGGGGAGGGGGGGCAAGTGGGTTGGAAGGGTTGGGGGTCAAAATAAGAGTGGTGGGGGAAACAGGTAGACACAGGCTGATGGGATGGACTTATGGCATTCCCACTACATATCAACCATCGCCATATTCTATTTCTCTATTTTTGTCCATCAGAGTTAACATCCAAAACGTCAGTTTCTCCTTGCTTCCCATGATGGTTAGCATACCTTGATCACTGTTCAGTTGGTTTCATCCATCATTCTGCCGATCCGCCGACGCAGTTCGACACTGGTCTTCACGAGCAACACGAGTTCTTCATCCTACATGGCAGTGCATTTACTCGTATGAAGGTGGGGGCACGATCGTTGTTTGGTCTTGAGTCCTACAATTGATCTCTGGTGAATTTGGGTTTTTGTTCTCAATGGCAAAGCATTGAATCTGGTTGACATACCCTTCTTTCTCATCCAGTACTAATCCTAATCATTTCGTGAACCTATTCATCTCGATGAAGCCCAGTGTTGTTTGGGTATGGGGTCATTAGCCAGTTTCTGGAATGTACCATCATCAGTTTGGAGCATTTCAATTTGTTCATGGTAAGGCTTTTCTCCCTCCCAAAGCACGGCATCATGTTTCAGGTGCTGAAACCACTTTTTGTCTTTCCAAGTGAAAAAAAAGTCTTAAACTGTCTGACACACACAGTTAGTAATGTTAATTGTATCCTTTGCGGGCAGCTTAATAATAACTGCTTCGACCTTGGCCACAATTTGAGCAACTTACAACCCACTTCTTCAAGTGGTTATTGTGCAGTGTGCTTGGTGTTATGTTCATGTTCCACTTTGTATGGTGGTGAATTCCATGTGTCACATGTTGTATGGGGGTACCATCGGTGTAAATGCTACTTTGGCCTGGGGGCATGTGTGCACTATTTTCTCCCCAGGTGTTCCACGAGGGGCAAGTGCTGTTAGCCCTCTTTGAGTACATAAAACTGCAAAAGGACAGCGATGAACCGGGTGGACGTGCAGGTGATACTTTTCGTCAGATTCCGGTGGGAATATGGACTGAGGTACAGTACGAGGAATTGCAGCTGCATTGTCTTGCTGTTCTGACCACTCTCGTTCCGTTCCTGCTTCCTGACTTCCTGGCTTTACATGGCTCTACAAGACTGCTGCTCATGCTGGAGTGGTGCCTGCTTTCAGGTGAGAGAGAGGAAGTAAAACAGTAAAAAAAAAAACTCAGGCACTCGGTGGGGCGCATACCTCCGCCATGCAATGCCTGGTCTACGAGAACATATCGGGCCCAATACATTTTTGAAATATCATGCCATGTATCTCTCAATGCTGAATAATCACTTTTAAAATTAAATAATTCTCGTGTCCGGATGTGGATCTTCACCAAAATCGAATCCGTTCGTCCTTGTCACACACCCAACCTGTCCACCAAGTTTCATCCTAATCCGTGCACAACTTTTTGTGAAATCACGCTCTATATGGTTTCACCCTATCCCTCAATGGTGAAGAATCACTTTAGAAATTGCAGTTGCCGGATCTGGATCCGGATCTTAACCAGAATCAAATCAGTTCATCCTTGCCAAACGCCCAACCTGTCCACAAAATTTTTCTCCGAATCCGTCCACAACCTTTTGAAATATCCTGCACACAAACAAACAGACAGGGGTGAAAACATAACCTCCTTCCACCTTCGGTGGCAGAGGTAAAAAAATAAAAATAAGAGCAAAGTAACAGTAATAACTAATAATCGATTTGTGGTGTTTCACTGCTTAGTTATGATCTGCCGGTAAGTTTTCCTCGAACTCCAGTTCAAGGGAGTCCAAGATGTCTCCGAAGTATACTTGCTGTTTTCAAGAACACTTCTCCCTAACTGTCTTGTCTTCATTTCTGTGATGTAGAGTTTGAGTAATTGTATTATAATAATATTTTTTAAAACAATAATGTAACAAACTGTGTTTTCCTTACAATTAATTAATGGGCAGAACATAGGCTCTACACAGGGCATAGGTTCTGCTGAAGTCGTTTCTTGGCTATGGTTACGATCCTGGACGGGTCGCCACTACGACGCAGGAAGTCAGGGCAAGAATTTGTCATTTGTTCATGGTGCCGGCGATGGCTGACCTCCTCTTCGAAAAAGATGTCATGTGATCTTTAACGCTCACCAACTAATTCTGGCAGACGGAACGCCCAGTTTAACATCCATCCGAAGGATGACACACAGTGATTATTACACCATGACTGTGAATCACCAGGATGACGGTTGATAGCCGGGTCAGGATTCAATCCCAGGCGAGACAGCTGAGACACGAGTGAGCCCTCCTGCCTGCCCCGGCAGCATATCATTTTGATAACTCGTAAATCATTTTTCAGCACCCTGCATCATTGCCCTTGTGGTTTTGGACACCATTGAAAGCCATCCCGACATATTTATTTTAATCTTCACATTTAAAAAAAAAACTTTTATCATATGCAGCATGATACTTCATCCATTTCTAATACATCGAGGTCAAAAGAGCCAAGCATGTATCTTTAAAATTTGAGAGATTGATTTGTAAGGGAATTGTAAGACATTCAAATCAGGAGTAGCATTGCTAAACGGGGTTATTGGGGAAAAAGGACAACAATACTAGGGAGTAGGGTTAGAGAGATATCTGGGTAGAACAAGAAGACAAGACAAAGTATAAACCCAATGTAAATCGGTTACCCTGGGCTGGGATATATTTCATGGAACACAATAAACTCAGTGATATCCTGAGTACCAGCAGACCAAGTAAATCAAAAAAATAATTTAAGACCTGGTGATGATGTTGATGATGACTGGTAATTAGTATGATTCTGTAATTGTGGTTGACAGACGACTACGAAGCAAAAGGAAATTCTTTCTACGGACTTGGCGAGGAAGCTGGTAAGCGGGCACACCTTCGGCTGTGTGCACACGCACTGCGTTCCGTCGCCTGTCTATCGGACCCCGTCCTGAATCAGGATCTTTGTGATCAGAATGCCATCATTCAGCTGCTCGGTACGAACATGAACACTTTTATTTGCTCTAAGATGCCAGAAACAAGAATACATCCTGATTGTTGGCCAACCTTAACTATGTGGCCATCCTTGTTCAAAAACGAGACCGACAGTAACTAGTTTTGTTTGGATTCATTTTCTCACCTGATGTAGCAAATCAACCTGAAATCAGTTTTAAAGTTTGATGTTCATTGCCTCTACAGCATTGGGGGCCACCTACGTATTACTTGTGCAAGAATGGTGTCAACTTTGACCACGATTGTGTGTGTACCATATTGAATGCTCTCAGATGTGCTGAAGAAACTCACGAGCGACATGAAGGCGGGCATTGGCTTTGTAGTTGATCTGGAGATTCTGACCGATGTGCTCTTGACTCTGTCAGACTTATGTGAGCCTGAGGAACACAGAAAGGTATGACCTTTAATCGGGTTTTATGGTTCTACTTCTACAGCAAGGCGATAACCATATACGTACATCAGTTCACCTCGCTCTACACTCTACAGCCATTTCTACTGTATATGCGTGTTTGCCCAATTTTTTTTTTTGGTCTTCCTGCAATCAATTCCCCTGCCGAACAATATACAGCATCTATTACTATAAACTACGTTTGTCACTCTCCTCCATGCACCCCATCGTTTATAATTCCTGGGGAGAGGTGTTTAAACTCCTGGCATGAGTCTTCAAAAATGAAGACATCACTAACGAGCACAACTACAACTACCCAGCAATGCAAGTCTCAGGTCCGATGGTTGGAACGCCAAGTAATCTTCACCTGGTGATTGATGGGTGTACAACATTTATCCAGCTGTGCTCCCCTGTGACAATGTCAAACCCTCAGTTACCCGAATGCAAGATCACTGCACGGTTGAACATTTCGTAACGCATGAATATAAATTTCCACAACATCCTACTCTAATTATAATAAACTTGATGGAATCACAATTCAACATTTAAGCGTGCATGGAAAGGAGTGGTAACCCCCTTGTGTATTTGTGCTCATGTACATATTGCCACGTCTATGTATGTACTTTGTGAATGGGCATACGTGGGCCAAATGTAACGGAGATCGAGTCGCCGGCCATGTGGATCCGGTTTCCTTCTTTCCCCACTTCCCGTTTATTATTACTTTATTATTCCTCGCAGTTTCGCGTCGCCCCAGGGGTCGACCATGGAGGAATATTCGGAGCACCACAACCCATGGAGGAATATTCAGTTGGCCAAGGCGTGCTTCGGCCGACCCCTTAAAGAGACGGGTCAAGAAGAGAGAAAGTCAGACAAGACTGAACATTGAGGAAAAAGGAGAGACAAGAAGACAAGCACCAGAACCTGGGCTGGCATTGAGTCTTTCCGCAGTCTGTAAGAAGTGTTGAAATTTCGAGGGAGCTGGCAGTCGAACACAGTGGGGGTGTAAAGAGACTGCCCCCCCCCAAAAGTCTTTGGCTGGTCCTCCAAATGTGTGAGTTGTCCTCTCCAGTCCTGAGCGAATGGACAATGCAGCCACCATTTTCCCACCAGAATGGGTTTTCCTTTTCCTTCATATTTTCTCTCTCTTTCTCTCTTTCTTTCATGGTTAATCCCCGCCAATCCTCAAACCTCTGTTCATGTGAATTTGCGGCCAGAGCTGGGAATACGATTTCTGAATTTCCATTAGTGTGTCTTACCATGAAGGCTTGTCATTTTTGTACCTCGTGTCTTTCTTTCTTGTTTTGGTTAGTGTGCCTCCTTCAATCATGAAGATCCTTTCATAAGAACCTAACGTTGCTTGTCCATTGTCGACCCTTTTTAAATGCCGATCATCAAGCAAGGAAGCAGCAGGGACCATTTTTAAAGTCTTCAGTAGAACTCGGCTGTGGTTCGAACTGCCGACCTTCCAAACTCAGAGCGAATGCTCCAAACATCACGCCACCGAGTGATTCAATTTATGTACATTTCTATTTTATGTTTCATAAAATATTAACGTACCCATCAAAGCATGAACTGGTTGTATAAGCTCACACCTGCATGCCCATTGTGTGAAGTAACTGAAAGGTACAAACTCTCAAACGACGACGATGTGATCATAGGTTTAGCAGATTACATCAGCTGTCACGTATTAAAAAAAGAAAACTGGTAATTTTTGTATTTTTGTTCACCATTTGTTTGCTGCCCTCATCTGCTTGGAGTGACTTCTGCAGGAGTTGTTTGGAGCTGAAGGCAATGAGGTGTTGTGCCAACTTCTTCATCTGGTCCCAGTACTCCAAAACCGGGATCCAGAACAAGTGCATCTTCTCCTGGCCACTGTGGCCTGCCTTCGGTGAGCTACAAGTAAAGATTGAGCCTGACGCCGGACACCATGTATATCAAACCACTGTGATTATATATATAGATATAGATATAATATCAGAGCTAGGAACTACTGCTCAGGTTAGAGAATAGGAAGAATAGCAATTTCGGTGAAAGGCAATGTGGTGAGAGTTGGGTCAAAGCAAGGAGTTCAAGTTTGATAAATGGATCAAAATTACACTTTGTGTTTGAGTTCGGGGCCATGAAAATATCACTTTGACACTCACACCACCTCCCCCCTTTTTTCATTTTCTATTATAGGTCCCAAACTTCCCTCTGACTCCTTTTTCACAAAGACCTTGCTCTTTTCTCTTCCTTTTTTGAACACTTCTCTTCTCTTTTCTTCTCTTCTCTTCTCTTCTCTTCTCTTCTCTTCTCTTCTCTCTCTCTTTTCCTGTTTTTGCTTTTCTCAACTTCATAATGTCATTTTAATACATCACCTCCCCCCCCCCCCAGCCCCCACAACCATTGCTTACATAATATTGTTACGGCTGTGGAAATTCGCAGAACACCATAAAAGGGTCCTTAGTTCAGATTTCCCCACTGTTGTTTAATGGGATTTATTAGTGTTCACCGGGCTGTGACCCTTTGAGGTAGGTTTTTCTTTCTCTATCGTTATTTTGAACCAACATATCTCGCCCACCTTTACAACAACCACCACCAACTACGCCACAACGCCAACCACGCTACAATCGCCACAACACCACCACCATTTAACCATCTTCGCCACTACGCCAGCTTGCAAATGCCATCCTCCACAAACCACGCCACAACCCTTTTCGCGTCGAAAGCCGTCCGAGGGCGCCAAGTAAAGGGACCGAGGAAGGAACTGCGATGACGTGTGGGTTTTTTACCGCCTTTTTTTTCTCCGAGGTTGGTGTGACGAGAAGGGCGAGGCGGCTCGCTCGCGATTGGTAGATACGAGGAGTGAGGCGGTCGGACTTGAGAAACGCCCCTTTTCGAGAAGCTTCTCGAAGGGAGGCGGAGCCGAAAACGGGGAGGGGCGAAGGGCGGAGCCCCAGGCTATATAAGGCGGACAGCCACGAGCCTTTCTCTCCTCCTCCTCTTCGTTGGCGCTCTTCTTTTGGTCTGGTCTTGTCTTGTTCTCTTGGTCTGGTCTTGTCTTGGTCTCTTGGTCTCTGGGTCTGTGGAGCGACCCGTACACCAGAGGCGTGGGTCGGTGGAGAGTCCGGGCGACGCACCGGAGACGCGGACGGGAGGTGCAGCTCTGCCGGCTGTGGGGCGCGAACCTATGCATCCGTGGAGGAGAGTGCCAGAGAGAGCTTGCCGACCATCAAGGCACCTCGAGGGTGCAGGTAACCTGCTACGGTCTCGCGGAACCCGTTCAGTCTCCCAGGTCCCGTGCCATAAAGACCCAAGTGGTCCAGCCTGACCCCCTTGTCTGTGAGGGGTCTTTTCTTGTGTTTCTTTAGGGTTTTTGAATGAATGTTGTCGTGGCGCCGTCTGTCAAGTAAAACCTGTCTAAGTGACTGTGCATGTACATTCTCATTGTAGTCGGTGGTAACGCTTTCTATTTGTTTCTTGTACATTGCATGGCTGCCTTGCCTGTATACGTGTAGATAGTGAATAAATGTCCTGGCTTGTGAAATGTATCCCGTTCGTTGCGTCCTATTTCCCCATTGAAAATGCCATCGTGCATCGCGGAATAATTAGTTGGGTTTTAAACACCCGGTAAGGAGAATCGGATCTGTCAAGGTCGGCGATAATACCCGCTCGGTTATCGCTGTAGAACGGAACGAACCGCTTAAGCAGTTCGTGTCCCAAGCCGACCTGCGGCGAGGTACCGGCGTGCGAGGTACGAAAGCTCAGTAGGTTACCCGCGCGAGTACTTAGGTATTTTGATATTTGGCGAGTGATCCTATTTCGCGCAGGTAGAATGCGGACTGGGCTGTGGTGAGGTTAAACCCCCACCCATGACTGGTTTCTGGCGATAGTTCCAGGAGGGTCACGACTGAATTGTCCGTCCGGTGGGCGACGCGGTCGCTATTAGTGGAAAGCGGCCGATCGCACGCCAGCGGGCGCGAATTCGTAACAATATGTAGAAGAATTCTCAGTAACTTAATTCTCAGGAATGCAGGAATTTTATGCAAACCATATATTGTATAGCTTTGTGACTTGTACCATCATTTCATGTACCATGATGTCCTTGAGTGACATAGTCAGACACACACTGAAGACTCGTTTTACTGCAGTGTATTTGCTTCATTACCCCTATTTAGTTTTAACCTTTTCTAACCCCAATTTTACCTTCAGAAATACGATTCTTATTACTTCCACCACCAAAGGTGGACGGAGGTTTTGTTTTCACCCATGTTTGTCTGTCTGTCTGTCTGTTTGTCTGTCTGTTTGTCTGTCTGTGAGCAGGATATCTCAAAAAGTTATGTACGGATTCGGATGCAATTTGATGCACAGGTTGGGTGTGTGACAAAGAGGAATTGATTACATTTTGTGACTATTCGAATCCGGATCTGGGTACCAGAATTTTTTAACTGATTCTTCATCATTGAGAGACAGGGCCAAAAACTATATTTTTTATCTCTATCTCTATCTCTATATCTCTATCTCTATCTCTATCTCTATCTCTATCTCTATCTCTATCTCTATCTCTATCTCTATCTCTCTATCTCTCTATCTCTCTATCTCTCTATCTCTCTATCTCTCTATCTCTCTATCTCTCTATCTCTCTATATCTCTATATCTCTATATCTCTATATCTCTATATCTCTATATCTCTATATCTCTATATCTCTATATCTCTATATCTCTATATCTCTATATCTCTATATCTCTATATCTCTATATCTCTATCTCTCTATCTCTCTATATCTCTATATCTCTATATCTCTATATCTCTATATCTCTATATCTCTCTGTCTCTGTCTCTCTGTCTCTCTATCTCTCTATCTCTCTATCTCTCTATCTCTCTATCTCTCTATCTCTCTATCTCTCTATCTCTCTATCTCTCTATCTCTCTATCTCTCTATCTCTCTATCTCTCTCTATCTCTCTCTATCTCTCTCTATCTCTCTCTATCTCTCTCTATCTCTCTCTATCTCTCTCTATCTCTCTCTATCTCTCTCTATCTCTCTCTATCTCTCTCTATCTCTCTATCTCTCTATCTCTCTATCTCTCTCTCTCTCTCTCTCTCTCTCTCTCTCTCTCTCTCTCTCTCTCTCTCTCTCTCTGTCTCTGTCTCTGTCTCTGTCTCTGTCTCTGTCTCTGTCTCTGTCTCTGTCTCTGTCTCTGTCTCTGTCTCTGTCTCTGTCTCTGTCTCTGTCTCTGTCTCTATCTCTCTATCTCTCTATCTCTCTATCTCTCATATCATGATAGCTCAAAAAGTTGTGGATGAGTTATGACAAAACTTGGTGGATGAGTTGGTTAAAGTGACAAGAACAAGCCAATTAGATGTTGTTTCAGGTCCGGATTCCGATCCGACCTATCAGTGGGATACAAAATGTAAACTGTTCAGCCTGGTGGAGGTATGCGCTCTACCGAGTGCCGTTCTCGTTTGTTTGTTGCTTCACTCATCTTGTCTGGGCCTGTTTAGCTTTTCATCACTGTGAGGTCACATTTCCTGCACTAGCTGTTATTAGAACATGCATTGCAACAAATGCTGACTGCTGAACCACTCTTTAGATGCTGCATGTTTGGTTGTTTATTCACTGAAAACATTTTCCTGAAGAATGGAGGAATCTTTTTACTTCTCAACACACTTGAGGTGAAGTCATATCTTTGATTGTCCTTCTTTTAAACATCACCTTTTTTTTAGTCCTTCCTCCTTTGTTTAATGCCCATTGCCTTTATTGTAAAAGTCCCCTTGTGTAATTGAAGAGTCTTGTATCAGTACTAAAACTATCAAACCCACAAAGCTGCCTTGTTTTGGGGGACCTTATCCCAGATGGAAATGGCTTGCAGCTTTCGCCCACTGATTTTGACCGAGCTTATCGAGTTGTCGTGCCATCGCAATTGGAAGAGGGATGTGATGTGCTGGAGGGGTTGTTCTGGTTCAACAGCTGTGGCTATGCTTTTGAAAATCTGGCGGTTTGAGGAGGCTGAGGCTGGAGTCTTACGCGGTCCCAAAGGCCAGATATTGGGTGCGTCTCCAATGCTGGATAATATAATCTCCTGCCTTGCAGTTCAATATATTCTGCTTCTGTCCTCTCCTTTTTATTGCTTCAGATTGCCTCATTAAGATTTTGCTTTTGATGACTGCATCACTTGTACCTTCCCTTATGATATATTCGACTGTGATATTTACTGCCGAGACACTCTCGAGTCTCGTCGAGACCATTGATAGTTGACTACAGATCTTTTTCATGGCTGTCTATTTGAATTAGTCTGTTTGACATTTACAAGTCTTAGAACTCAAACGCTGTCTCAATTTGTACATTTTAAATATATATTTATAAATATATATATATATATATATATATATATATATATATATATATATATATACATATATATACACACACAACATCGAAGGCTTGTATAAGAGTTAACACACAGGTAGGGTACACAGGGAAAACAAGATGGACGCTACAGGGAATTTCAGGAAGGAAAGCAGGGAATTTGAAGGAGGTGGGTTTGGGTTGGATTAATGAGGGAAGTAAAGATCATGGTTTTTGGATGTGGGAAGATAAGAGATGGTGGTAAACAGCTGTTTTGAAGACCTGGAGGGAAGAGTGGGATTGAAGAGTGTGTGGGAGTTTGTTCCAAAGACGGGGAAAAAAAGGAATGAAAGAGTGAAGGTGAGCAGTGATTCTTGATTTTGATAGTTCAACCAGAAGGGGGTTGTCAGCAGACCTTGAGCGCCCTGCAGAAATATGGAGGTGACAGATAGCAGACAGAGCAGGGGGGGGGGGGGGACAAGACTGGAGAAAAGACGGCAAAAGACATTAAAACCACCAACCTTCCTGTGGTGAGAGAGTGAGAGACCCAAAGACTTAGCCTCACCGCAGGAGATACCAATGATCTTTAATGCCTTGGTTTCCACAGCGTGAAGCTGAGAAAGGTGAGAGGTGGGAGCACCAGCCCAGATGGAAGAGCAGTACTCCATCAGGCTGCGGACGAAAGCTTTGTAAGTGGTCAGGAGCTCAGGAGTAAGGACTTTGCATGACGGAGGATTCCCAGTCGGCGACTGGCTTTGGAGGCCAGGTTGGAAATGTGGCTTTCCCAGGAAAGATCATGGCAGATAGTGAGACCCATAAGCTTGAATGAAAGAACTTCTTCCAGAGGATTGTTGAGAAAGTAGATGGGAGGGGGGGGGGTCTAAACGGTCCTCTCGGAGAGACATAGTGAGAGTGTGAGATTTTTCAGGATTGAAAGACATGTTTCACGTGTTGGATCAGCTTGTGATTTTATCCAGATCTGCAGAGCGTGAAGAGGCTGCTGTTTGCCAATCTGAGGGATGACAGATGGTACGGCAGAGGGTGGAGTCATCAGCAAAGAGATAAAGAGGATTTTCCAGAGAGTCGGAGAGATCATTGATGAAACCCAGAAAAAGAACAGGGCCCAGAACGCTACCTTGAGGAACTCCAGCCTGCACAGGAAGAGGGGATGAAAGAACTCCATTTAGGGCCACACGTTGACTGCGACAGGAGAGGAAGTCTGCGAGCCATGAGTGGAGATGGCCTTGGATACCTTCGTAAGAGTTTGGTGAGCAGGGCAGGGTGCCAGACCATATCGAAAGCTTGGGATATGGCTCTGATTTCATGTCTGGCATTGAGGATCTCCATCCATTGATGGGAGAGCAGAAGCAGCATATCCAGGGTAGAGTGACCTGATCTGAAACCAAATTGATGATCAGAAATCAAGCCATTGGAGAAGAGGAAGGATTTAATGTCTGAAGCGATGATGGATTCCATAACCTTGCTGCTGATTGGGAGAAGGCTGATTGGTCTGTAGTTAGAAGGATCTGTTCTTGCACCTTTTTTGTGCAGGGCAGTAATGTTTGCTGATTTCCAAGCAGATGGCAGATGACCTTGAGTAAATGAGAGGGTGAATAGAACAGAGAGAGGGTGAGCAAGAGCAGAGGAGCAGGTTTTTAGGGCACGTGGGCTGATGCCGTCTGGACCAGTTGCAGAATCTGAGTTGAGGTTTGACAGCAAACTCTCCACCTTGTCAGGAGAAAAGGACACAGAGTCCAGGGACAGTTGGGTGCGACTGGATAAGGTGGGAAGAGAAAGCGATGGGTTTTGGACACAAGATTTAGATACAAACACAGAGTTTATGCATTCAGCCTTTTCACGTGCAGTGTCAGCTGAGTCGCCATTTGAGGTGAGGGAGGGGATGGAGGGGGAACATACACAAGAAACAGACTTAACTAGACGTCACCAGGATTGGGAGGAGGGAGAGAGGTTTGAGAGTTCAGACTTGAGATTAGAAAGATGTTGTTTTCTGGCTCTCCTGAGGGTAGATACACACTTGTTCCGAGCTTTGTGGAAGGAACTGAGATTGCCTTCAGTTGGATTCGCCTTCCACTAGGTGAAGGCAAGTTCTTTCAGGACAACTGTCTCGCCACAAGCTTCAGTGTACCATGGGCAGGAGGAAGGGTGAGACAACTGAAGACAAGATGGGATAAATCTGTGCATGAGAGAGAGCAAATTTCTTTGAAAGAATTCCCAGGATGAGTTGATGTCGGAGAAAGCAGAGATGGCTGCTTGCAGACCTTGCCAGTCGGTCTGAGTGAAATGCCAGACTCGACGGTGCTGAGGTGGTTCTCTAATAACAGAGACATTGTCTGTTAATACCCAATTTTTTTTTGAGGGAGGTGGGGGGGGGGGTCAAACAGATAATGTCTCTTGTCACACATCGTCTGCTAATGTCCTTGAAATGTATCTAAAAGGTGCACTTATGTCCCCTCCTGTCCTTGTGCTCCGTGTAATGTAATATATTCACAAGCTCTTCGCTGAGACTTGCATCACTGTAAAATATAAAATAAAGAAATACAGTACAGGTATATTTATAATATACAAGCCGGGGTACCCAGCATTGCCTGGCACAACAGTGATTTAAAAAAAAAAAAGTGCTCTTTTTCAAAATTGTCACTTTTTGTGTAAACACTCCCCGGCACTCATTGATGAACCTCTGAAAGTTTGACCAAGATTCGTTCAGCCATCTCTGAGAAAAATGGCGACACGCATTACCGACAGACAAATCTCTCTTATAGTTATATATGAAAATGATAAGTGTATATCTCACAAAAACCTTGCTTGTGTATTGGTGTAAATAAGAAAAATTGGCCACATTTTAGGCTATTTCCTGCACTTGAGTTGCAATAGCCACACTTGTGCCTGGTATGTACCGATTGCAGACCCTCAAAAGCCCCTTTCAGGGTGGTTCCAAAAGGAGCACCTCCTTGTGAGCCAACCAGCTTCCAGCCCCAGTCCTGCCATCCTTGAACTGGCGGAGAATGATCGTGTCAAATTGTACGTGATCTTCAGCAAACTGGGTAAGGCGCAAAACACACAAGGTCCAAAAACAATAAAATAATGCGTGTTAAAGTGGATTCAATGCAGCCATTTCATAAGTTTACACGATTAAATAATCCCACAATGTATGCCTAATAATCAGCACCGATACAATTGGAAAGTTCATGAGATTGCTTAGAATTGTGTTCACCCAGACAGATCTCTTGCAAGAAAATGATTCTTTGTACATATTGTCCATGTTATGACCCGCAGATGAGCGAGCATACGAGGTCCAAAAATATAGTTCCAGGATTAAAGCAAGAGAAAATTTTATTGTGAACGTACCAATTATGTTTAGTGGTCACCTCCAAAGTCATCTCCCTGGGAGTCTACACATGTTTGTGAATGTCACTGTCATGCTTCAACAAAGCATAGATCTTTGGAAGTCGTCGTCTGATACGGCATTCAGCTCTGGTCACAGCTCTCTGGATCTCTTCTGTTGATGCAAAATGAGTTCCTTTCGTTGGAGTTTCGGATGTCGGTCAGATTGGACCAATATTCCCATCCATTTTGTCAGTTGATGGGCGTCCTGACTACGCGTCATCATTGCCCCTTCCGCAAACCTCTTGACCCACTCAAGCACACGTGACCTTGGCATTGCGTCTTCCCCGTACACCGGATTAAATTTGTCAAAAATGTCCGTGCCACTTTCGCCTCGTTTACCAAAAACTTGATTCTTGCTTCCATAAATTTTTTTCGTTCATCTTCAGAACACGATTGCAACACTCATCATTTTAACAAAACTCCAGTGTGGTTACGAAACACAACTGGCCGAGACAATGGCTAACACGGTCCTAACAGGAAGATTACGATGCATGTCCAATTACAAAACCCAAGCCAGTGCTGCCATCTGTCAAGAAAAACCTTAGTCCTGGAACTTTGTCAGAACTCATATGTTCCTCACACCCATCTGGAACAAAACTTCAATCTGGTACCCATACTTTGTTGCCAATATGGGTACAATTGCAATTTTCCATATCTATACATTTTCTTTTATAATGTGTCGACTCACATTTTTTTTTTAAATCACCTGGACTTTAATCAGGTGAGCTTATGTTATCGAGCAGTGTCCGTAGGTGAGTGAGTCAGTCAGTCAGTCTGTGCACCTTGTGTTGGCTTCGTGGCTAGGGTGGTGGCTTGGGATCCTTGGGTCCTGAGTTCAATCCCCGTTTGTCGCTGAATTAACACCAGGGGGGTGACTCAGCCTGTCATCCTTCCGAGGTCGGCGAAATGAGTACCAGTGTAGCAGCCAAAAAGGCTGTACACGAAGGTAATGGGTATCACCAGATTGATGAAATCTGGTATTGGTGTGGTGCAGGCATGATGGGCCGAATGGCCTCCTCCCGCACCTTAATTCCTTGGAAACACTTCAGTCATTATCGCTTGAACTTAACACAGTTTTGATGAAACTTGGCTACAAGCTTCACATCTGATCCCTAACGAAGGTGTATCGATCGCATCAAAATGTGCACTCATTAAGGGGTCTACGGGGAGCAGGGGGGGGGGTTGAACCCCCCCAAAATAGGTATTTGCTCTCTTCTCAGAAACTATACACACGATTTCGATGAAACTTGTCTACAACCTTCATCACCTGTAATGTACCAATGTTTATCAACCACATCAAAATTTACGCTCATTAAAAGGGGTCTACGGGAGGGTTTTGACCCCTCAAAATAGGTATTTGCTCTGTTCTCTGAAACTACACACACAACTTCAATGAAACTTGACCACAACCTTCATCACCCATGATGTACCTATTTGTTCATGGCATCAAAAAATTCAGGGTCTAAGGAGGTCTGCAGGGAGCTTGAGTAACTGTTGCTCCTGATCGAGATGAGCTTCAGGCCAGGCGGTTCGATTTTTATTTTGGTGATGTATCCTTTGGGCCCTTATACAGCTGAACTGGTAATGCCCACAGGACCATGTCTGTTTTCAGGGATATATATGACATTATGGGCTGGCAGTACAGCCAAGACCTCGAGGTATGCAAACTTGCCTTTGAACCGTCTCACCTGGTTTTGAATCTTGGCCCAGCTATAAACTGTCACCCCGGTGTTTCTCAAGCATGGTGAGACATCAATGCGGGTGCGTCCCTCGGATTGACATTAAACTGGGCGTCCCGTCTGCAAGTATTAGTTGGTGGACAATACAGATATCACGTTGTCCGTGAAGAGTAGGCAAGCTATCGCCGCCACCCACAACAAATTCCAAATTTCTCCCAAGATCAACTTTTGGGGAGGCAATTGCAAGCCACACAGAATAACCTTTGCCAAGAAACTGCTTCGGCAGCGACGCTCTATAAAGAGTATGGTACATATCATCTCGTATGACGTTATACCAGAGTATTATGTGTTCTTAACAGATAAATCAGTGCAAAATGTAAAGTATTACCAACGTCTTTCACTTGTTCATGGCATCTTGTACAGTGGCCTGCAAAAGTATTCACCCCCTTCCAATCATGCTACATTTAGATAAATTCCAAATTATGGAGAAACAATTTATCCAACTGAACGATTGTATTAATCACTGAAGAGATCAAACTAAACAATGTTGTAGTTGAAGGTTACAAAGAAACATGTACAAATCAAAATTCACTGGTTGCAAAAGTTTTTTGTTTTTTTTTTATTCCATGGTTGAGGCTTGTGGAAGAGCTAGGACAGAGCACAGACCAGGACACAACATAAGAAAGGGAACAGCAGGAGACATGGGAATCGCCAATAGCAGGGCAGAGGGAGAAGGGAGACGGACAAACAAGGGATGCAGGTAACGATGAGGGTTAGGGGAGAACACAAGGGGTGGACAAGTTGGATACATTAAAAAAAATTGGGGGGAGGGTGGGGGTGGTTTAACGGGTGTAGAAAAGATCATAACTTTGGATGGGGGATGACCTGAGATAGTGGTGAACAGCTGCATTAAAGACCGCGAGGGAATAATGAGATTGAAGAGAGTGTGGAAGGTAGTTATACAGGTGGGAAAAGAGAGGAATAAGTGAGTGAAGGTGTGCAGTGGTCCTGGATTTAGGCATTTTCACAAGGAGGGGATTGCTGATGGACCATGTGCATCCTACAGATACCTGGAGGGGACAAAACACCTCGAGGGTAGAGGGTACAAGTCCAGAAATTATGTGAAAGTAGACAGAAAGACCACCGATCTGCTAGAATGGCGAAGTGATAGGCCCATAGATTCAGCTTCATCGCGAGAGATTCCAATGATCTTGAGAGCCTTTGTTTCCATGGCATCAAGCTGAGCAAGATGCGAGGCAGGGGAGCCAGCCCAGAGGGGAGAGCAGTACTCCATCAAACTGCAGATGAAAGCTCGTAGGTGGACATGAGCTCAAGTGTGCCAAGGGAGGACTTTGCATGACACAGGATGCCCAGTCGGCATCTGACTTTGGAGGCCAAATTTGAAATGTGGCTTGCCCAAGAGAGAGAATTACTGAGAGTGACACCCAAGAGTTCAAGTGACCGAACCTCTTTGAGATGGTTGTTGAGAAAGTAGATGGGAGGGCTTGCAGTACAGTCCCTTCATATGGAGAAAGTGAGTGTATGGGACTTCTCAGGATTGAAAGACGTATTCCAAATGTTTGACCAGTTTGTGATTTTGTCAGAATCTGAGGAGAGGGAAGAGGCTGCTGCCTGTCTGTCAGAAGGATGAGTGATGTCATGGCAGAGAGTGGAGTCATCAGCAGAGATGAGGAGAGTTTTCGAGACGGTGAATGAGATAATTGATGAATACTAGGAATAGGATGGAGCCGAGAACACTGCCTTGGAGTACTACAGCCTTGACAGGGAGAGGAGAAGAAAGGATTATGTTGAGAGCCACACGCTTACTGTGAGAGTGGAGGAAGTCAGTAATCCAAGAGTGGAGTTTCCCTTTCAATTTCATCGGCAGACAGTTTGGAGAGAAAATCAGGATGCAGACTATGTCGAAAGCTCGAGATATATCCAGAGCAACAGCCCTGATCTCGTGTCTGATATGAGTGGAAGCATATTCAGCCCCTTCGGTCAGTACTTGGTGGAAGCACCTTTGCAGCAATGACTGCTATGAGTCTTTTGAGGTTGGTCTCCACCAGTTTTGCATAGTGAGTGAGAAGGTGAAATTTTTGCCCATTCTTCACATGAAAATTGTTCTCGTTCTGCCAAGTTTGATGGGGATCGTTGATGGACTGCAATCTTCAAGTCTCGCAATAAATGATCAATTGGGATCAAATCAGGACTTTGACTGGGCCACTCAAGAACATAAATTTTCTTATTATTCAGTCACTCCAGTGTTGCTTTAACTTTGTGCTTCAGATCATTGTCATGCTGAAACGTGAATCGCCGACCCAGTTTCAGATTCAAGCGGGTTTAGATCAAGGATTATCTTGTACTTTGCACCGTCCATTGTCCCTTCTATCCCGAAAAGTTTGCCAGTCCCTGCTGATGAAAATTAGCCCCATAACATGATGCTACCACCACCATGAATGGGTGATGTGCAGTGTCCGGCTTACACCAGACGTAACGCTTTGAATTTAGACCAAAAAGTTCAATTTTTGTTTCATCTGACCAAAACCCCTTTCTCCACATGCCTGCAGTATCATTAAGATGCTTTTTTCACAAACTCCGTATGAGCTTTTAGATGCGCCTTTTTCAGTAATTGCTTCTTTCTTGCCACCTGTCCAAAGAGGCCAGCTTTGTGAAGGGAACAGGATATTGTTGATTGATGAACACAGACCCCCACCTCAGACAGAGAGCCTTGTAGATCTTTCAAGGTCAATGTTGGGTTTACAATTGACATCCTGAACCAGTTTCCTGTTTGTCTGGCTGCTGAGTTTGGATGGGCGACGTAGTCTGGGTGCGATGATGCATCTTCCACTTCTTCATGATGAATTTCACGGTATCTTACTCAAAGGGATAATGAGGGACTTTGAAGTCTTCTTATAACCCTCTCCTGAACGGGGTTTCTCCACCACTTCATGTCTGGTTTCTTTGGAAAGCTCCTTGGCCTTCGTGTTTGCCTTGTTGGTTAACCAAGTGAGTTGCACCTTAAAACTCCTTATATAAGTGGGGAAGATTAATTTTTAAGTTAAACCACTGATCACATTCAGGTTAAACCTCTATTACACTAATTTTATAAACTTTCAAATAAATAAATTGCTCCTGAAGTGATTTAGGATCAATTAGGCAAAGGGTTTGAATATGTACGCAAATGAGAATCATCTGATTTCCTCTGTTAATCGAACTTATTCACATTTTATCTGAATTTTTTTTTTAGCTTTATCACTTCAGCGTAGTTTGTGAAGACTTTATACATTAAGTTTGATTTGACAGCATCATGAAATAAGTTCAGGTGGCATCAAAATATTGGTGGGGGGTGAATGCTTTTTCAGGCCACTGTATATTACAAAGATTTGATCATTCCATTTTGTCACCACAGGCTTTGATCTTCCAAATCTCACAGCTGAAAACCGTGTAACAATGGTGCTGATAAAGAACTACCTCGATTTCAAGGTAAATTCACGTTTAATTCCAATTAATGTCACAAAAAATCAGATCCCGTTATTTACATCATCATCACACTCGCAAAAACTAATTTGATCCCCTTTTCCTGCTGTATGCCCCGTATGTACCCTCCCTCCATTTTCTCTTTTCACCACATCACCCCAAACTCCCACCTTCCTTGCTTCCCAACCCTATCCTCTCGTTTATCTTCATTTTGGTACCCCCTTCCCTTTCTCAATTTATCCTCTTTGAATAAATAATGTATATCGTACAGATGGTTTATTTTCTTCTGAGACATGGACTCGCATTAATGCCATCTTTATATATAAGTTGCGGTTCTGCAAAACCGCCTGCCTCAAAGGCAATGGCACCCAACATGCAGTGATCCCCAGGTAGTTATTGAGATAGTCTTCATGCAGTCAGATCTTCCCCTCATGTCTCGTGGGTTAACGGGACGAAGTGCGTTGCGTGGGTTTTATAGCTTGGTCTAATTATATCTCTATCTTCCATTCTATTCTAATTTCCATTTCAACCCTTTCCTTTTAGCCATGGTACAAGTCAAATCAAGCAAGCAAGCAAACACACACGATATGAATAACAAACACCTGTGCAGCCTCCCGTGAGCGAATCACATCAAGAACAAAGACGCTGCCTGGCACACCTTTTCATTCAAATCTGCATGCCAATTTACAACGGCATCTCACCTTTCTCACCCCATGCTCACCAAAAACTCACCACTTCGACCACCAACACCTCCCGCACATGGGAAAAATATTCCCATACCTCCTCGTATCTCTGTATCTATACAATTCGCCACTAAACAGAGGCGTGCTGCACGACTCCAGGTACTCCGACCATGTGATATGAGGACAAGCAACGGACGTTAACAGCACCAACCGCATCTCACCGGGGATACCCCAAATTGGCACGCGGGATTGATACGACTCTCATCCAGTTGCCAGAACACGGCAGGACAGGCGTTGAGGGGGTGGGGGGAGGGGGGGTTGTGGGAAGAGCGGTCCGCGAGTTCGGTACGGAGCTCCGAGCCGTGTCGCGTCGGATGTGCGAATGAGACCGCTTCCGGCCCCAGGAGCCTGGCAGAGCATTGCTCGGACTGCTGTGGCCAATGGAGAAGCGGGATTCGCTTCGGGTCGTCACCCCACCCTTTGCTCGGGGCTTATAGAAGGTATATCGCGGAGCCCTCCGCCCTCTTTTCTGCCCTCTATTTCGTCCCCTTTTGGCGCACAAAAGAGCTTCCATTACAGATTCACAATCACAGTTTCCTCTGGCACGACACCACACCCCCCCCCCATATTACACTATGCCACACCTCCCACTCCTACACCTTAGACACCAGTATTTCTCCCTCCTACCTCCCTCAAAGCGTACTTGGTTGCGTTGGTCGGCTGATCGCGCCAGGTATTGCAAGGCCGTTAGTCCTCATCTGCTCTCTTTCCTTCTGGCTACATAATCTTCCGTGTGTGTGTGTGTGTGTGTGTGTGTTATGGTGCGTCGTAGCATAAATTAAGATTGTAGAAGTGATAAAGGGATAAGTCTGCTCTGTGTTTGCTTTTGTAAATTGTTTGCCTTTTGTTGCACCCCACAAATTCCTTGCTTTTCCTGTTGCACATAATAATAAACCCCATTTACTGTACGACATACCTTTCCTCGCTTGATTGTTAACAAATGCTTTGTGTAGAAATGTTCCTAGCTCATTTTCGTCTTTTGCTTCAGTGGTCCAGCCTGGTTTGTATTCTAGCTTAGCTGGGATGTTATCTTGTCTCCCAACGAACTGTTTTTGTAGTCAGTATGTCCTTGGCCAGTTACGCTCGGCTGCATCTGATCCGGTAAGGTGATCCCGTTTGAACAAGGCATACCGAGGGTGTGTCTCCCGGTAATTAGATCACGTAACCATGAGGTAAACGGTATTTATTTGACGAAGGACCCGAAGTCACGTGGTAGAGTTATTGGCATTCACGGTCGATTAGCGACCTGCCACGTCACAAGCTTATTTGTGTGCGATGGCCTGCTATTCTGGAGATTCTGGTGGGAACCCGAGGTAGTTCCCCCCCCCCCCCCCGTGGTATTTTCGCCCCCGACCCCAAGTCCGCAACAATATTAAATGATTTATGTGTGCTATATTTCAAATCCAAACACTGCGCAACAACCATGGATTGTCAGATTTTAACCAAATTCATAAATACAGACCTAACGTTGGTGGTGGCTTAACAGTCAAGGTGGTTGGCTTGATGTCTTGACATCCTGAGTTCAAGCGTGGCCATGCCAAATTCACCCAACAGGTTGGTTGATTCAGCCTGTTGTCCTTTTGGGATCGGCAATATGAGCACCCGCTTGCTGGAAAAAACAAATGAGCCAGTAGATTATCCTGTGTCGGAGTGGTGACTCATCCGGAATTGTACCCCCCGCCCAGGATTGTACCCCCGAGCCATTAAAACTCCTTTGCAGCCTTATGTGTAAGGAGGATCTTCCATGCAATCTTCTTCTTTCGTATGATCTTGCAGACAATTATAATTGAAGATCTAGTAATAAGAGCCATTTGATTGCAGCATCAGTGTCCCTGTGTAATTCTGCAATGACCCACTGAATCTCCTCTGCACACAGTCCTGCACTACATGTGGGATTGTCTGATCCTGATAGCCACAGGTACACACTGGGCTCTCAGTTTGCTTCCACTTATACATGTGATGGGCAGTCCTTGTCCTTGCATGTAAAGTTCGCAATCGGTTAAGAGCACTCCATTGGCATCTCTGTAGGCCAAAGCATGGGGGCTCCTTTGTGGGATCTTAGATTAGCTGGCCATTTTGAACTGATGCCTTTTCCCATTACTGTTGTCACAACTACTTATCATTAGCATTGGCCACTGCAGGTCTCCTAATCCAGAAAGGCTTCCGTGACTTCAATCGAAGTCTTGGAGGATTCAGTAGCTCTTTGTGGATTGGCAGGTCAGCATTGGATTTATGTGAAAGTGCACTCGGGATGTCCGTGCTTGCCTGTGAATGTCTGAGTGTGCAATGTTAGTCAGCACAGGGAGACATGGGTAGAGGGATTGACTTCAGTGTGCCAGACACAATTCTCATTGCAGAGTTCAAGATAATGTCAAGGTGCTTCGTATGACTGCTCACAGCCCAGACAGGTAGGTGCACAGTACTCTGCATTGGGCATGCAATGAGTACAATCTAATACATTACACAGAAACAAATGCATTTAATGCAGGCAATGACTGGTTTTTAGGTCAGCGAGCTGACCTAATATAACCGTTCGATGTCCTTAGATCCGTCCGTCTGTCTGTCCATCCATCTGTCAACAATTTTTATTTTTCTATCTCCTCCAAGACGTCTCGGCCGATTTAGTTCTAACTTGACACGGTGATAATACTAGTTGCTCTCTATAGATCGTCTGAACCCTTTTTCTCATATTCGCCTCGGGGTCAAGGTCACAGGGTCATCAAGTGCAAAATGACCAATTGGTCGAATGGCCTATAAGGAAGCATCGGACGGCGATAATGCATAATGGTTTTCATCGGGATTAATTATTAATAAGATTTAATTCGACCAACTAGCTTCTCGTTACCTGTGTCGTCTGGCCCTGTTTATTGGGCAACAAGAGGTCCGCTGACTTCAACACGGCTTCACACGGTTATTTTAAGTTCAGTTTAAATTCTGTTTTCACTTTTCATAGTCGCTAAGGTTGATTAACACTCGGTTGCATAAAGTTTTGTGAAAACTGAACTGTTTTCGTAGGGTCTGTGAGATTAATGCTTATGTTTTAGATGCTTTGAGGATGTGCTCTACAAGTATCTGAAAGCTGTTAGGGTTTGGGTTAGGGTTAGTGCGGATATAAATAACAAGGACAAATGCGTCCAAGAGCCGCGTCCTAAAGGCAATAACAACAACCACTTCCGATATTTTGTCACATGCGTTGATGGAGCCAATAGTGAGACCCGTCATGGAGGCTCCTGTTAATGCCGATAAAATCGTGTATTTACGAAACTACAACACATTAAATGGAATAATCTTTAAATAGTAACGTGAACTTTTCGAAACTTTACAGCAAATGTCCGAATATATTTAAAAGTTCATGATAGACGCTCTCAAAAGGCACCCTCAATGCAAGGATGTGTACAGGTGTTTAGTATTTAAGGAGATCCGGATCCTGTATATAAAAGAGCCGAGTCCTAAAGGTTTTGTCTTCACCAGAAGAAGAACAAGAACAAGAAGAAGAAGAACAACGCGGAGCTCTCTTAGAGCCAGCGTTCGCTACGCGAGACGCGGCTATAAACATTGTGCGGACCCGAATGCACGCTTTTCTGGCCAACACTCGGACTATCTTGGTCTTTTCTGCATTCACAACTCACGAGATACATATGTCAACCCCTCACACAATATCCTTGTCCACATTTTTGATTGAAGGTGATTGTAAGTCGATATTCCAACATAAAAAGCAACTGATATGTAAAAATGTGAAAGGCCAAATGGTCTCTTCTTACCTTTTTGATTTCATCACCTCATGTTGATTAAAAAAAAAAAATAACTCGATGCTGTGGATAGCCTTGTATCAAGCTATAAACCTGAAAAATCGGTGTTACGCACAACCGTAAAATAATTCTCACTCAAATTGAAATAATGTACAAGTGTGCTGTTATGTATATGGTCCTGGTTTTGATTTGAATCCCTTTGTAATCCACCCTGCCAAGGTGGGTGAGGTGTGGTGCGAGATTGAGCAGGAGTTGGCTCTGGAGGGGCTGCAGCCCCTCAACACAGATCGCAAAGCTCTGGAACATGTGCGTCAAGCAATGGAGAGAAAGGCCCACGGGGTGGCTCTTGAGCAGCAGATCATCTTGCGGGAGCAGCACGAGCTCGAGCTGCAAGAGGAACGGTGTACTTACACACAGGTGCATGTTATTATGAGGAAAGAAAAACAAGCCTGAATACAAAGGGTATTCAATTGTACTAAAATATGCACCTTGGTGTCTGTCTGTCTGCATATCTGTGGCCGACGCATTCGGCCAGTAGTTATCCAATCTCAGCAAAACTTGCCAAAGGGATGAAGGCTCATAAAACAAAGGATGTAGCTCCTTGATTTCCCCCCAGCGAGTCCAAAGGTGGGGCCGACACACATTTTCTACGTGAATGTTGACCGTGTAGCGCCGCTGCCTGCGGTGGCTTCAGAGGCTTTTGCCTTGTTTTCGCACTTGCTTCGTAATCCGGCAGCCAGTAGGGTCAACCTTATTTTAGGGTCTGTACAATGTTTTTTTGATGGATTCTGAATTGCAAGGCTGTATAATTGAAGAATCCAACTGATGACACACTGACAGCCTTGGACAATCTTTTTAAAAATGCATGAATATGTCAATTATTTTCCACCACCTTTTGGTTATTATCTTTAATCGCATCAAAACATATGTTTTTATGGTCAAGGTATATG
Organism: Eptatretus burgeri; assembly: GCF_056783735.1. Classification (NCBI taxonomy): domain Eukaryota; kingdom Metazoa; phylum Chordata; class Myxini; order Myxiniformes; family Myxinidae; genus Eptatretus; species Eptatretus burgeri. The sequence goes on along the minus strand of NC_140964.1, from coordinate 1,387,945 downwards.
ATTATGACATTTTTGAGCCTGGTGTTGGCTTAGCGGTTAGGGTGGTGGCTTGGGATCCTAGGGTCCTGAGTTCAATCCCCATTGGCCGCTGAATTAATACACCAGGGGGTTGACTCAGCTTGTCATCCTTCCGAGGTTGGCAAAATGAGTACCAGTGTGCACTGGTAGAGGGGTACTGCATCAGCGACACAGTCGCGCTTCAAGAAATGATAGCTACCCCAGCAGCAAAGCTGCCATACGACTGGTCACGACAATAGCCGAAGCTCTCCACAAGTCTGGCCTGTATGGTAGGGTGGCGAGAAGGAAGCCATTATTCAAAAATGCCCACCTTGAGTCCCGTTTGAGGTGTGCAAAAAAACAATTCAGAGATTCTGAAGCCATGTTACAAAAAGTTTTGTGGTCTGACGAAAGCAAGATGGAGCTTTTTGGTCGAAATGCAAAACGTTACGTTTGCCACAAACCCAACACAGCACATCACCCAAAGAACACCATCCCTACTGTGAAGCATGGTGGTGGCAGTATCATGATATGAGGACGTTTCTCATCAGCAGGGATGGGGGCACTTGTCAGGATCGAAGGGAAAATGGATGGAGCAAAATACAGAAAAATCCATGAGGAAACCCTCCTGCTCTCTGCAAGAAAGCTGTAATTGGGACGGAAGTTCACCTTTCAACTTGACAATGACCCGAAACACATAGCGAAAGCTACACTGGAGTGGCTAAGGAACAAAAAGATAAATGTCCTTGAGTGGCTCAGTTAGAGCCCCGACCTAAATCCAATCAAAAATCTGTGGCACGACTTGAAGATTGCTGTCCATCAATGCTCCTCATGCAACTTGACTGAGCTTGAACAGTTTTGTGCAGAAGAATGGGCAAATATTTCCCAATCAAGGTGTGCAAAATTGGTAGAGACCCATCCCAACAGACTCACAGCTGTAATTGCTGTCAAAGGTGCTTCCACCAAGTATGAACTCTAAAAGCTAAGTTTTGAACGGGGTCAAAGAACAGGGAATGATATTGTAATCACAAATAATTAAGTCTGCCATTTCAGGAAATTCAACCTTTGCATATGTTAACAATGTCATTATGCATAATTGCAATTTAAAGAGTGTATCTAATTTGATAGTGTCCACAGTTGTTCATAAGATAGTTGTGTCGTGCATGAGAAATAATGGTTCTAATTCAACAACACTTGCGAAAGTGGGTTTCTCTGATTGATGACTGATGAATCGGCTGAGTCAGAAATAGTGGGCCGATTTGGTCAAACATCACTGCTCCCTCGAAATTGTGAATCGCCTTCGTGGTAATTCATTTACAAGAAGTTTAAAACCTTCCATGTTGTTCTGCCATATGTGAAACATCACATTGTCATTTGACTTTCATCATCTTCTTCATCTGCACGTGTCACTGCTGATTTTGTTGGGTCATTGCAGCATGCAGAATCACCCTGGCAGTTGCAGAACATGGTGCACGGGACTTTTGCACTGCAACACCGGCATCACATCGTTTTGCCACTCTCACATGAGCATTTGATCATCTTTAGTAGGTATCTCTGAAGGAGCTAGTTTGACGTCGTCTTTCACAGTGATTGACAAGAGAGATTTTGAACGTTCCTCACGAACCCACCCATACTGCAAAGGATCAAATGGAGGTGGATCTGGATCCAATGCATGCTTCTATACACACGCCGGAAAATGTGCTCGTTTCACATTTTCAGTGAATGCCTCAGTGTTTGGTGGCAATGAGCACATCTTTGGCATTGATAAGGACCCCATTGCCCATCTTGGCAGCCAATAGCCATTGCCGAGCTTCAGCCCCTGGAGCCACATTGTGGTTGCTCATAGCATGCAGCCACAAATTTCACAGCTTCTTCCATGATATCACTTAAAGAGGCCTCCATATCACCAAGCGACGCCAGAGAATACCCTGCCCATAGAATCTTCAATGCTGTAGCTTTCCCGATGCCAAAATAGCATGCAGCAGTATCGCAGCCTGATAATGCACGAGCTGCTAACAGTCCTGGAATGATGGTTTCATTGTCTTTGGCAGTTGCCCAAATGTCAATCACAGCTCTGCCTTTCACTGGTGAATCCATGATCACTGGGGAAATGATTCTTAGCGTTATAGTGATGTAGCATCAGAATGAAGACATCAATATCATCGGATATCACAGCAATGCCCCCGCCTTCTTCTTTGCAGCTACTGTACCACCAACTGTTGAACAATGATATTGTTCGCTTCCTCGTGTGAAATGGCCATATCTTCCCTGATGATGACAACACCTCCATGGCTTATCTCGATGGGTGCTCCGTCTTTGCCAGTGCCACATTGTGGTTGCCCTTGAGCCACATTGTTTGCCACAACAAGTTTGTACTGATGAGTGTAGTTTGAGTGGAAGGTCTTGTCTCGAATAAGCTGTGAACATATTTCATCGATCAATTGTCTCTTCTTCTCGGTAACCGTCAGAACAACCTTCTGGGAAGGAAGTGGTGTGCTGAGGCGAAGCTGATGCACTCTGCTAACTCCAGTGGCTCTAGCAGACCTTGTTGCACTCTTCGTCCTGAAATTTTCATATCTATCAAAGATAAGGTACACATCCCCGATGGTAAGTTTCTCTTCGATGTAGGCTGCAAAGTTGTCCACACCGTCTTGAACAGTGCCAGCGGTTGGCCAATTTATAACCCATAGAACTGCTGATCCGTTGATGACCGTTGCATGTCTTACCATGGTTGTCGATTTTATATAATACTACATAACCTGTGAACCCGTTGGGTTCCCATTGTGACAGCGGTTGATGAAAAAAATCATTTCAAGAAAAGAAAAAGATAGCTCCAGCGAACTATACCGCTGAGGTTGTTCGCATTGATCAAAGTCTCCTGAAGAGTACTTGACTGAATTGGGAATTGATTTTTGGTTTGCGGGCGCCAGCAGTGACCACCATTTTCGTTGTGTCTGTGTGTCTGTCTGTCTGTCTGTTTGTGACTCTCCAGAGCATAGCACCGTCACATTGGATGCGATCTTGATGAAACTTGGACACAAGCTAGATATCATGGTCCAGTTGTGTCTTTTTGTATGAGGGGCGTCCCGTCCCATGCCCCTTGTGGGTGGAGCCACACCCACTTGAACTTTTTTTTTTCTCGATTTTTTTTTCCTTGCAATTTCATTTCCTAGAAGCTGTGCGTAATGTCCATAAGTACAACATATAAAAAATCCGATTTGATTTGGTCAATTTTGACCGAAGAGATAGGTTTTTCAGTAGGGCTTCCTCAATAATGCCCGTGAACCATCGTCGCCTCCCGGCTTGTTTAATAATTTTTTCATTGCCCGATTTGAACGAAGCTTGATACTGCACACCGCAGGAGAATGGTGAGTAAGGTGGCCCTAAAATTGTTGCGCTATCGTGTACCGTTTTGGCTGTATTTGGGGAACATACATACATACATACATACATACATACATACATATATACAAGATGAGAGTTTTAGTAATATATAGAGAGATGGCTAAGGCCTTCAATCAAGACTTTTAATAAGCATTCTACTTTTCTAAAATACTATGATAATATTCCTTGATAAGGAAATCATGATTAGATGCCAGTTTGTCACTGATATTACTGACAACAATGAAGATATTGCAGAATAATGATATTCTAGTTATGGTGGACCTCATTAGCATAGCTGTAATTAGCATAATGTCTTCACCTTCTCCAAAATGTCATAATCCTATTCCTTGACCATGAAAACATAGGTATTGATGCCAGTTTGTTGCCATCACAGATAATAACCGAAATATCCCAGACTATTGGCATTTTATTAATGGTGGAAACCAATTTGCATGTTAATGCATTTTTTTTTAATTGCCAAAGGCTGAAAGGGTATCATTAGTTGGATTCTTCAAATATACGGCCTTGTGAAACAGAATCCATCAAAAAACATCGTATGGACCCAAAAACAAGGTTTAGGTAAAATTTAGCTTTTGGCTGCCAGACTATAGCCTATGTTGTTTTCAACGAGACTGAAAAAAATCCAGAGGAATTCCCATGTTTTATTGTCTTTTTCTACCTTAGAAAAACACCATATCAAGGTGAATTGATAGGACGCATCGTTCCACGTTATTGTGACGTTTTTCCAAGGTCGCTTCCAATAACAAAAGTAACAAGAGTAAGAATTGCTTTACAATACATGTACCCTTCTGGTTCCAATGAATGTTCATTTATTAGGGCAATGTGTAATGGCACGTTTGGTGCCGAAAATAATAAAAACTAGCCGAAACCCCGTCACAGACGGAGGATTCCGTTCATTCAACCATCCTCACCAGCTCGCACACACTCGAAGGACATGGACTGGACAGGGCGTGCTTGCCCCCGCCTACTCATCCCCCGCCCCTGCCCCATTCCCCCCCCCCGTCTTCAATTTGCTTACCCCCGCCCAAAAATTTAATTACCCCTGCCCCGCCCCCGCCTCCTCACTCCCCGCCCCGTCTCTTGATTCCCCGCTCCACTTGCCCCCGGGCGCCGCCCCTGTCCACCCCCTCACACTCAACCCCACCTAATTCACCCCAGCCCCCGCCCACTCATCCCCCGCCCCATTTCCCCCATCTCCCGCTTTCAATTTGCTTACCCCCGCCCAAAAATTTGCTGACCTTGCCCCCTGCCTCCATCTCTTCATCCCCCGCCCCCACCTCTTCACTCCTCGCCCCCATCTCAACGAAAAGTGTTTAGAATTCAGAATTCTACTTCAGAATTGAAGGTGGACTATTGCCGCTATATGCGATGCACTCTTACAGGTATGAAGTTTCTTTCAGTCCAGGTCACAGTACCGAGAAAAACGTGACGTGACCACAAGGAGGAGCACAAAATTGGTCCTTCAGTATTAATATATAGATAGGACCACTGGACCTGTAGCTTATCTGGGCCCTGGCCTCATGTTGTTTGGGTTATGGGCCCAAAAATTTACAAAACCGGCCATCTTAACACACTTCCGGTCATGTGATCGGCGTGACTTCTGCAATTTAACATCCCTACCCTGGCCTAATGTTGTAACCCAAATATGGCAGCATTCTGACTGGAGGGTCTTGAGAAGAAGATTTTTGAAGAAATTTACTAAATCGGCCATTTTGACCTAATTAAAGTCATGTGACTGGAAGGAGCTTTGCAATTCCTGTGACCAGTAAAGAGAGGAACGTTGCTGCCAAATTTCAGCCGGATCGGCCCAGCGGTTTGGCCGGAAAAATCGAAACAGGAGACGGACAGATGGACGGATGGTGCACAATGACATTACCTTATCTGGCATTTAAATTCCAGATTAGGTAATAATAAAAATAACCCGATGTACATACATGAAGCAAAAAATGTGCATACGGCTTATGTGCATATATCATACATTGTAGTTACATTCCTGGAATCATTCCAATTGCATTTGGGCCATGGACTAACCCAGGCCTGAGGCCTGCTGATCAGTGCTGCTTCATGCAATGGTGGTGTATGATTCTGTTGGGGTGGAGTCAGGCCAGCTGTTCAGCCAATGGGTGTAAAGCAGTGGAGTGGAGTCAGGGCAGCTGAACACTGACCCATGTATAACGTGTGATATTTTCTCAGTCGAGAAAGGACATAACTCTGTGAAAAATTGACGAAACGCCCTGGATCTCAAAATTGTTCTGCAACTTATCATAATAAAGCCACATACCAAGTTTCAGTTGAACATGTTAAAGGGTATGGGAAAAAGTCGAGAAAACCACAAGTGAGACGGACAGATGGAGATAGTCCGGGAGCCAACCTGTGTACGAGGCTGTTTTAGGGTTGGACCTTACAGCCTCTGCTATAAAATTTTACACCCCCAGGATGTTTAGATATATGTTTGCAGTTCATGAAAACCAATGTTGGCAATTCATAAGCTCTTGCGAAAAATTTTGGCGGACGTTTTTGTTTGAGGAAGATTTGAAAAATTTGATAAAACAGCAATTGTCAATAAAATTTCTAAAAAAATTAAAAAATCACATTCATGAAAAATAAATGTGAACTAAATGTAAGAATTCAATCAGTGCATTGTAAACTGACAAAAAAAAATTGCCTTTGTGGAAGTAAACCTCGTAAAAGTACATAATTTTGTGAAAAATGCCTTAAAAATAACGTTTTTTGAAGATGGCCTTTAGAACTTTTCTTATCATAGGCAGATGCTGCATTAGAATACTAATTTCTCTTAATGTGATATGAACATGGTATCCATGGCTAATTAAAACAGCAAATTTGAGTGAGTTCTATCAATTTTTAAAGAGAAAATTAACATTTTTGTCAACCAAAGTTACCCCTACCCCCAAAATCCTCTTACTCTATTGAACACAGTTCGGTTAAGGTTTGCTGGATCCAGGTTGGGTACTTCACAGTTCACTCTTCCAAAGGAAAATTCAATGGTGTTTGGAGTGACATGGCCCTGGAGCAGACATACAACAATGAAGGGAAGACATCGCTGTTCAAAGGCATATCTCAGGCACCAGCTGCTCGAGATAAATATGTGAAGACAGCACCATTTCTCACAGCTGTATCAGAGAACATAAAGTCTATGGCTAATCTAGGCCAACAGGAATCTACTCATCATGGAGAAACACATAAGCAGGCAACAGAAGAACATATGAATGTTGAGGAGATCAAGAAAGTGATATGCCAGCAGATGATAAACCCATTCCAGTGTAACAACCAAGTGGATCTGCTCAATAGAGCAACTGGTGAGAAGGATGCTTCAAAAGACTTGGTCCATGCTCAAGCTAAGGGCATGGAAGCCATTATGAAAGCAGAAGAGGTGGTCTCTATTAAGATTGAACCACTGAAGCTGGTAACTTTCTCCTCACAGAAGAAATCAAACCCATCAAGGAAACAGAGTTTAATCAGGATCTATCAAGATGAGACTGCAACTACACGTGTGTTGTGTTTCTATCGAGATGCCGACCCAGTCACAAGACAGATTGCATTTTCCCATGAGTGGACAGACTATCCATCATCCCTGTTTGAGGTTGATCCACGCTTAGCACAGGGGTTTGTAATACGCAAAGGCAACGAGTCTGATTTCGTGGCAGTGCTAATTGCTGAAGCTGAGCAGGATGTTGTTTTACAGCTGCCATCATTACCACAGAGTGACCTATACACAGTTTATCTGGTAGACACAATGGCATTTGTAAATAAATACCAAAAAATGGGTGCGAAAACATTTGGTGAACTTCCCCAGCTGTATCTTCGCAAGCTCCTGCAGTTGAAACCTGAAATGTGCAACTGTGTCAACATCATTGGTGATCAGTATGATTTTGATGATAGCCATATTTGAAGGGTGATGAGCAGCAGAGGAGAAACCAGACAGACCAGGCAAGACAATTCTCACCATCCAAGAGTCTAGAAATTCCGGACTGGAATTTACTCATGAAGAATCCAAGAAATAAAGGAAATCTTCAGAACTTCATTGGCACTTCCCTTTCTTGAGAGTCCTGAAGCTATTCCAGATGGAGTGACCATCATTATTGGTGGTATGATGGAAAAACAAAGGTCACACTCTTTCCATCACATCAGCATCAAGTTCAGTTCTGGACTTACCTTGTGAAGAACATGAAGAGGCAGACACAAGGATTATTGCTCATCTTGCATATTGTGTGGAATATCTTGATCACCATCGAGCTGTTGTGCATGCAACAGATACAGACATAATTATGCTGTGTATATATCACTTCTGCTGCTTGAACACATTGCAAGAACTCTGGATACAACGGCAGAATCAATACCTACCTATTCATGAGCTGGTAGAAGTGTTGAGCAGGAAGTACCAGAAAATCCTCTTGATGTCGCAGCTACACTTCTGTGCACATATGTGTTGTGTGGATGTGACACAGTGAGCTACCCATTCAGAAGGGGAAAAGAAGAGGTCAGGTCAGGTATGGGAGCATGTGCCAGAACAGCGCGTCGCTGCGTCCACTTTCCGCCGGTACTCCAGGGGCCTCCGTCTGGCCATCCCCCAGGCAGATGCCAAGCCCATCCCCATCTCCTTGAGATGATGGTCAACCTGCTGCAACCATGAGGCACGTTGTCAGCCCACTGGCCTCCTCCACTCATGAGACTCCCTCGCTGAGAGAATCTGGTGAGCAGGATCAGAGTCAGGAAAACGAGCCACATGTCCATACAGCCGCAGCTGACGCTCACGGACTATGCAGGTAACAAATCTCATCCGAGTCTCTCTCAGCAACCGCTCATTGGACACAAAATCCGACCAGCGATAGCCAAGGATTCTTCGAAGAGACCTGGTACCAAAGGAATTAAGTCTCCGTCTCAGATCCTTGGTCAAAGTCCAAGTCTCGCACCCATAGAGCAAGACTGGAAGTACCAAGGACCTGAAGACTCGGACTTTCGTCTCGGACCGCACAGGTACCGGCAGCGCCACACCCCATGATCCAGTGAATCCATGACTCCCCAGGCCCGACCCAGACGTCTATTGACCTCTGGCTCACAACCTGCGGAGACATGAATATCACTGCCAAGGTAAGTGAATCTATCCACGACCTCAACATCCTCACCACAAACAGACACAGACAGGACAGCAGCATCCAAGATGTCACCGAAAGCCTGGATCTTAGTTTTGACCCAAGAAATCCGTAATCCCAACGGCTCCGACTCCTCATTCAGCACCTCGAGGGCCCCCAAGAGGATGTCTAAAGTCTCCGCAAAGATGACTGCATCATCTGCAAAATCAAGGTCCGAGATCTTGACATTGCCAAACGATGCACCGCAACTTGATCTCTCCGACATCCTCCCTAAAATCCAGTCCATACAAGTGCTGAAAAGTGTGGGGGCAAGTACACATCCCTGACGAACTCCAGTAACAACTGGAAATAAGTCAGAGATGGTACCACCACACTTCACAGCACTCTCAGTACCAGAGTAGAGTTCAGACATCAGATCGATCAGTTTCCGGTGGCACCTTTACGAAGACCAAGAATCCTCCAGAGGACATCCCGATTCACTGAATCGAACGCTTTACAGAGATCAACATAGGCTGCAAGCAGCCCTGCCAAAACTCTCGTCTGCGTTCGGTGAGGACACGGCGTGCAAGGATACGGTCAATCGTTGACCTCTTTGGTGTAAAGCCTGACTGCTCTGGACGCTGGTGCTCAAGCAGATGGTGGCGAACCCTATCAAGAATTATCCGAGCAAAGACCTTGCCCGGCACTGAGAGCAGCGTCACCCCTCGGTAGTTGTTGCAGTCTTGGCGATCACCCTTCCCTTTCCAGAGAGGGACAACAAGGCCCCTCTTCCAGTCAGTTGGGATGATGCCTGTGTTCCTGTGAAAAGAAGAGCGGCACAGGTTTCTCTGGGACTGATAGGAAACTTTCCCCACCTTGTTGATTTTGGAAGAGATAGTGAAATGGCAGCAACAGAATGTGTCATTGATGAGGCCAGAGTATACTGGACTGCTCTGCATGGCCAAAAAGGGTTCAGCTGTTTGGATACCCTCAGGCAGCATATGTTTGTCTCTTCAAAATTAGACCTTAGGTCACTGCCAGCAACAGAAGATGCGTTTTACTTCCTTGTTTTAAGAGCATTGTATCAATTGCTTCTGTATAGACGTGCACATCTCAGTGACCGAGCACTTCCCCAGCCACAACATTTGGCAGAACCCTTATCAATGGAAAACTGGTCCCAATTCTCATGTCTAAGCCAGCCAAGCCAAACATAGACAAAACGGTGTCTTGCATGTGCAAATTATCCAAATGTCTGAAACGATGTTCATGCAAAAAAGGCTGCTGTGCCTTGCTGAGTGACATGCATATGCCTTGGTCAGAGAGGTTCATGTGGTGGAGTTGTTTCAGAGAGTGACTCTTCCTCTGAAGAGGATGTTTCATGTCACAATATTGTGTTAATCCATTTCTAATTTTATCTTCCTTAAAACCATGGCATGTAAAAGTATGTTCTTGTTCCTGGCCCCATTGATAGTCAAGCATTTCTGAGTTGCATAAATCTTTTGTTGTTTGACATATAACCTTGTCAATTGTAGGTAGGTTAAATCTACACCAATTGTGATATAGGAAATGAACTCCTCTTTAATATGAGGGGTCATTTGTGTATATAGGTTTAGTGGTTATGATTTTAGGACAATATGAATTACCCCTACCACCATCCTACATCTTCGCTTTTGCCAACATTTTGTTATCAGAGGGGGCTCGCAAAAGTGTTGACTGTGTTGTTGCGCAAGAGTTTCACCATTGCCAACATTGGTTTTCATATACTCAAAGGGTGTCTCTTTATGAAAATCAACACAAAAATTTTATAGCAGACCGGGCAATTTTTTTTTAATTTTGATCGGTTGGCTCCCGGACTAAGAGCAAACCTATAGTCCCCTCCAGTGAAAGCGGAAGAGGACTAATACCAAAAAATCAACAATGATAATAGCATAATAATATTGTTGTGGGGCCGGGTCTCGGTGGCGAGCACAACCACGAGGGGGAGCAGTAGAGTCGGCTCCACCGAACACCCGGAATTTAGGTCGTACCTTTCAGATAAATCTGAAAGATCACGGGTCCCTGATCGGACCGAATATCGCCAATAGGTCGACCACGTGGGGTAGGGTTAATTGCCTAATTTCAATATACCTAAATATCCACGCAGTCTAACTACCGGGGAACCACACCCTCGGCCGACTCTGTCCGATCCGAGTCGCAGGTAACAACTCGGATCTGGCATAACCGAGCGGAGTTACCAGAGCCGTGCCGGACCAAATGAACAATTACGGCAACAACGGCCTTCCTAATCCCCAGTATGCACTGTGGCAAACCAATGGCAGAAATGGCAAAGAACGATCTGGTACATTCAACAATAGGGGAATTTATTTACAACAATGATTGGGGAGGGGAACACAGAGCAGAGTTATCACGAACAAAGAAAGGGTATCAAATATACAAACAATTCCACTTAGAGACAGGGCCCACAGATACACACACGCACACACAAATACCCAGAAAGAGATGGACCTCGAGGTCTTTATTGCCCCTTCAGCTCGGAGGGAAGACGAGCTGAGGGAAGAGAACGTGCTGGCTACCTGGCCGCGTTCGCACGGCTGGACGACTGCACCTTCCCGGAGCACCAGTCGCCAAAGAACGGACCAGGGCAGCCGAACCCAGAGGAGGCGAGACGAGGTGATCTCCCATGATGAGATGGTCGACCGCTTATTGTAATGCGCCAGACAAAACGCCTCAGATGCACGGGATGCAGTCAGCCGCAGACCCAGATCGAAGCGTGCTCGAGCGACGGGACGCAATCTTCAATGAATTCCGTCGCTTTCTCGGGGCGGGTCTGCTCCCCCGTCCCTGCTCCCATTGGGTGGACGGCGTGTCGCGGCTCCGTCTTCTTGGGAAGGACCGCCCCGGCTCTGGTCCGCGCGTCGCCCATTGGGCGGAAAATGGCGCATACCCTTATTTGGCACGCAGCCAGAGTGAAACGCTTCGTCACCATATTTGGTGCGAAATTCACACCGCCTGGGGCATGGAAGCGCGAAGAGCGCGGACAATGTGGTGAGCAGAGTGTTGTTGTTGTCGTTGTTGTTGATGATGTAAAAATCCTTACTATAAAATAATTCACAGCGCACGTACAATTAATCACCCATTAAACATAGGACGGGACCCTACCTAGAAACACATACTTACCGATATAACTGATCTATAAGGACTCTGGCTGTTGTGTGTGATGGGTTCCAGATTCGTAACATTATTAAAAATAATTATAGTACCTACAAAGCATCTGGAAATGCAAAGCCCATCCGCATCCACTTTGTATTCAGACTTCTTTTTCCGTATGCTAAACATGACGAAAACAGCTAAAAATAAATACAAAAAAAAAATTTGACGATTTTAGGCGACCTTAACCTTTTGACCTCAAAAGCAATCAGCTTCAGTGACCCAATATGCAAACCCTGCTCACATTTCAAGTCAATCAGATGGAAATTGACGATATTATGCAACCTTGACCTTTTCATCTCGAAAAAAAAAAACAATCGGCTTCCAGCTTTTGATTGGTCAATCGATTCAGTGACCCAATATGCAAATTCTAAAAATTTCAGGTTCTGAAAATTTACGATTTTATGTGACGTTGACCTTATGACCAAATTATTAATTTGTCTTCTCCATATTCTCATAATAAAGTTTTGTTGAAGATTTGATGACAAAAGCTCAAATGGTAAAAAAAGAAAAAAAGTTACAGCCCAGACAGACACACGCACACAGAAGTGATTGTAAAACCCCGTCTCCTGATGTGCGTGCAGGGGATTGGCTGATAATGTTTAAACACTTCATTACCTCCACTACCGAAGGTGGACAAAGTTTATGTTTTCACCCCTGTCTGTTTGTTTGCTTGGCTGTCTGTGAGCAGGATATTTCAAAAAGTTATGGATGGATTCGGACAAAATTTGGACAAGTTGCTTGTGTGATAAGGACAAATTGATTAGATTTTGATGAAGATCTGGATGTGAGAATTTTTTAAAAGTGATTCTTCACCATTGAGAGATAGGACCAAAAACGATATCTCAAAAAGTTGTGGACGGATTATGACAAAACTTGGTGGATGAGTTGAGCAGGAGACAAGAACAAGCTGATTAGATTATATATGGTTAAGGTCAGGATGTAGATCTGACCCATCAGTAGGATACAAAACGTAAACTGTTCAGCCTGGTTGTGGTACGTGCTCCACTGAGTGCCGTTCTGGTTCCACATATCATTGCATGTTTGAACTTCACCAAGCTGATCTAATCGACAATGTCTCGAGACAAGCTTTCCATTGAATCTTGCTGTAAGAAAATGAATGCAGACTTCTCTTGATTCCTCCTCTAAATAAGACGTAAGATTACCGTTTGTGCGATATCATATACATTTCTGATGGGAACCTTGCAGAGCATACATGAGGGGAGGAAGTAGAAGAGGGGGAGATCCACCACATTTGTGTACGTAATAGATAGTACGCAGAATGCCTTTTGCCAGTTGCATTCATCTCACATTAAACGGACCCCATTCAACATATGACAAACTCTATGAAAAGCTTATGAACTGAATGGACATGAAAACTACTGTATATAGCACCAACTCAACACACCACATCTGAGATAATCTGCCATTGAAGGTTCACCACATGGAGTCACCCATAGGCTGAGGAAGTGGCTATATCGATTGGGCAACGTTCTGTAAGCAAGCAAGGCAACAAATCCTCATCAATGGAACAAAAAATATTACTCGTGCAAAATACACCATATAATCTTTTGTGTTTACATTACAGATGCAACACCAGATGGGTCAATGGCAAGCATTTGTTGAGCACATTTACATGAAGAATCTTCAATGAAGAAGTGCTCGTTTCAATCGTATATGAGCCAAGATTCACATATGTGTCAAATGCCGATATACCGAAATACATTTGTGTTGATTTTGTTGAATGTGTTACTTCTGTTGCCCTTTAAATGGAAAGGCCGTTGTTTCCCATTAGATGATGGTGACACACGAGCAGGAAAAGGTGACACTTCAAGCCTGGAGAGACTTCGTGGCCAGAACATCTCACATCGACAATCTCAAGGTATTTCGGTAGCCTTGACAATCCCAAGTTTAAACTAGAATGGCACTCTTCAATGTTGTGACATCACCAGATATACCTCCGTCTACATTATTACATCATTAGACATACTTGTACCAAGTTCGATTTAAATCCCTGAACCCAGATTGAAACCATTAAAGAATTCTGGCTGCCAGACCATGCATCCGATCAGGTTGAAATTTCGAACATATATTCCCCATGACTACTAGATCTCAACTGATGTTTCATGTCGATTTGATGAAGCGGTTCAAGAGAAATAATTTTTTTTTTCAGATTTTCATTCAATCCAATATGGTTGCCAGACTATGTGACCTATTAATTACAATTTGTGAACACCCTGGAATCCCCAAGCTTTGGGGAACATGTGGGTGAAGTGTCCCCTCGATCTGTCAAGCCGTTCTGGAGAAGCAGATTTTTAAAGGTTTATTCTTCAAAAACTCATAGCTGCTAAACCATGTGACTTATGATGTCATAGGTGGAGAGCTTTTTGGTCCTCATGGATAGGCAACCATGCCTGCAATGTTTTGCCTCGATCTATTGATCCATTATGGAGAAGTGTTTTGAAGGTTTTTATGTTGAAAAAATATGCCTGCTGAACCACGTGACTGATGATGTCACTCCCCCCCCCCAATACAATTCAGCCCGCGGTGACCCTCAAATTTTTTTTCATTCTGATCAGATAAAGCGTTTGGCATATGCAATTATGATGTAATATCGAAGCCACCTATAACATCTTAAAAAAAATCACACCTTTGCCATGGGGAGCACTTGACATATGCCAAGCTTCAATTTTTTTTTCCATAGAGCAGCTTTGGAGATAGAGGTCCAAAGTTTTTCCTTTTTCCAACATGGCTGCCACACCACATGACCCATCACGTCATAATTATCATGAAAAACATTCCACATGAGTAGTCACAGCTATGGTGAAAATTTTGTGTCAATCGGATAAGTGGTTGCAGAGAAAACAGAGAAAATTAGCGCGGACGGACGGACAACCTGAAAAACATAATTGCCTCCGCTGACGGCATAAAAGAAAATCTGAAAAGTAAAACTTAAAATCACTTTTCAAAAGAATAACGTGGACTTTTATATTTACAAAACACATTCCAAGTTAACCAAGAATACACTATTTTGTGATGCCTCACCCAGAAGAATGCTGTGTACAGATTTGGTCACCACGTCTAAGGACCTTGCTCGAATAATGAGGGTTCACCATAGAGTGACTATCGATTCTGTCTTCTGTGCCGAGTTAGATTAAGCTTTGAGGAGTGGCTGAAGGAGACAGGACATTTTACACTACAGAGGTGGTTACAAAGGGATGTGATGGAAATGTTTAAAATAAAGTAAGAGTTGAAGGACTTTTCAGCAGAATGGACATTGACAGGATCAGACCCTGAGAATAAAGAAGAGAGTTAAGGTGACTTTAAAACAATGGTCTTTCACTCAGAGAGTAGTTAATGTATGGGATGGTCTTCCTGGAAAGGCAATGGCAGCAGAAACAGTGGATAGTTTTAAACTGGAATTAGATATGTACCAAGAAGCATTGGAGAGAGGTTGTTGGGTGATTGGGGGGAGCAGGTCAGGTCAGGTATGGGAGCATGCGCTGGAGCAGCACATCACTGCGTCCACTTCCCACCAGTACTACAGGGGCCTCCGTCTGGCCATGCCCCAGGCAGATGCCTGGCCCATCCCCATCTCCTTAAGATGCCGATCATCCTTCTGCAACATTGAGGGACATGTTCAGCCCATTGGCCTCCTCCATTCACGAGGCTCCCTTGCTGAGATAATCTGGTAAGCAGGATCAGCATCAGGAAAATAAGCCACATGTCCATACAGTCGCAGCTGACGGTCACGGATGATACAGGTAACAAATCTTATCTGAGTCTCTCTCAGCAACTACTCAATGGACACAAAGTCTTACCAGCAAGAGCCAAGAATTCTCTGAAGAGAACTGGTACCGAAGGAGTTCAGTCTCCATCTCACATCCATAGAGCAAGACGAGAAACACCAAGGACTTAAAGACTCGGACTTTCATCCTCTGCATATGTACCGACAGCACCACATCCCATGATCCAGTGAATCCGACATCCTCCCCAGAATCCAGTCCAGACAAGCTCTGAAAAGTGTAGGGGCCAGTATACCCCCCTGACAAACTCAAGCAACAACTGGAAATAAGTCAGAGATGGTATCACCACATCTCACAACTCTTTCGATACCAGAGTATTGATCAGTTTTGGTCACAGCCCTCAAAGACTGGTGTATGCCTGGTGTTGGCTTCATGGTTCGGGTGGTGGGCTTGGGATCCGAGGGTGCCGAGTTCAAATCCCGCTCAGCTGTTGAATTAATACCAGATGGCGTTAACTCGGCCTATCATCCTTACGAGGTCAGCAAAATGAGTGCCAGCATGCTGGTATACTGTGTCGGAGTGGCGACCCATCCAGGTTTATGTCCAATAGCCAAGGAGACTCCTTAAGCAGCACCAATGCCCTGCACTGAGTATGGTCCCAATCTCCTCTCCTCAAAGACTGAGAATCCTCCAGAGGGCATCCCAATTCACTGAATCAAATGCTTTGCGGAGATCAACATAGGCTGTGAGCAGCCCCTGCCGTAACTCTCTTCTGCGTTCGGTGAGGACCCGAAGAACAAGGATACGGTCAATCGTTGACCTCTTTGGTGTAAGGCCTGACTGCTCTGGACACTGGTGCTCAAGCAGATGGTGGCGAACCCTATCAAGAATTATCTGAGCAAGGACCTTGCCCGGCACTGAGAGCAATGTCACCCCTCGGTAGTTGTTGCAGTCCTGGCAATCACCCTTCCCTTTCCAGAGAGGGACAACGAGGCCCCTCTTCCAGTCAGTTGGGATGATGCCTGTGTTCCAGACAGAGCACAGAACTGCATGAAACGTCATGAGTGCAGCATTTCCACCAGCCTTGAGAAGTTCAGCATGGATGCCACATATCCCAAGAGCTTTACCCCCTTTCTACTAGTTAACTGCGGCCTGTATTTCCACAAACTAAAGTGTTTCACAGTTGATTGGAGGGTCAACAATAGGGATAGTTACACCCATGATGTCCAACTCAACCTCTGGTCAAGTGATTATTTTTTTGGTACAGCCGCTCAAAGTAACGGGCCCAGCGGATCTTCACTTTGGACTCCTCTGTCAAGAGACCACCACCCTCAGCTCTAACTTCAGTACACCAATAGATGGGCTTGGAGGAATGCAATGCAAAAATCCTCCAAGCAGGATGAGAATAACTTGACCACAGACACAACCGATTAAACTCATAAGGGTGTGCATGCCGCCCAGCCTTGGTATGAACTGGGTAAATCGCTCAGGATAAACCCATTTAACATTAACGGCCACTCGATACAGCTGTTGGTCATTTGTGAAGATGGTTACGGTTTTTCCACACTCTGCGGTCAAGCGTTTTCCCCCCTCCATTGCTGTAAACATCGTGTCCGGATCAGCTAGATCCATATCTATGAGTGGTGTATAAATGGCCATCATTGCAGGTTGGATGGATCGTCCTTGCTCTCTTTAGAGCTTTGTATTAAAGCCATCAAACTCTGGTGTGTTCTGATCAGAAGTGATTTGCTTCGGAAAAGAGAAATCCATATCTTGAACTCTTCTAAGTTGTTTTTGCTTGATGAGCCAATACGCGGAGAGGTAACACCACACGTGTGGCTTCTTAAACTGGCATCGCTGGTTTCTCAGGTCCCTTGTACCTTTGAACCGAAATGTCTTCTGTCACAGGTGTCTTCATTTCATCACGGGTCAATCGTCTGATGATCGCTTCATCTTCAGATGTGGAAGATATCTCCTGATCTTTTGTGGTAAGTAGTAATGCAAGAGAATGTGTTGAAACGAGTCCATTCTGGGATGAGATATTTGTGTTGAAGTTGTCAGCAACAACCTTAACGAGGCCACATTCAGCGTTGGCGGTTCCCCTAATCCCAGAGTGAACAGTTGCAGCCTTTGCTGCTGATCCCTTGAAATGCTGAAACTCATCATTGGAACAGGTCACACGATAGTTATACAATTTGGAGTGTAGTTGGTCGATTGGTGATCATATTCGTTATGATGTTTCCTATCAGAGCTCCTGGAAGTGTGCAGTCCAGTTTAGCTGATATTTTGTAGAATAGCAATTGAAGGGTTGAACTCACTGCTTCATTAGCAATATCTATATTAATTCTAGTCTGATAGGAACTGGGGTCAGATGACAACTGCTTAGATTCCTGTGCAACCTTCTTGGCAATTCGTTCGATGGAAACATCGATGGCGTCATCTTCATCTGATGCTACTAAGTTGATCGCAGTCGACGCTCTGCTGCGAAATAAGATTAAACGAGCGACACCTTCATCAGACAGAACCAGAAGCTCATGGCCAAGTATATCCAACAATTTGGATAACAGGGTTCGTTGAGAGTATAGCGTTCCACCATGATCCTTGTACATATTGTAGACTTCTACTGAATTCCAGATGCGCAACACGTCGTTTTTCATCGATAGGATGGTAGAACTGACAGCTGGCTCAATGTCCTGAGTTTCTCTGCCACTGTGTGCTGCTGCTGCAACAGAACGGGGTGCGATGAAGGACTTTCTGCAGTCATCGTGATATCTTGCATCAGCAGCATGAAGATCACTGATTGCGCCCATTCATCGTATCTTGACCTGGCGTCCTCCTTCATCCTAGCGGGAATCGATAACATCTAGAATAGTTTGTTTGAAAGTTGTCCGATCAACACGATCTGCAGTCATACAAAAGAGAACTCGCCGACAATGATTAGAATTATTCTCATCAAAGTCCATGATGCACTTTTCTCCGCAAAAAATGCAATATTCTTTAAAGTCAAATACTGTCGTCTTTGAGCGGCGGCTTCTTTTGCTTGTTGAAGCATCTTCCAAACAGACATTACTCATTTGTTTCAAGTGTCTTTCTATGTGTGAGGGTGATGTGTACGTTGACACACAGTCTCTATGACATTTGAGCTCGATAGATTCGTCTGCCTGTAATCTCTGTTCAAGCTCTTCATGTATACCATCTTGTCTTGCTTTGCTTGACCGGATGATACTTCGCACTCTGTCTGGACCAACTGTTACCAGAGGTTTTCCAGCTTTATTTGCATCGCAGGGACTGAAGAAACAGTCTCCCATGGTGATGGAGCCTCAACCTGTAACAATAGAGGTAATTACAAACATCAGTAAACATTTAATTTCTTTGTTTGTATTTTAAAAAAAAATTCTCAGGAAACAGGTTCCATCCACCCTGTGTACTTTTAAAAATCAATAAAATACACAGTTGCTTTCAGACAGATCATGTTAAATAGAATAAAAAACTTGCTTGCAAATCATATCGATCATTCTACTGTATGAGAAGACATTACTCTTAAAACTCAGTTCTCCATGTTTCTGTTATTACATTACAAGCCTCAACTTACTTGATCAGAAACAGTTCATGCTATTGATCTTCTGAGGTCAGCCATTTCTTCACAACTGTACTGGGGATAAACGGCTCTGCGCAAGCTATTTTCAAACAGTTTTGTTGTTGTATAACTGTACTGCAAAAACGCTGATCGGCACTGACAAATTCAGGGGGTAGGGTTATCCTAATTTGCATATTAATGAGATAAATTTCAATGTTATCAAATTGTAAGTGGGTTTATCATGACCAGTGACCCTAAAAACATGGGTTTGGACACCTCAACCAGGCTGTTTGGATGCTTACTTCTGGAGATATTAAGAAAAATTGTTATTTTGATAATGGCGACTGCGAATTTGCATAATAAGGAGCTAAATTTCAATGTTATTAAATTTTAAGTGGGTTTATCATGACCAGTGACCCTAAAAACATGGGTGTGGACACCTCAACCAGGCTATTTCGATGCTTACTTTTGGAGATATTAAGAAAAATAGTAATTTCGACAATGACCACCACTAATTTGCATATTAATGGGTTTCTACAAAAATGCTCAAGGGTGCCAGAGTGGCATCAATCGGAATATTCATTCATTTGGTCTGGTGATCACAAAAATGCAGAAAAACATTGAGCGGACCCTAATGCACGCTTTTCTGGTCAACACTCGGACTACCTCCCATCCTTGAGCTTGCCAACATCCAGCCAATGCTGGGATGGTACCATTCTCCTGGATTTAAGCTGCAACTTCAGTGTTGCTTCAACAAGCCTGTGGTCAGTATTGAGAAACGGAGCACTCCGGTAGACCCTACAGTTCTGAATCATCCTCCAGAGCCCATCAAGAAGCACATGTTCAGTCTCCTTTGCCACACCCCCAGCGTTGGAATACCAAGTCCAGCGATGAGCCTGTGGGCACTGAAACCATGAAAGTCACCCTAAGTCCATGACTTCTTGCAAAGTCAAGGAACTTAGTGCTGTTCTGGTTCACAGTTCAAGACACATGGGGACCAACACACATCTCATAACCATCGCCATCAATGCCAGTCGATGCATTGAAATCCCCGAAGACGAGAAGAGTTTCTCGCCTGGGGCGCTAATCAACCACAGACTCAAGCGCGGCAGAGAAATCCTCCTTCACAGTGACATTATTCAGCACAGTCGGGGCATATATAGAGACCAAGGAAATATGACACCCAAGAAGCGACGAATCCTCAGTCTCTTCATACGCTCGTTGACCGGTGTTAACGCAAATATCATGGGAGTCCGCTTATTGGACACAGCTACAGCAACCCCTAGGGTATGGTAACCATCCGAGTGACCAGATCAGTAATTGGTGTGACCACCCACCAGGATCTCAGCACTATTCGGTCTCTGAACCTCAGAGAGTGCTGCAATACCGATGTCCAAACGCTTTAGCTCAGATGATAGCAGAGACAGGTGATCATCCTCTCTTCGGGATAGGACATTCCAGGCACCCACCCGAAAGGACAGCCTCAGGTTAAGCCAAGGAGACTGCCATCTGGTGGACACCTCAGCACCACCCCCAACACACCACAATCTGACCCAGGAAGGTTACCCCATGCTTTTCCACCTATCATCAAAGAATGAGGTCCCAAAGGCTTTGCCCCAATCTTGTCATCCGCTGAGCTGCTCTATAGAGGGCAGCTGCACATGAGGTAGGTACTCCCACAGAGTGGGTTTTCAGTTTTCTTTGCATTTTTAGTCTCCGTTGGACTTGGTCCAAAACGGGGGCTTATGGATTTGGTCTCGATTTTTGTGTGCGTGCGTACGTGTCGGCAACCATACTCGGATATGTATGGACCAATTTTATTCGTACTTTGCACAGACAGCACATGATGGTAAACATATGCACATCATTTTGTTTCGTAATGCGATCAAAGATGGCCGACTGGTGGTGATTTTAGTCATGAAAAAACAAAACAAAACAAAAAACCCCGGTGTCGAACACGTCCTCAACCATTTCTCGGACTTGTATTTATCGATCTTGTTCAAACTTGGCACGCACATAATGAACGATGTCTTGCATAAGCACATCATTTTGTTTTTTAAAAAAATCAAGATCAGATCCAAGATGGTCGACTGGCAGCCATTTTAGTTGTTAAAACACCAAGTGTTGAACACGTCCTCAACCTTTTCTCGGACATTCATTCACCAATCTTGTTCAAACTTGGCAAACAGATAATGAATGATGGCTTACATAAGTATGTCATTTTTTTTTAGATCAGAACTAAGATGGCCGACTTGCAGCCATTTTAGTGGCAAAAAACCTGATGTTGAACACATCCTCAACCATTTCTCGGACATGCATTTACTGATGTTTAAACTTAGCACACAGATAATGAATGAGGGCTTACATCCGCACGTCATTTTTTTCTCCGAGATTAGATCCAACATGGCTGACTGGTGGCCATTTTGTTACTTCAATGTGTACCCAACCATTTCTCAGACATGCATGGTCCGATTTTTTTCAAACTTGACACAAGCACAGTACGTGATGGCATACACGTGCCCCTCACTTTATTTTGTGATCTGATCAAAGATGGCTGACTGGTAGACTGGCAGCCATTTTAGTTGGACATAAATATGGGCTATCCCTTTAACTCCATGCATAAAGATGACTAAAACAATCGGGGCTATGACATTTTTTTGTGTTTTTTACCTGTTTATGAGTTTTGCGGAACAAAGTGTTTTATGGTGGCCAGAGTGCAAATCCTGCCACTAACGTCCTCAAAAGAGATACCCAACTGCAGGAGGTACTTCATTGGAAAAAGTGAAGTGAAGGAGGACAGGTTATGTTTTTAATCCTGCTGGGTGCCCATATCCATAAACCTTCCTCACCAGGAAGCCTGCTAGGGGATATAGTTTAGTCGCCAAAACCCAACCATGAAATAGGTTAGTACAGGTTTACATCGTACCTGTAGCAAGTCACAGATCTGGTCAGGCCTGACCTGACAATAGGGGAGTGGGAGGTACCCAGAGAGGTTTACATGGATATCGGAAAGATTGTTCAGTCCTGTTGACATCCAATATTGCACGATCACCATATGTCTTCATCCTTATAACTATTGGAAAGATGTTCAACATACATTGTTGTTTTCCCATTGAAATTATTCGGCCACGGCCAAGCGAAGTGTTAAGGTCGAGGCTGTTTATTCCTGATACATGAAACACCCTGTCGCCCATGCCGAAAGAAAACAGACGTTTTGGAATGCTGGCCACATTTTCCATGCAATCAGCATGCAACTTTTGTTTAATATAAATATTTTAAAAAAACTTCTCCATGTTAAAAGTTTTGTGTCAATCACTCAAGCGGTTTCAGAGAAAAATTTAAAAGTGAACAAGGAGAAAACGACATAAAATGCCATAGCCCCCGTGGTTTTCGTAATTTTGCCTAGTTTGAACAAAATCGGACCATGCATGTCTGAGAAATGGATGGAGACATGTTGAGGTAACGAAATGCTGCCATTTGGTCATCTTGGATCTGATCTCGGGGGGGGGGGGACGTGTGTATCTACGCCATCATTAATTATCTGTGTGCCGGGTTTGAGCAACATTGGTAAATGCATGTCTGAGAAACTGTTGAGGACAAGTTCAACATCAGGTTTTTACAGCTAAAATCGCCACCATTCAGCCATCTTTGATTGAATCGCGAAACAAAATGATGTGCATATGTATGCCATCATGTATTGCCTTTGTGCTGAGTTTGAACAAAATCGGTCTGTAATTGTACATGAAGGAGCTGCGGATGTATGAGACCCAATCCATAAGCCCCCGTTCCGGACTAAGTCCAACGGGGGCTAATAAAGGTGTAAAAGTGAGGGCGGAAGAAATAAAAGGGCCTCGACTGATGTCCTACAATTTGGTCGAGGATAGTTGTGGACGCCTATTACTAGTTTTATACATGTCGAGCCGATTTCATGTTATCAATCTTCGTGTCCCATTTGCTCTCCTGTAAATGCCAGTATAACTATGAAAATGTCAGAGGCTGTCTGTGTGAAAGTTCCAAAACCATTGGTCTGGAAATCAGCAGCAGGTACTGTATCTCGTGTGGTCTCAAGGTATAAAGTAATGCTTTCAACATTGGAAAAAGACAATTTCACTGCAACATTGACATTTGCCTCAAAAATGAAAAATAAATAATTTGAATTGTGCACTTGGGGCCGTCCTTTTATGAAATACGTATTGAGGGGAACAGGGAGTTAGGATAACGGAGGGAGCAAGGAGAGCAGCGAATGCAATTTGAGAGGAAATCAGAGTTGGGGGAGGAGGGAAAGTAAGAAGCATGTTTGGAACTTTGTTGGGTTGGGGGGGGGGGAGTCGGTTACCCAGAGAGCAGGTTGTGCCAAACCAAATGGTTATGCTCCATTCACACTGCATGTGACAAATCCATGGTCCCAGACAGATTAACTAGTCCAAACCTTCGATGTACTAACTTCTGTCATACACGTCTCAGCTCTCAAAACATTTCATGCATGCTAAACTTTCTGTGTTGAAGAAACCTTCATCAATTTGATATTTGCAGTGAAAGAATTCCACATGGCTCTTGTGACTGGCAATTGCACTGCATGACCTGTGCATTCCCTTTCCAGGAGGCTAAACGGAAGCAGGAGGAATCAATCGAACGTTCTAGATCTATGCAGAAAAGACAAGGACTCGTACAGCATCGCAAAACTCTTGGAAACCTGCGGGTCACGGTAGGTTTATACCCATCCATCGTCCTGTAACAATACCTGCGTGGACAATATGAGTCCATGACGGCAGTTTGAGATTCACTTCACAGACTACACTAACTGTGTAATACCAATAGGTGGTCCTAAATTTAACTGTAAAGATGTTCATTGTTTTAATATAACAATGACAGATGAGATAATCCTCTGGACTTCAAAGGTGTGAATGGTCTTTGTTCAATAGCTCTTCCCCCAGTTTTTGTCTAATCCCGACGAAACGTAGCCTGCACACTCAGGGGTCGGGAGTTCATGACGAAGGTGTAAGCTCTTGCACAAAGTCATGAGATCATGTAATGCGCAGATGGTCGTAGTTCATGAACTGGTCATCATTTGCGTTACAGGGTCAAAATATTCAATTTTTCAGTTTTCTCTGTGTTGATAGACATCACCAAGCTACATGCACTTGTGTGAAATTTTTTTTTAGCAAAAACCACTAATTATCATCCAATATGGTATTTTTAATTATGAACTTTAATGGATAATGCATTACAAGGAAAACACATTTTTGCATTTATCTCACATTCACCCTTTGAGTAAATTGGATGTGGATCAGTTATCCTTTGGCCGTTTTAGACAATTCAAGTGCCAAATTAATCCTGAGAATCTGCTAGATACATAACTATGTAAAGATATTTACTAGATCTCTTTTAGGAGTTTGTACGTATTGGTCAGGGTTTGCTGAATAATAACGACTTGAATAATCAATTTTGCATCATGCAACAGCAAGTTCCAAGTGTTACCTAAAAATAACAAAATAGATTGAAATAAATTCAGTTTATTCCAAATTTGACTCACCACATCCACCACATCTGCTGCCTCTGCCTGTTTACTCCACCCCGACTTGTATCACTTATTTCCCTGTTACACAAAAACTATTGCATATTTTTTATTTCTGTTTTTCCCACATTAAACGAGACAAAATTACCTTTCTTCTCATACTAAGATATCTAGATATCTATGGTTTTTCTGGTCTGTAGTCAAAGTGGAAAGTGGATGTTTCGAAAAACATGTAACAACTCCGCCTTTTTAGGGTGACCAGTTCATGAACTACGACCAGATGTAGAAATGTTCTGTGCAGCAGGGAGATCAATTATTGTTGAATGGATGAAAGATGTCACGAGAGTGTTGACAAAAAGCCTTGCGATTCCGATAAGATAAAGCCATACTAAAGGTAAGGGTTTGAAGTAATGTA
>NC_140964.1:1225245-1320245 GCF_056783735.1 Eptatretus burgeri | reverse complement strand
GGACGTCGCCGCGCGGCTGCACGAGTGACGAGGTGACCCCGCGGACGTGTTTGGGATGCGGAGGTCAACACCTGCGCCGTGCGTGCCCGTATAAAGGCACCGTGTGTTTAAATTGTCACAAGGTGGGTCATCTGAAGCGTATGTGCCGTGGGGCGCCGGCCACCGTTAAGGTCATGGACGGCGATGTGCGAGGCGACCTCGGCGACCCGGGGCGGAACCGGCGGCCGTTGTTGAGCCTGTTTTCGATTGGCCCGGCGGCGGCGCGCCCGATGATGGTGGAAATTGAAGTGAACAAAACGCCGATCACGTTTCAGGTTGATACGGGAGCGGCTGTGTCGATCATAGGTGAACAGACCGCGCGTAGACTCAACGGCCTGAAGCTTATCAGGTCAAACCTCACGCTGTTCACGTACACCCGCGAGAAGATAACGCCAGTCGGGATGGCAGACGTGTCTGTGCGGTACCAAGGCCAGGTCGCCACGCTTCCGTTGTACGTCGTGCGGGGGAGGGGACCGTCTCTCCTCGGCCGAGACTGGCTGTCCCGCATCAGGCTAGACTGGGCCGCAGTTCACCTTGTGCAACCCGTGCCGAGCCGGTGGGAGGATCAGTTGGAGAAGATTCTTCAAAGACATCAAGGGTTGTTTAGCGACGACCTTGGGAAACTCAAGGGCGTGGAGGCAGTTCGACCGAGACGGGAGGCGTCTGAGCCTGGGCCGTCTGGCGTCGCTGCCCGTCCGAGGCGTCAGGATGCGGTCGCGGTACTTGGAGGATTTTGATTGTTGATTGGTTTCGGGTGGTCATGTTATGATTGTCCTTTCATCATTTGACTTGTCATTTTACGAGGGGAGGAGTGTGATGTATCACGTGAATGGGTTTTCGTATATCATGACTCGCCCGCTAGGGGTGGCAGAAATGTACATTAGGACGCGCAATTAAGCGGTGTTGCTGCAAACATTCTTGCTTCTCGTGTTCCACTGCACCTCGTACACCACAGGGGTGAGAGGGGGAGAGAGAGAGATGAGATGGGATGGGGAGGGAGAGAGGGAGAGAGAGAGAGAGAGAGAGAGAGTGACGAGAGAGAGAGATAGAGAGAGAGAGAGAGAGAGTGTGACGAGAGAGAGAGAGAGAGAGTGTGACGAGAGAGAGAGAGAGTGTGACGAGAGAGAGAGAGTGTGACGAGAGAGAGAGAGAGAGAGTGACGAGAGAGAGAGAGAGAGAGAGTGACGAGAGAGAGAGAGAGAGAGAGTGACGAGAGAGAGAGAGAGAGAGAGTGACGAGAGAGAGAGAGAGAGTGACGAGAGAGAGAGTGAGAGAGTGAGAGAGTGAGAGAGTGAGAGAGTGAGAGAGTGAGAGAGTGTGAGAGAGTGTGAGAGAGTGTGAGAGAGTGTGAGAGAGTGTGAGAGAGTGTGAGAGTGTGAGAGAGTGAGAGAGTGTGAGAGAGTGTGAGAGTGAGTGAGAGAGAGTGTGAGAGAGTGTGAGAGAGTGTGAGAGTGTGAGAGAGTGTGAGAGTGAGAGAGTGAGAGAGTGAGAGAGTGAGAGAGGGAGAGAGTGAGAGAGTGAGAGAGGGAGAGAGAGAGAGAGAGAGAGAGAGAGAGAGAGAGAGAGAGAGAGAGAGAGAGAGAGAGAGAGAGAGAGAGAGAGAGAGAGAGAGAGAGAGAGAGAGAGAGAGAGAGAGAGAGAGAGAGAGAGAGAGAGAGAGAGAGAGAGAGAGAGAGAGAGAGAGAGAGAGAGAGAGAGAGAGAGAGAGAGAGAGAGAGAGAGAGAGAGAGAGAGAGAGAGAGAGAGAGCTGTCCTGTCCTGCCATGATGTGGCCATTCATTGCTATGGAACAACTGAAAACATTTTTTACTCATTACAACTATCTCATGGAGCACGAACTGCTCGCTCAGGATGACGG
The DNA here is from genome assembly GCF_056783735.1 of Eptatretus burgeri. Lineage (NCBI taxonomy): Eukaryota > Metazoa > Chordata > Myxini > Myxiniformes > Myxinidae > Eptatretus > Eptatretus burgeri. The sequence goes on along the minus strand of NC_140964.1, from coordinate 1,318,348 downwards.
AAAACAAACCGCTGGCTCTGAATGACGTAGCATGAACCACTCGCTCTGAATGATGTCGCATGTTCCTGCTATCGACTGAAGGGCGCTCAGCAAATGGCTTACGCACTCCAATTAAACGGTTGATAAGGAACAGCTGGCCAGGTTGTGGCTGCGTTCCCTCCAAGATCCCTTTAACTTTGTAGCCCGTCTTCACTGCACCTCCAGCAGTTAAATAAATAAAATGAATTCATTGAAATAATGACTTTATCCACAAAAGAGTTGCTGTTTAATGGAGAACAAACCTTGAGACATCGCAAAGTTTAATCACCTGTGAAATAAACTATGTAGATAATCCTCCACGTTGCCTGTTTGTCTGTGCACACGTCACCTGGTTCATCGGGTCACCGTCCATGCAAACGTTATCATAAAACGTCCGTTTTTCATCAGATTTGCATTCCTTGGAGGGCACTGAAACCTCTGAAAGTATAGACACGGATCTGGCAGACGCTCTGGATAAGCAGTACCTCTGGGGCACAGGGTGTGAGGTCAAGCAGTGAATGCATTAAATCATACAGCTCAATGAAGCTGGTTAATTTTAGCACGTTCCTAAATCTTTTGTTCACTCAATAAAATTCTCCAAACAGCAGAAAAAAAAAGTTTAATACGGAGATGGGATCATAGCCTTGTTTACTTAAAGTAAATAGGTTTATCGGCTGAGTTATAAGACTGGTTATTTCTTTAAATGATCAGATTTCACTCCAGATTTCAACACTTATTTAGTCTGGACGATATCCGATCCTCAAAGACGAAATAATTCGATGATGTACTTTAATTAGTCCGTGAGAGTAGATTGTGGCAAATTACATCATATAATGGATGAAATTACTCCAAGCTCCTAATTTGAAAACTAATTTAAACACTTACAAAAGCAATGCATTTGTTGATGATGAACAGACATTCAAAGGTATTCAGGTAACTGAACAAGAAGGTATTCAGGTGGTCGTGTCCATTTTTGGAGTATTTCATACCCACAATCTACCACCCATGCGTGTACCTCCACTGCAGGCTTTTTGCGGACGTCACGTGAGCGTGCAAACAACACCGATTATCCCGAATGGAGGCCCCCTCGCCGACACTGCAACGGATCTCAAATGGCTACCAGAGACTGGTGGTGCCCAAAGGATGACTGAGCTGGTGCTGGAGCAAGAATGACGAATGATGAACCAAGTGTACGCCAAGTCCCGTGACACCTCCTGTGACCCCACATTACACTCGTAACTTTTGCTTGCTTGGCATTTGGTTATTGTTGAAAGCACTACCTGATTGAAAATGTAATCAGTGTGAAAGCTTTGAAAATGAGTGCAACTCTCCATTTTGAAATTAGAATTACATTTCACAAACTCGATCATTTAATCTGCACAATCTATATACAGCACGCTCAAGCAGTTAAATTACCTTTAGAGGAATTACAAGAACAACATCTTCAACTGGCCTGTACATAGAGAAAAAAAACAGAAAGAACAAAGAAAGCAAATTAGATCAAAGGTGTACAAAAGAGAAATGGTGTTATGCTGGAATAAAACCAATGAACACCAAGGACTTGGATTGTGCAGTTTCACCGAACCACCGTGGAAACACCGTATCGTGTCGAGGACACTCTCTTTAACATAGTCACCAGATCGATATACATCTTTCCTTTTTTTTTTTTTTTTTTTTTTTTTTTCAACAATTTAAGAAATTATTTGGCAACATCTGCCATCCAACGATACTTTACTCGGTGATTGAGTATTAGACGGAGGAAAAATAAAAATACATTACTCGGTCTCATTAAAGTTTTGCCAAACAATCACTGTGTCTTCCACCACTGTGACATTTTTGTCTTCATCATGACAATGTAAACAAACAAACAACAAAAAACATTTGTCAATCAAATACAAATCTTCTTGACAGAATGCAAGCTCCATGCAATCAAACCACATGATCAAACAGTTCTTCATTTACATTCAGTCTGGCAGCGTTAGACTGTACGAAGACAACTTCTCTCTCTGGACAGCGAGATCACTTTCGAGGGAGTCACACTTTTCCAAGCTCAACTGTGATGGGGTTGGTAGAAAGGAACAAGGATAAAGCTCGGACGAGGTTTCAGGCCACGCACAAGGTGAGGTACAACAACAAAACTTTAAACTGTTCTTCAAAATAATTAACCACGAAAGGCAATTGATGCAATCCGTTGAAACCGTGGGGAGCGTTTCCTTACCTGTATTTTTTGCACAACGTTCTTCCGCTTCACCCGCAGGTTTGTGGGGCCCTCAGGTAACTCCTGCGCATTGAAAACAAGAGAATGTGGATGTCAAATTGAAGTTTACTTTGACTTGGCAGTAGCACTCCAAAATGAAAAAGAAATGGAAAAAAAAAAAGAATCCCAAGTCATCTTTCAGCACGATCCACGACAGCAAACGTAAAACAGCTACGAGCAAATAAGTGTCAAGCCTGCTGGGATCTAAATCATGAGAAAGGATATCTGGAGATGTCAATGTACTATTTATGTGATTGGAGGTAACAAAACTAATTAAAAACAAATTAACACAGTATGTGGGATTCCAGCCTGGTGCCAGCATCATGAAGCACTTCATCATGGTGCTACATCAAAGAGCCGCACCTCTCTACAAAAGCATCAGCATGGTGAACCCCAACCAACCACTACCCTCCCAGTGTTCCCATCACCCTCCCAGTAGCCTCACCATCGTATCAACCTGCTCCAGAAGCTTGACAAACTGCTCGATCTGGCCTTTCACTCGCCGGCTCAGCTTGCTTAGGGCCGAAGGCTTCAGGTTTTCCTCCAGGAAGCCCTGTTTGTGCAAACCAGCAACCATGGAGACACCTTTCAAGTTATTCCTTTATGACATCATTTGAACCTCATGATTCTTAATAAGGCAAGCAGTCAATCCGGAACTAACTCTATATATATATATATATATATATATATATATATATATATATATATATATATATATATATATATATATATATATATACATATACACACACACATATATACTAGCTGAAGTACCCGGGAAATTTGCCCTATTTTCCTCACGTTAGTTAGACTGAGGCATTAGTTGTATGGAGAAAATTAGGAAGGCTTCTTTTATTCCTCAGATTTATGGAAGGAAGGCTTTATGCTGCCATAATCCTCAGAGAGGTCATAGTTGAAGGTGGCCTTGAGCCACTCAATGTTTCTAGCAGCAGTGGCAACTGTCCTTGATGTCCTGCCAAAACCCAGACCGAGAAAGAGCTTGAGATTTGTGCTTCTCTCGCCCCTCGGTGTGACGCTCTATTTGCAGTTGGCGATTCTCTCCTCTCTCTCCTCTCTCTCTCCTCTCTCTCTCCTCTCTCTCTCCTCTCTCTCTCCTCTCTCTCTCCTCTCTCTCTCCTCTCTCTCTCTCTCTCCTCTCTCTCTCTCTCTCTCTCCTCTCTCTCCTCTCTCTCCTCTCTCTCCTCTCTCTCCTCTCTCTCTCTCTCTCTCTCTCTCTCTCTCTGCAGTCCACTCTGCTTACCTGGCTCGTTCATGAGCAGATATATCAGCAGTAAGATGACTCTCTCTCTCTCTCTCTCTCTCTCTCTCTCTCTCTCTCTCTCTCTCTCTCTCTCTCTCTCTCTCTCTCTCTCTCTCTCTCTCTCTCTCTCTCTCTCTCTCTCTGCAGCTGACTCCGCTTGCCTGGCTGTTTCATGAGCAGATCTATCAACAGTTAGCTGTTGCCGTGCGCGTGCAGTTCGAAAATTTAAATAACAGGAGGAGAATGTGTATGTTTAAAAAGTCAACGAATACGAACATTTTGTGTTTCAAAAAACCCTAGCGTTTGTAACCATGAAGCCTTTTGTTACGATTAATATGTTGGCGCACTATTCGAAAGCCATTTTTTTTAATATAAATATTTTTTCATTTTTATGGAAAGCCAATTAGCGCATCCTGGAGCTGAATGTTAGGTCTATATGTTTGTAAAGTTTCATCAAGATTGGTTCACTGGTCTAGGAGCTTATTGGTTACAAACAGACAGACAGACAGAAGGACTGCCATTTATATAGTTGATATATACAGTGGGGAGAACAAGTATTTGATACACTGTTGATTTTGCAGGTTTTCCCACTTACAAAGCACGTAGAGGTCTGTAATTTTTATCATAGGTACACTTCAACTGTGAAAGACAGAATCTAAAACAAAAATCCTGAAAATCACATTGTATGATTTTAAAATATTTAATTTGCATTTTATTGCATGAAATGAGTATTTGATACATCAGAAAAACAGAACTTAATATTTGGAACAGAAACCTTTGTTTGCAATTACAGAGATCAGACGTTTCCTGTAGTTCTTCACCAGGTTTGCACAGACTGCAGCAGCGATTTTGGCCCACTCCTCCATACAGATCTTGTCCAGATCCTTCAGGTTTCGGGGCTGTCGTTGGGCAACACAGACTTTCAGCTCCCTCCAAAGATTTTCTATTGGGTTCAGGTCTGGAGACCGGCTAGGTCACTCCAGGACCTTGAGATGCTTCTTACAGAGCCACTTCTTAGTTGCCCTGGCTGTGTGTTTCGGGTCGTTGTCATGCTGGAAGACCCAGCCACGCCCCATCTTCAATGCTCTTGTTGAGGGAAGGAGGTTGTTGGAAAAGATCTCACGATACATGGCCCCAACCATCCTCCCCTCAATACGGTGCAGTTGTCCTGTCCCCTTTGCAGAAAAGCATCCCCAAAGAATGATGTTTCCACCTCCATGCTTCACGGTTGGGATGGTGTTCTTGGGGTTGTACTCATCCTTCTTATTCCTCCAAACACGGCGAGTGGAATTTGAACCAAAAAGCTTTATTTTGGTCTCATCAGACCACATGACCTCCCATTCCTCCTCTGGATCATCCAGATGGTCATTGGCAAACTTCAGACGGGCCTGGACATGCTCTGGCTTGAGCAGAGGGACCTTGCGTGCGCTGCAGGATTTTAATCCATGACGGCATAGTGTGTTACTTATGGTTTTCTTTCATACTATGGTCCCAGCTCTCTTCAGGTCATTGACCAGGTCCTGCGATGTAGTTCTGGGCTGATCCCTCACCTTTCTCATGATCATTGAGGCTCCACAAGGTGAAATCTTGCATGGAGCCCCAGACCGAGGGAGATTGACTGTTATCTTGAACTTCTTCCATTTTCTAATAATTGTGCCAACAGTTGTTGCCTTCTCACCAAGCTGCTTGCCTATTGTCCTGTCGCCCATCCCAGCCTTGTGCAAGTCTACAATTTTGTCCCTGATGTCCTTAGACAACTCTCTGGTCTTGCCCATTGTGGAGAGGTTGGAGTCTGATTGATTGAGTGTGGACAGCTGTCTTTTATGCAGATAACGAGTTCAAACAGGTGCAGTTAATACAGGTAATGAGTGGAGAATGGGAGGGCTTCTTAAAGACAAAACTAACAAATCTGTGAGAGCTGGAATTCTTCCTGGTTGGTCGGTGATCAAATACTTATTTCATGCAATAAAATGCAAATTAATTATTTAAAAATCATACAATGTGATTTTCAGGATTTTTCTTTTAGATTCTGTCTTTCACAGTTGAATTGTACCTATGATAAAAATTACAGACCTATACGTGCTTTGTAAGTGGGAAAACCTGCAAAATCGGCAGTGTATCAAATACTTGTTCTCCCCACTGTATATATATATATATATATATATATATATATATATATATATATATATATATATATATATATATATATATATATATATATATATATTATATCTGTATATGTATAGATATAGATATATATGCAGTCGTGCGCCACTTAACAACGGGGATACGTTCTGAGAAATGCATCGTTAAGCGATGTAGTCATTGTGCGAACATCATAGTGTACTTACACAAACCTCGATGCTATAGCCTACTACACACCTCGGCTAGATGGTGTAGCCACTGTAGCCTATTGCTCCTAGGCTACAAACCTGTACAGCATGTTACTGTTCTGAATACTGTCGGCAATTGTAACACACATCCAAGAGAGACGGAAGACGCTTTAGTTTTACCTTTGTGCTGTTCATGGCGGCCATGGGTGTTGTTAGCGGCTGCTTACAATCTCCTCTCGCATCGATTATAGAAAGGTGAATAAATAGCGTTTGGATTTTATAAATATGTCATCATTGCATCGATGTTATAATTTACAAATTAATAAACGAGCACCTGTCAATTGTGTGATATATTTTCGGAACAGTGCGATTGTTTTAACAACATAAAAAGCTTCACAAAAAGAAATTTGTGTTTTAATTTTGACTGTAACAACGATTTATTCACGGAATTCTTCAATGCAAAGGTAATTTACTTGCTTGAAGGTAAACGTGCAAACATTGGTTCAGTTTGAAAGCCGATTTCCTTGAATCCTGATTTAGCACGACCCTGCTTTTTTCGCGATGACATTTTATGGACCTCAACGATCGCATTATAATGGGGCCACACTGTCGTTTATTATCATTATGAAGTATTATGTACTGTACATAATTGTATGTGCTGTCCTGTACTTTTATACGACTGGCAGCGCTACGACATCACTCGGTGATAGGACTTTTTCAGCTCCATTATAATATTATGGGACCACCGTCGTATATGCGATCCGTCGTTGACCGGAACGTCATAAAGCGGCGCATGGCTGTGTATATGTATATGGGTATTCCACTGTAACGGACACAACATTCAGACAGAACTTATTGGCAGTTCTCAAAAATATTTCATGAAGAACAAGGTTATCGTACCAAATGTATTAGTTTATTTTGTGCAGTGAACACAAAGGTGCCAGGAAATGGTAATTATATGAGATTAAGAATTTTTGCCTGAGTGCTACGGTATGATGAATCTTCGTAACAGACGCAACCGTCGAAATACCCCCTTTAGCATGATGACCATTTTGCTCACAAATTTCTGCGAAGTGTTCTAAGACAGAAGACTAAATCTGGTATAGCAGCTTGGTATAGGTACCTCATTGTATTCCCAGTATTTATTTGAGGAATTAATGATACCGAGTTGGAATTAATATGGAATAGGCAAAGCCAAGAAGCGAACGTAGAATTCTTCTTACAATCGCTTCTGACTTTACATAAAACTTGTTCACAACTGTATACTTGCCAACTATACCGTGGTACATGTAAGCGCCGCACAGCTGATGATTTTGATGCAATTTCCGGTTACTTCGGCCTGGATTCGGGATCAACGAACGAATAATGTAAATCACGATTAAAAAATATTTTTTGATGATGCGGGAGATATCGTAATTAAAATTAACTTTGGGAAAAAAATAATTGAATAAATAAATAAACACTTCCGGTCATGATCTCCCAGCATGCATCATTCCCCATGACAAAAGACTGGAAACAAAAAAAAACCAGAAACAAAACAAAAACGGAAGCAAAATGGTCATAGCCAACGGCACGGATTCACAATTGCCAGGGTATTGTGTTGTTTTTGTTGTTTCCTATTCTCTCATGTGCACGCGTTAAGTAATATTCACAAGATAGAAATAAAACTCAATCGTGTTTATACACCGCACAGCGTTTAACAACAACTGGAAGCAAAAAGTCAAAGCTAACGACATGGATTCCAAATAGCCAGGGGTATTGTGTTGTTGTTGTTGTTTCCTATTCTCTCACGTGCATGTGTTGAATAATATGGAATAGGCAAAGCCAAGAAGCGAACATAGAATTCTTCTTACATTCGCTTCTTAAATATATCAAATTAGTCTTTTTGCTCTGAAAAAATAAATATTACCTCAACATTACCTTCACAACAACAACTACACCACCTAGAACAGGATCTCATCTGAAAAAAAATTAATTTCCTCAACATTACCTTCACAACGACAACTACACCGCCTAGAACAGGATGTCATCTAAAAAAATAAATACTCGAAGTGAACGTAGTATTCTTCTTACATTCCAGGGCTTTCCTTAGAAGCTGGTTACCAGCGACCCGCAGCCGTCTACACAGAGAAAAAATGTCAAAGGTCGCCGCCTACTTCAGCGCCAATTTTTCGAATTTTTTTTTTTTTTTTTGTCACCACGAAATCTCTACATCCCCTGTTTTGAAATCCGAGACGAAAACACGTGAGTATTTCGATAAAAGCGGGCTTACTTTTACTGTTAGTACTCTCGCCAGGTCCAGCACAACACCGACCTAAAAATAACACAAGCAGCTAAAACACGCCTCCTGCAATAGAGAATTCTCTGCTTTAGCCTCGTTTTGGACTGTTGGCCTGATACCCTGATACCATACAGCAATGACCTCAAGAAAATAATCTTTGTAGGCCTCGCAGTTTCAGTGCCGAAACGATGGCATCGAAACGAAAATCCCTGTTTGACTTTGGATTTTCGAAGAAGTCCAAAGACATGGGAGGTAAGCTTCTGGCCATCAGTAATTGGTCTAAACTTGCACTCTCGCGAGTGCGACGTTGTTGTTGTTTCACGAAAGACGCGTTTCACCTCGTCCATTTTGAGCTTTTGTCAAGTGATGCGGCTCCAAAATACACGGTCACCCATTGTGCCTTTTCAATTTATAAAGTAATTAGCCTATAAGTTCAAAGCAGCTTTTGTACATGTTATTATTCGTGGTTATTTGCACTGAAAATCGCCGTTTATTCACTGAAGTGAAGGCCAAGTATGAGCAGCTGTGAACTGGCCAACTGAATACTGGTACCACAGGTACATGCATGTACCATAGACTTGAACTAACGATACAGTATAGCTGAATTTCAGTCAACCAGTCAGTCAGTATGTTAATGCAACTATATCCAGAATAGGCCAAACCACCTGTTTTTGTGGTTTTCCACCCCAACAGCATGATAATCTTCTTCTTCTTCTTCTTCTTCTTTCGGCTGCTCCCGTTAGGGGTCGCCACAGCGGATCATCCATTATGATCCGCATAGTGATTTGGCACATGTTTTACGCCGGATGCCCTTCCTGACGCAACCCTGGTCGCCTCTTACGACACAGGGATACCCAACAGCATGATAATATGAGAACTATTTCATGTCAGAAATCATGCTAGTATGCCTCTCCAGCCATCTAGGATCCTCCGGCTTCTAGGGCCCTGGACCCCGGCCATACAGCTGCACTCGCTTCGCTCGCGGTGATGGTAACCTGCTACTTTTCAATGGTAGCCTCCTACTCCAAAAAATAAGGAAACCCCTGCATTCGCTTCTGACTTTACCTACAACTTGTTCACAACTGCATACGCAATTTCCGGTTACTTCGGCCTGGATTCGGAATCAGCGATCAAATAACATAAATCACGATTAAAAATTATTTTTTGATGATGCGGGAGATATCTTTATTAAAATTAGTGGAGGAAATATACACCATGTCTGATATTATTTGGGTATTTCATGTCTCCGACGATGCCTTTATCTCCCGGCATGCATCATTCCCCATGACAAAAACCGGAAACAAAAAAAAAAACCAGAAGCAAAACAAAAACTGAAGCAAAAGGGTCATAGCCAATGACACTGATTCACAATTGGCAGGGTATTGTGTTGTTTTTATTGTTTCCTATTCTCTCATGTGCACGCGTTAAGTAATATTCACAAGATAGAAATAAAACCCAATCGTGTTTTACACCGCACAGCGTTTAACAACAACCGGAAGCAAAAGGTGATAGCTAACGACATGGATTCCAAATAGCCAGGGGTATTGTGTTGTTGTTGTTTCCCATTCTCTCATGTGCACGCGTTAAGTATTAAGCTCACTTAGTTCGCTACTATGGCAAATGTAATGTAACGGACGTAACATATCTGGACGTTTATTAATAAACATCCGGAGATGCTACCACAATGCATACAGACACTGCTTGATGAATGACTGGCCAAAACAGGGGTGTAGACACATTTCAACTTGAATAAAAAACAGTTAAACCACTTTTTAGTGGGAAATTCATCATTTTTCATGCTGGTCCTCTGGCACGGTGTAACTGAGCAACTGATGAGCGACTACAGGCAAAAATTAGTCAATTTCAGATAATATAAATAAATGGATTCATTGTTTTGTTAAATGTTTATGTAAATGTTTAACAAAACAATGAATCCATTTATTTAAATTCTCTGAAATTCAAAAAAAATCATAAATCAAATCCAGGAACAAAAATACTGGAACAATAGAAATTTGGTAATATTAATTCCAAAAAATTTGGTGAACAGCATGCCAATGTCAACGTCGAAATCAGTAAAACTTTGAAATCCTGTGGCTTACTTGAACGTTCAACAAACATACACATTTTGACTAACGACGAGCAAATGCAGCATTGATTTCAGGCAGGCAAGGGACTTGGAACGAGGACACTCCCTGTAAACCAACGGGACCATAAAAAATGACTGACTCATGGACGGTGTCAATGTCGTCCTTCGCTGGCCATTTGAATGTTGCAACTCCACCAATCGTACTCTGATGAAGGAACTTTACAGTCCAGAACCCATCGCGTTCACCACGACTGAGAACACGGCCGATGTAAAACCGTGTTACGAAGTCCACGGCATAATAAGCTAACATCTCTACATCAATATGGTGCTCTGATGCACTGTCAGGCATGTTGGGCTCGTCGGCTACCTTTACCAGCTGGATGATCTTAGAGGGTGGCTGCAGCCCTGAGAAAGGGCTGATCACTGCCTCTTGAAGAGAGCCAGGTCCAACACACTGGAAGAAATGATGCGCCCTAAGCTGCGGGATGGCGCTCGGTTCCATTTCGGCCCAGAGGGTGTGCAATTCCTGCCGCACGATGTCGATGTCCGACGACGGAACATGCAATATGGTCACACCTGGACAACATTCTTGAGTGACCTCAGCGAACTGAGCGGCATCCTGGACAACTACTTGTCCTTGAAGGATCCGTCGCATGACAATGCAAAGAACATTTCTGACATGTTCCAAAAAAAGACCAGTCAATGCCCGTAAGGGTGCCGGACATTTTTTGCGGCCACAGCAGGAGGCTCAGGTTATACCTGTTTTTGAATTGACTGCCGGCGCCGTCGGAAAAGATATGTAGTTTTTCGATGGTCTCGTTCTCGTTTTGGTTTTCCGCTTCCAGGATTTTGCGATTGAACGCAGCAACAGCGTACTTGTCATGACAGAGTTCATCACTTACCACCACAGAAAACCGAACACCATCAGGCGTATTAAGCACCGCTGTGAAAAGTGTCACGCTGTCGTTTCGCCAGTGAGCAGCCACAATTTCGTTTTGATGCTTTAAAGAGAAGTTTTCTGAAAAGTCTTCTTGCAGCACAGCTTCTTTTCCACCAAAGTGTTCCTTCAGGACCTTTATCTAGTGCAACTGGCATTGGGCTATGAAGACGTGTCTCCTCATAACGGCGAGTTGTTTGAGGAGCTCTGCCTTGGCCAACTTAATCGTTGAAGTAATTTCAACTTTCTTGTACTGATCATTCCATTGGAGATAGGAGCAGCTCAGCTCTTCACTAAGGTGGCTTTCCTGGAGGATGTTCTGAACTTTAGCATCGTAATCACTACACTGGGTACAGTCCCCGATATGGTATGGCAGGTTGGACCCGCAGTCCGTTCCTGCTATTATATCAAGTCCTCACTGTTTGGCAGGAGTGGCACGCATTTTTGAATTCCTTTCACGAGAAGGTCGAAGTTCTCATGATAGGAACAACAGCACACATTCTGATCTTTCTCCGACACCGGTAGTACATTAACTGGTCGCAGCGATGGAAACTTCGATTTTCCAATCTCCATTTCAGAATCCTTCAATCTGAATAACTTGTACGCCTCCATCACATTCATGATCATAAGCTTTTTCTGTAGCTTTTGCTTTTGGCCATCAATCCGAACAGTTACCACGTCTTTCCAACCGGGCATCTGTCTCGACACTTCATCACTTAGGTAAAATGAACGGACAGCTTCCTCAGTTGCTGGAGAAAACGTCCTTTGCTTCGACTTCGTCAGTCCACTTCCCACACCGAACTTCTCCGCCAGCTTTTTCACAACACAAAGTTTTTTTTCGTGGGCTGGTTGGTAAAGCTTTACCGGCATGACGTACGGCCTTCCCAAAACTCTGGGCCGATCTGAAGGCTTGCTATGGACTACCAGATGTTGGCGATTGCAATGTTCTTTTCTCATGCATTTTTTTGCATCCTATGCTTTGCTTTTGCCCTTTTTTCGCGATTTTTCTTGTTATCCCATTGGGCACGGTAGTGCTTATGTTGTTCTGCGTTTTTTCTTCTTTTGTCATGCTTCTTTTGCTCCGAAATATGCTGCCTGTACAGCCGCATCCTTTCCGCTGCTAAATTGGCCATCTGCAAGATTGTGTAAAATATTAAAATATGCGACATTAAAACACGAGACCTAAATGACGACATTGAAACACGAGACATTATTAATTAAAAAGCTGTGGGAACACCAGTTCTTGTGCTGGTATGATGATTCAGGCCAGATTTAGGATTCGAATCGTACTGAACGCATGCCAGTACGTATGACAAGGGTATTGTAGCCTCGTAGACACCCCCAAAAAAGTGAACACCACACTATGGGATTTGAACCCACAACCACGAGCGTGTTGTAACTAGTTACTAACCCACATGGCCACTGCGACATCCACCGTAACCATGCTCTCGCGTAATATATTAAGTAACTTCGCTGTCCCACATGTCTGGACATGACGCACTACTTCATAGCGTATGGATACATTCTTAGCTCAATTGTTGTTAGGTCTGGCATCAAAATTCAGTCAAAAACGTGCCCCAAAGAAGCTATGTCTGTTTATTTACACCTTTTTGGCACCATTTGGTCTATGGGTGGGTCTGGCATCAGAAGACAGCCACTCCAATTCTCAATAACCGGAGTGGGTGAAATACAGACAGGGAATCCACTTCATAACAGACTTAACCCATTGGCATGTTACTTCCGTTACGGTAATCCGGTTACGGTAACTTTAGCCCCGATAAAGGGTATAATTCTTATTCGTCTATGTTACTGTATTACCGTACAATTAACCAAGAAAAATATAAATGGGAAGGTTGGAATATCTTGAGCCATGGAGAAAAAAGAACAATTTTACAATTTTCGTAACGGACGTAACATCAGCCTATTAGGATTTCGTTCCGCATAAAGAAAACTTATAAGAAAAATTCAGTCAGAACCAACAGTTCATGGTGAATCTTCAACATATGCTATATATACATCACTAACCTTTTTGGCCACGAAGTCTTCAACTCGGATGTCATTGGATATAAAATTGGGAAAATTGATGTACTTCTGATAGGCGTTGAGGCAAAAACAAAATGGCGTCCAAATCACGTGACAACAGGTCCGCACTAATATTGCAAAAATTCAATTATTTCAATGCATGATCTGTCATATGGTATATAGGTTTAATGAAAAATGTACTTTCAAAAAATAGCCACCAGGTAACTTTTCCCATGGAATTACCCATATTTTATTTATATATATATATATATATATATATATATATATATATATATATATATATATATATATATATATATATATACATATACATATACATACAGTCATGCGCTGCTTAACGACGTTCCGGGCAACGACGGATCGCATATACGACAGATCTGCCAGCTCTGAAAAAAAAGGAAGCTGAAAAAATTCCTATCGCCGAGTGATGTAGCCGACGTAGCGCTGCCAATCGTATAAAATAGCACATGCAATTATGTACACTGTACAGTAAATAATACTTCAATGATAAAAAACAACAACAGTGTGGCCCTGTTATAATGCGATCCTTGAGGTCCATAAAATGTCATCACGAAAAAAGCAGGGTCGTGCTAAATCGGGATTCAAGGAAATCAGCTTTCAAACTGAACCAATGTTCGCACGTTTACCTTTGAGCAAATAAATTACCTTTGAATTGAAGAATTCTGCGAATAAATCGTTGTTGTTAGTCGAAATTAAAACACAAATTTGTTTTTAGTGAAGCTTTTTATGTTGTCAAACCAATCGCAGTTCCGAAAATATATATTGTTACGGCTGTGGAAATTCGCATTACACCATAAAAGGCCCGTAGGTGAGATATCTTGATAGGTGCATGTGTAGTTAGCCCTAACCCGTTGTCTCGAGGGAATTTGTGTGATTCATCCGGGCTGCAACACCATGAGTCAGTCGTTTTTCTTTTTCTATCTTTTATTTCAAACACACAACATTTCAACAACCACGCCATCCCCATCACAGCGCCAACCACACTGCAACCACGCCACCTCCACCATCTACGCTACCACATCTTCGCCACTCGCCATTCAACAGGCTCCGTGCGGTTACGATCTCCGCGGAGGAGCAATCAAAAACCAACAAGGACGCTCGGTGGGCTTTTCCCGCCTGTTTTTCCCGTCTTACTTCCCCGCGCTTTGGAGTGGCGGAAGAGCGATGCAGGTCAAAGGTCAGATGTCATGTGAAGGTGGGGCCTCTTTTTGGGGGAATAATTCCCTGGCTCCGACCCAAAAAACTGACTCCCTCGGCCCCCGGACGGAGCGGGGTGGAGGGAAAGCGTGAGGGCACGCCCCCTTCGAGAAGCTTCTCCAAGAAGCTCGAAGGGAGGCGGGGCCGAAAAGGGGGCAGGGCGGAAGGGCGGAGTCCCGCGCGATAAAAGACGGACACGGGCGGGCGCAAAAAAAAAAGCTCCCTGAAAAAGCTCCCTGAGAGGCTCCCAAAAAGAAGGTTTCCTAAAAGGCTCCCTCTCGCGCTTCTTCTTCCTCTTCATCTTGGCTGGTGGTTCGGTTGGTTGGTCATCAGGGAGAGGTCCTGCGCCCGCGCCTTGGCGAGCGGGCCTGTCACAAAGGCACGGACGGGAGACGCGGCAGCGCCCGTTGCGAGGTGGACCTGTGTGTCCGGACGGGGAGTGCCGGAGAGGGTTCGCCGGCCGCGAGAGAGGTCGGGGCCAGGCGTGACCACGCTGACTGTCGCAGGAGAGGGACTCACCAGAGACAAAAGGGAAGTCGCGACTTTCTTTCTTTCTTTTCTTTGGGGTTTTGGTGTGAATGTCCGTGGGTGGCGCCAGTCTGGCTAAAGTAGAACTGTTTAAGTGTCGCCGTGTGTACGCGTATTCGGGTGTAGCTCTGCATCGTTGCTTTTATTGTTCTGGTTACTATATGTGCATTTTGATTGTGTATTGCTGTAAATACATGCCTTACGTGCTTGTCTGTGTGTGCGTGTGAATAAAATGCTTGCTTGTTGAACTGTGCCCGCTCTGCTTCGTCTCTTTTCCTCTTTTATTGACCCTCCATCCTGCTTCACGTAAAGGGTTCATAGTGGGCTTAATACGCCCGGTAATTAATCGGAACCGTCGAGGCCGACGATAACACCGCTCGGTTATCACTGTAGCACGGAACGGACCTCTTAAACGGATCATGTCCGGAGTCGGCCTGTGGTGTGGTCCGATCGCCCGGTCGACCATCCGTGCAGGTACTGAGGTAGATTGAATTTGGCGAGCAACCCTATCCTGCGCGGGTGGGCAATTGGCACGGTCGTGGTGGGGTTAAACCCCCACCCGTGACTAGCTCCCGGCGTTGTTCCGAGAGGGTCACGACTGAATTGTCCGTCCGGTGGGCGACGCGGTCGCGATTCGAGTGACGTGGCCGTCCGCACACCGGCGGGCGCGAATTCGCAACAATATCACAATTGACAGGTGCTCGTTTATTAATTTGTAAATTATAACATCGATGCGATGATTACATATTTATAAAATCCAAATGCTATTTATTCACCTTTCTATAATCGATGCGAGAGGAGATTGTAAGCTGCTGCTGACAACACCGATGACCGTCATGAATAGCACAAAGGTAAAACTGACGTGTCTTCCGTCTCTCTTGGATGTGTGTTACAATTGCCGACAGTATTCAGTACAGTCGCATGCTGTACAGGTTTGTATCCGAGGAGCAATAGGCTACACCATAGAGCCAAGGTGTCTAGGTTTGTATAAGTACGATGCTCGAAAACGATGTTCGAAAACGAAAACGAAAAAAAAAATGATGTTTGCACAACAATGACGCCGCTCAACGACGCGTTTCTCGGAACGTAACCCCGTCGTTAAGTGGCGCATGACTGTATATAAAAATATATATATACATATAGAAAGAAATGTCTTTTTATATATATATATATATATATATATATATATATATTGTTGCGGGCCAGGGATCCGGTGGCGAGAACGACCACTATGTGGGGAAAGCTACGTCGTCTCCACCAGACTCCCCGGAATTGTAGGCCGTCGCTCGGATAACTCCGCGAGCTGGTGGGTTGTTTAACTGACCGTGGAACGCCAATATCTCTACCGCGTGCCATATGGTTATTTTGATAAGATCCAATGTACCTAAGTAACCACACGGTCTCGGCTACCGGGGATCCACGCCCTCGGAACACCTGACCGAACCAGATTCACTCCACCGGCAGCGGTAAAATTACACCTACCAACGACCACTCTCTGCCGCCCACCTTTCCGGCTCGGATGCAGTCGAGTGGGCCTGCCCAGGACGTCCAGGCTACAATTGTCCGATTACCGGGGATAAAACCCTGCCTAAACTCAGATCCGAACCATGCTGGACCAATGCAAGAAGGGACTGAAACGAACTGGGGACATTTCTACAATTGTTTATTTACAATAAAAAGACACAGGTTAGACTTAACGTGGATATGCAAGTAATATTTACAATGATCAAAAACAAACACTTAAACAGTAAGACGGGCCCACACGCAGACACACACACATAAATTAAAATAAACCCAGAGTTCTTTATTGGACTCTCGCAGCCGAGGAGAAAGACGAGCTGGGGGTCAGAGTCCAGCTTGGTACCTGACCGTTGGAGGAAGGGTGTGGCACCTGACAATGGTCGTTGGTTTGGTCCCCAGTCGCTCGTGTGGGACTCGTGGTTCGTGGCGGACCTCGGGTGGTGAATAGCGGGGTCCACGGAGGGAGGTCAGGGTCGTTCTTCCCTTTCCTTGTAGAGGGCTAGCAGGCACACGATCGCCACCTTCACGACCTTCTGCTCTACCCTCCGCTTCAAAAGAACTGCACGCTCAACAACAACCCTTAGAGCCCTATCCAAAACCTTGTCAGAAGCCCGTGGAGAATTTCCTCCAAGACCCTTCTTCCTCACTCAACTCTCAACCACCACAACCCTGTCAAAAACCTCAGAACAACCTTCGTTACAACCCACTTCCTCAGAGTGTTCGGGAATTTATGGACCTCCCTCAACGGGGCGGGGCTCGCTCGAACAGATGTCACTCTCCACCCTGCTTGGACAGGCTCCTATGGGTTCGCCCTTTCTGGGTGGGGTTTCGGCCCCTGCCGGGACACCTCACCCACTCTTCCACGCGGGTTCATACTTGTTGAGCAACAGTATCAATGTTGCAAAGGTCATTGTGAAAGAGTTACAACGTTTGTGGAAGCCGAGAAACTGGAACCGCAAGATCCTGCCTCGGCAGGTTAGGGTGCGAGAAGGCAGCCGGTTGGCGGTGGATCCTGACGGGGGATGGGATGGTTGTCAGATGGCTTGTTAGATGTAATAACCTAACTAAAAGAAATCGCAACGCACGCCTTTGATTCTCCCACGAGACAAAAGGAAGGGGATCTGACGACACACATACTTAACGACATATACTGACTTTTGGGCCATCTGTATGTTGAATGCATATGGTTTCCAGATCCATAACAATATTATATATATACTAGTAAAGGTGCCCGTCTTCGACGGGCGTCACTGGCAACATATGGTAAAAGACAGATAGCATGAATGTATTTTAAACAATATATTATATCATTTTTATCCATTGATTATCATTCAGGTTTTCCCCTTCGACTGTCCCGCAGTAGCTCCACTTCGATGACATTACCACGTAGTTTAGTGACTACACAACGTGTACCATTCGTGAGTTCCGGAGGATCCATAAAGCACATTAAAATTACAGGGCACCCTACTTTAAAGTGATCCAAAAGGCCGGATCAGTTTTGTCTACATTTCATATCCTGTAGATTTTAGCTGGCCGGATCAGTTTCGTCTCCGTATTCATATGTTGTAGAATTTAGCTGATTCTGAAACTGTTAACAGCATGTCGATCGGATGGTTCTGTGATTTTCTACGGTAGTAAACAGAAGTACGACTTAAGCCTGTACGCCACTATGCGGAGACCCGAGGACCTAATATTTCACAACAAACTAAAAACTCACAAAATTTTAAGATATTTTAAATAAACAATTTATTATAACATCAATTAAATATCATTTTTATCCATCGATAATATAAATTGTTCTGTACAGCTATAGTTGTTCTCCTGGGATCTGCGCATCCATCCATAATCTATGTTCTAATGAAGTGCAGTAGGAATAATAAAAAAATCGGATGAACATGAACTGTTTAACTACCATAATCATCAAAACGAATTTTGAGGGGCCTCTGAAGGAAGACAATAACATCATTACTATATGTATATGTCAAAGCCTGTTTCATTTCATGCAGTAACAAAAATCTGATGGTGGAACAAAAAAAGGGGTGTGCCGAAATATTAATATATATATATATATATATATATATATATATATATATATATATATATATATATATATATATATATACATATATATATATATATATATATATATATATATATATATATATATACATATATATATACATATATATATATATATATACATATATATATATATATATATATATATATATATATATACACATATACATATATATATATATATATATATATATATATATATATATATATATATATATATACACATATACATATATATATATATATATATATATATATATATATATATATATATATATATATATATATATACACACACACATATACACATATATATATACACACACACATATACACATATATATATACACACACACATATACACATATATATATATATATATATATATATATATATATATATATACACATATACATATATATATATATACATATATATACATATATATATACACATATATACACATATATACACATATATACACATACATATATATATATATATATATATATATACACACATAAACATAAAGAAATGACCGTTTTTACAGCCATTTTTCCCTGCTGTGCAGGGGTTTGGCTTTTTCTTGAGGCAACGTGTTATGGCCGGATGCCCTTCCTGACGCCAACCCTGGTCGCCTCTTACGACACACAGGGATATGGTACACCTATTATAACCGGGGCATACACCAGGACTGTACTGTATGGGCGTGGCCCTAGTCGCGGTTGGTGGTAGTCACGTGGTTGGGGCTTCATATGTCACGACTCGCCCACTGGGGATTATGTAGCACGAGTAGCGTCAGAAGCAGCATGTACTGCCATTAGCAGTGTCCTGTGGGTCATGTGCCTGTAGAGTGCATCGAGTACGTAATAAAGCGGAGCTACGGGCATCGTACGCCCACACTCCCGCTCGTGGCAACAAAGCAGGGTTGTGCTATCCCCTCGCTCATGTCTGCCTGTTCGCAACTCTACCACGACATTACAGTTTGGCGACGAGTCTGTTTCGGATCGACGTGTGCAGAGTGCCTGGGTTGCATCGGTATTGACTTGGAGTCTTTGGCCGGAGCGATTGGATCGCTGGAGCGGGAAACTCAGCGCAACTCGCGCGGTTCGAGTTCGACACCTGGCGAGGGTCCCAGGGAAGCGCATCGCGAGTTTCGCGCAGCCGCACGCACAGTCTTCGGTGCGGGTCGAGTCCTGCAGCCAGACGTCTCGCCGGCGCCTGCGAGTCACGTCGTGTGAACGACGGCCGCGCACGGAGTTCGTTTTATTTCTGCTTTGCAAGCCTCGGGAATGGTTTCTGCGATGCCACGGCAAAAGGACGAGGACATTAAGTTCAGCTCAGACGCGGTGTCAGCTGTCGCACATGCTCTGAAAGATGTCCGGAGTCTCTGGTCAGTGCGCGGCGGATGATCCGAAGGTCAGCGCGAGGTGTCAAGCGCGCACAGCCACACGCACAGTCTTCGGTGCGGGTCGTGACTGAGCGTTGCAATGCAGTCAGTCGGACGGCGGTCTGAACACTCGGGGACGTCTACGGTGTGTGTACCGAGGGTCATTGCCCATCATGACGATCATGAATGGCGGTGTGCGAAGCAACCCCTACGTCCCGGGTCAAGACCTACTGCCGGTACGGTGTTTTGTGCATGGCGTACACTTTTATGCCCCGGGTCGAGGCGTGCAGCCTCGACGATCGAGGCGTGCATAGCGATCCCGGCGACCCGGAGCAGGAGATGCTGCCGATGTTGAACCTGTTTTCAATTGGTCCGAAGGTGACAAGACCAATGACAGCGGAGGTCGAGATGATCGGGGCACTGATCGTGTTTCGAGTTGAGTCCGCTCGTGCACTTCCCGGTCTATGTCTTTTTAGGTCTACCCTCGCATTGCACACGTATACCGGTGAAGCGCTACCGGCGGTTGGCAGGGCACACGTCTTGGTCGCCCATCAAGGTCAGCGGGTTGCGCTCTCGCGGTTCGTGGTGCGAGGGGAGGGGCTGTTAGGGTTGGGACTTTTGGGCTGGGACTGGCTGGCTAGCCTCAGGCTAGACTGGATGGCGCCAGCTGGTGGCCTTGCAGCTGGTGGCCTTGGACGGCCCGTGCGGGGCCGGTAGGGGTTTCGACGTAAAGGAGGAGTTTCCTGTTTCGGACTTCGTACCTCCAGGTGCACCTGTGCCTCCTTCGAGACCTGAGGGCGAGGTTCTGGCGGCAGGAGCCACGACGATGCAACATGGGCTGCCGTTCATTGCTTCCGGCGACGACGATATACGGGTCTGGAGCAACGGGAGCCATGCCAGCGGCGACGGTCTCTCGCGCTCCCGCTGCGCTCATGATACAGTGCACACCCGTGTCGTGCAGGCGATTTCAGCGGGGTCTGAAGCGAGCCGGTCGCGTTCAAGAAGTTCGCGGAACGCGACCATCGACGGTGTCCTCTGCGACGTTTGGATGGAGACCAGCGAGCAAGTCGTCGCAACGTCGTGACATCCAAGTGGCGTACACACGATGTGATTCATAAATTGCTGATTGTTGTATGTTTGATTCTCGCTGCACGAGTGATTCGGTTTAGCATTGTTAAAGCAAATGCCGACAGTCCGCGTGTGAGCATAATATGTTTGGTTGGGATCAATCAATGGGATGACCGATATGATCGATGTGATGTGAAGAGCTTGCGGGCGATCATGGCGAATAAAGAGGTCTTTCTGATCTCCAGCTGCGAGGGCAGTCCACGGTTCGCTACCCTGTCATGTGTGGGGATTATACTGGGAGGACGCGCTGTACGAAAAGGGGAGTTTGCATCTGCGCAGACGATGTTCTTGTTGCTTTATGGCATGACTGAATGTGATGCGTGGTTTTGTATGGGATTGCTGGGACTGCAGCCGGCTAATTGCCGGTTCGACTCGCGTGTGGGACTCAGAGCCGGGGCTGGTTCGCTGTTCAGCGTCACCCCCACCCCTGATATTGCCAAGGTCAGACGTGCCTGGGGCCATGGAGCGAAAACTTCTGTTCTCGCCAAGGTCAGCCACAGTGGCGCCGCGGGGCTTGCAGGCTCGGGGTGTTTACCTGATTCGGTCCAGTCTGAGGGAGATGTGCCAGCTTGTCGACCAGGGGCGTTTGATGGAGCTTGTTGGCCAGGGGGCCAGGCCTGGTCACCTCTTACGACACACAGGGATATGGTACACCTATTATAACTGGGGCATACACCGGGACCAGTACACTGGTACTCATTTCGCCGACCTCGGAAGGATGACAGGCTGAGTCAACCCCCTGGTGTTAATTCAGCAGCCAACGGGGCTTGAACTCAGGACCCTCGGATCCCAAGCCGCCACCCTAACCACTAAGCCAATACCAGGCATATATATATATATATATATATATATATATATATATATATATATATATATATATATATATATATATATATATATATACATACATACAGGGTGTCCCAAAATAAAAAATGTACTCACATTTTGACTCCTCATAACTCATTGAATATTTCATTTATTTTCAGATCAAATTAACCATAATAATGGCAGAAGTACGACTAGGTTTTGAAGAAAGAAAATTTATCATAAAGTGCTACTGGAAGGACGAAAACTTCATGGAAGTGCAAAGAGAATTTAGAAGACATTTTCACAAAGATCCACCAACGCGATGCACCATTGCTCGCATCCGAGATAAGTTTGAAACAGATGGAACTGTGCATGACGTCCATAAAGAGAGTTCAGGAAGACCACGGTCATCAACCACCTCCGCAAAGGAAAATCAATTGCTGGAAACCGTCCACCGATCCCCACGGAAATCTATACGAAAAATGGCTCGTGAGACAGGAATCCCAAAATCTAGTGCCCATCGCATTTTGAAGCGAATTAATGGGAAAAGTTACATTCCAAAATTAATCCACGCTCTAAATGAAGACGATCCTGACCGGAGAGCTGAATTTTATGAGTGGTACCTGGGCAAATGCGAAGAAGATGCAGCATTTCCATCCAAAATTGTTTGGAGCGATGAGGCCAGCTTCAAGTTAAATGGCTCAATTAACCGACACAATTGCACCGACTGGGCTCCTGAAAATCCGCATGTTACTATGGAACACCATTTAAACTTACCAGGGGTTACTGTGTGATGTGGGATATCAGCATTGGGTATCCTCGGGCCATTATTTTTTGACCAAACTGTCACTGGGGATGTTTACTTAAACTTGCTGCACGAATCCGTCGGTCCACATGTCAAAGAGATATTTGGTGACGAAGAGATTTACTTTCAGCAAGATGGAGCACCTCCCCACTAACACGGTGATGCAAGGGCCTATCTCGAAGCAACTTTTCTGAACAGATGGATTGGGCGAAGAGGTAGTGTTGAATTCCCTCCGCGTTCCTCAGACCTCACTCCAATGGACTTCTTTTTATGGGGATATCTCAAAGATAAGGTTTACGGCTCAAAACCAGCAACAGTCAATGAGCTGAAAGAGGAAATTGAAAGACAATGTCTTGCAGTTCCAAATGAAATGATTCGTAACGCTGTTGAATCCATTGGTCCGCGTTATCGGCTGTGTTTGGAACGTGATGGTCGTCAGTTTGAACATTTGTAAACATGCATTAAACCATTAATCTTGTTTCTAAGTCAATAAACAACGCATTTATTATCATTTAAAGAGTGAGTCCATTTTTTGGGACAATATATATATATATATATATATATATATATATATATATATATATATATATATATATATATATATATATATATATATATTGAGTGGTCGCGAGACAGCCCTTATTCTCAGTTTTTCCGTCTGTCTGTACGTTTGAATGTTTGTTTGTATGTAATGGACAGCTCTGGAGGCCAGAGGAGTCAACCGATTTTGATGAAACTTGACAGGTAGGTTCATACCAGGATCTAGTTGTATGCTTTTGAGCACCGTTGCTCTGGACGCCATCGTTGCCTCGCAACGGGACTTTGAAAAATCCTAAAAAAAAATTATTTTTTTGAAAATCAAAAATCGGCTTCCAGCCTTTTTTGCGCACTATAATCAACCTCTTTGTCAAAAATTTCAGCCCGATCCGTCAAAAACTGTATGACTAGTATGCAATTATGTAGCCACCACCCATGTCGCCTTCCGGCACACATATATATATATATATATATATATATATATATATATATATATATATATATATATATATATATATATATATATACATATACATATACATACATACATACATACATACATACATATATACATACATATATCTCAATATATTGTTGTGGGCCAGGTATCGGCGACGAGTACGACCGCTAGGTGGAGCAGTAGAGTCGGGTCCACCGAACACCTGGAATTCAGATCGTTACCCTCGGATAACTCCGAGGGTACGGGTCCCTTACAGGACCGTGATTCATCACTAATTCAACCGCGTGGGCACAGGGTTATTTGCCAAACTTCAAAATAGCTAGAGGCCCACGTGACGAACTACCTCGTATTCACACCCTCGACGGAGCTCGAACAGGACGAGCCATAACCATGCTCAACCCGTACGTAACCCGAGCGGATGGTTACCGAGGTCCCATCGGTCCAAATGCACACAACTACGGCAACAACGGCCTTTATAATTCCCCAACACGCACCGTGCAAAGCCAATGAAGGAAAGGACGAGGACGAGCTGAAACATTCAACAAATGGATACTTATTTACAATAGCGTGGGAGGGGAACATATAAAGGGCAGAGTTAAACTGACTATAAAGGATGTAAATAATGTACAGCAAAAGCACTTAACTGTTCCCACTTAAAGACGGGCCCACAGACAGACGTACACCCAAAAGAAACGAAATGGACCTTCCCGCCTCGTGCGGTCTTCGACATCCTGGATCGGCGGGACTCGAACCCGCAGCTCCGGGTACGGAGGACAGCGTCAGGCTCCCGCACATGACGAGCCCAAAGCCAGTGACGACACGAGGGCCAGAAGACCAGCAGCGACACGAGACCAGAAGACCAGCAGCAACACGAGGCCAGACCAGCTCCAGCGACGAGATGAGATGAGATCAGACCAGCACCAGCGACGAGATCAGACCAGCGACGAGACGAGGCCAGACCAGCGTCGAGAGATCGATCCGAGAGCCAGAGCACACGCTCGAGCTGACAGAGAACCAGACTACGAGCTCGAGCAGACGGGGTGCAAATATTTGTCCTCCGTTCCTTCGTCGTCTTCTTGGGCACGGTCCGCTAGCCTCCGATTGGACGGTCGGTTCTCAGGCAACTCGTGGCGGCCTCCTTATTGGCCAGGCCGTCTCAGAAGATCCGCTCGCCGCCCATTGGCCGGTGTGTCATGGGAAAGTCGAACTCTGTGGCCAGATTGGACAAGGGGCACGCCCCTGCCTTCCTGGGTGGAGTCTCGATTTGATGCGATGGAAATCTCCGCCCACGTACGTGGTCGAACGCACGTAGGCAATGGCGTCGGTGTGAGGAAGCGAGGTGAAGGTGTGTTGTTGTTCAAGATGTAAGTGATGTCAAAATCCTATCTATAAAATAACTTCGAAGCGCACGTACACTTAATTCCCTTTAGACACAGGTAGGGCCTTAGTTATTTTACAACTTGGTTTTCACAGTTCTTCAGCTAAAATGTAGGGTCGGTAGGTCGAAATATAAATATAATTTCAATTTTTAGAAATTATATATTTTTATGATTTTTTTTCGGATGTTCCATGGAAAAGACAAGGGTCGGTGGGGGGGGGAATAAATATAAATCCCGGACCAGGAGGATCTAAGAAAACATTGAAGATGGAAGACCATTCAAATGCAGGATGCCCATGTTCTCTGTCTCATCTGATGTGAAAAACAACAAAGAAGGATTAAAACTTGTTTTTACAATATAGTCTGGCATGTTTTTCTTATAGAAACCTGTTGGATCATCAAACAAATGGAAACAATGCTGAGAAAATTACTGTCCAAGTTGTAGATGTGTGCATGCACACCAGTGCATAGTGCTGGATATGATTTTTAAAAAGGTGTCTATTTGGAGTCAACACGCTCAAAACGGTCAATCAGAGCCATAACCAGCTCTTACTTTTCAGCGGGCATCTGATCGTACCGTCTCCCCATCCCCATGAGCACATCAAAGGTTGATTTCTGGTCCATTGAAGGCGGAACATCAGCATCTCACAGGGAAATTTTGACGTACTTGACACCGAAATCTTTCAATACGAACAGCGGTGTACAACTTTCGACGGAAACAAAATCGGCACGATCGAGAGTAGCCTGCGAATCATCCCTGCTGCTGCACTGAATTGATGCAATCATTCGGCCAGAATATTCGTCGTCAAGATGTTGTGTGATTAAATCATCAATACAGTCACTCAAATTTATACCGCTGACATACTTCTCAACAATCACTTTCGCCCCAGAAACCACAGCCAATCTGAACCACGCTGGCCACAGCTCAGACGCCATGACCGAAGACGACTGCGCAGTTTGGTTAAAGGGGACTCGGCATTTTGGTGCGCGCGCGAAATTATATTTTGAAAATAAATGCCGACGTTTACATTTCGGGTTTTGAAACTTTTGCACCGTCGGCGGAAAATTTATCAACATAAAAAGGCTAACCAAAGAGTTGGTGTCAAAGCCAACCAATGCTCGCCTGTGTATACATTTATCGTTTTTAAAAGACTAGTCCAATAATATTTTTTATAAAGCATTGCAGTGAAGTCTGATCCAAATAATTTTAAAGCAATATATGTATTTGTATATTGTAATCAGTAAACAAGTACACATATTAAATGAATGGCAAGCGTCTAATATAAACAGGCGAGTGAGCATTGGGTGGCTTTGACACCATCTTAGGTTGAAATTTAAAAAAAAAATTTAATCATTTGTTAATTTCAACTTCACGACACCAATAGTATACCCCAAAGGAGCCTCCATGCCAAATATCAGGATCCAAGTACACATTAAATGAATGGCAAGCTTCTAAAAATAACTTGCACCAAAAACTTTAACGTTGATATGCTACAAAAAAGTTAAGTTCAAAACAGGTCAAAAATTTAAAACATTTGAAATTATTTTTTTTATTTAAACTTTACTACATCAAAAATATACCCCAAGGAACCTCCATGCCAAATATCAGCATCCTAGTACACATATTAAATGAATGGCAAGCTGATAAATAACTTGCACCAAAAACTTTAACATTTTCACGCTGACGCTGACGCTCATGCCGGGGGTATCGCAATAGCTCTCTGTTCTTCGAACAGGTGAGCTAAAAATGTGTTTTATATTTATATTTCATTTCGCCAAATATACCTTCGGCGGATCTGTAAACCAAGTAATAAAATAACTAAAGCCTAGGGGGTCAGGTCAGGTATGGGAGCATGTGCCAGAACAGCGCGTCACTGCGTCCACTTTCCGCCGGTACTCCAGGGGCTTCCGTCTGGCCATCCCCCAGGCAGATGCCAGGCCCATTCCCATCTCCTTGAGATGATGGTCAACCTGCTGCAACCACGAGGCACGTGGTCGGCCCATTGGCCTACTCCACTCATGATACTCCCTCGCTGAGAGAATCTGGTGAGCAGGATCAGCGTCAGGAAAACGAGCCATATGTCCATACAGCCGCAACTGACGCTCACGGACTATGCAGGTAACAAATCTCATCCGAGTCTCTCTCAGCAACCGCTCGTTGGACACAAAGTCCGACCAGCAATAGCCAAGGAGTCTCCGAAGAGACTGGTACCAAAGGAAATAAGTCTCCGTCTCAGATCCTTGGTCAGAGTCCAAGTCTCGCATCCATAGAGCAAGACTGGAAGCACCAAGGACCTGAAGACTCGGACTTTCGTCCTCCCGCACAGGTACCGGCAGCGCCACACCCCATGATCCAGTGAATCCATGCCTCCCCAGGCCCGACCCAGACGTCTATTGACCACTGACACAGCCAGCAGAGACATGAATATCACTGCCAAGGTAAGTGAATCTCTCCACGACCTCAACACCCTCACCACAAACAGACACAGACAGGACAGCAGCATCCAAGATGTCACCGAAAGCCTGGATCTTAGTTTTTGACCCAAGAAACCCGTAATCCCAGCGGCTCCGACTCCTCATTCAGCACCTCGAGGGCCCCCAAAAGGATATCTAAAGTCTCCGCAAAGATGACTGCATCATCTGCAAAATCAAGGTCCGAGATCTTGACATTCCAAACGATGCACTGCAGCTTGATCTCTCCGACATCCTCCCTAAAATCCAGTCCATACAAGTGCTGAAAAGTGTGGGGGCCAGTACACACCCCTGACGAACTCCAGTAACAACTGGAAATAAGTCAGAGATGGTACCACCACACTTCACAGCACTCTCAGTAACAGAGTAGAGTTCAGACATCAGATCGATCAGTTTTTGTGGCACCCCACGAAGACCAAGAATCCTCCAGAGGACATCCTGATTCAATGAATCGAACACTTTACAGAGATCAACATAGGCTGCAAGCAGCCCCTGCCGAAACTCTCGTCTGCGTTCGGTGAGGACACGAAGAGCAAGGATACCGTCAATCGTTGACCTCCTTGGTGTAAAACCTGACTGCTCTGGACGCTGGTGGCTCAAGCAGATGGTGGCGAACACTATCAAGAATTATCCGAGCAAAGACCTTGCCCGGCACTGAGAGCAGCGTCACCCCTCAGTAGTTGTTGCAGTCTTGGCGATCACCCTTCCCTTTCCAGAGAGGAACAACAAGGCCCCTCTTCCAATCAGTTGGGATGATGCCTGTGTTCCAGGCAGAGCACAAAACTGCATGCAACAACACGAGTGCAGCATTTCCACCAGCCTTGAGAAGTTCAGCATGGATGCCACAGATCCCTGGAGTTTGCCCCATTTCAACTGGTTCACCGCAGCCCGTGTTTCCACAAGCGAAGGTGGACCACAGTTGATTTGAGGGTCAGCAACAGGGATTGTAACACCCTTGACGTCCAACTCGACAGCTGGGGGATCAGCCTGGTACAACCGCTCAAAGTAACCGGCCCAACGGGCCTTCACTTCAGACTCCTGTCAAGAGCCTACCACTCTCTGCTCTAACTGCAGTGCTCAGAGGGATGGGCTTGGATGAATGCAATGCGCGAATTCCCCTGTAAGCGGGACGAGAATCACCTGTCCACAGGTGATGCTCTACCCCCTCACAGATTCCTCGCACATAGGCCTCCTTGTTCACCCTCAGTGCACGTACAGTTTTACGCCTCAGCTCCCTGAAGAGCTCAACTCTGCCATTCAGCCTGGCCCTGCGACTCTGGTCAATGGTATCCAGTGTCCCTTGAGAGACAAAATTCTTCTTTGCCCTGCGGTGAGTTCCAAGACATCCACCGGCAACATCAAGGACGGTGGTCTTGAAGGCACTCCACAACTCTTTCGAAGGCACAACGGACACCCCAAAGCACCCAGACCCCCCAAGTGTCCACTCAGCCTGTTCGCAAACTCTTCAGCTACTCTCTCATCCCTGAGCTTGCCAACGTCCAGCCTAGGCTGGGATGGTACCATTCTCCAGGATTTAAGGTGCAGCTTTAGAGTTGCTACAACAAGCCTGTGGTCAGTATTGAGGAACTGAGCACTCCGGTAGACCCTGCAGTTCTGGATCATCCTCCACCGACCGTCAATGAGGAGATGGTCAATCTCCTTTGCCACAGCGCCAGCATTGGAATACCAAGTCCAGCGATGAGTTTGTTGGCGCTGAAACCATGAACCAGCCACCCAAAGTCCATGACTTCTTGCAAAGTCAAGGAACTTGGTGCTATTCTGGTTCATAGTTCCTGACCCATGGGACCAACACACACCACATAACCATCCCTATCAGTTCCAGTCGATGCATTGATATCCCCCAAGACTAGAAGTGTATCTCGTCTGGGGCACTGATCAACCACAGACTTGAGCGTGGCATAGAATGCATCCTTCACGGTGAGATCACTCGCCTCAGTCGGAGCATAAACAGAGACCAGGGAAATGACACCTAAGGAGTGACGAATCCTTAATCTCATAATACACTCGTTGACCGGTGTTACCTCAATTATCATTGGGGTCAGCTTATTGGACACAGCTGCAGCAACTCCTTGGGTATGGTAACCATCAGAGCGAACAGACCAATAATAGGTGTAACCACCTACCATTATCTCGCCACAATCCGGTCTCCGAACCTCAGAGAGAGCTGCAATCCCGATGTCCAAACGCTTGAGCTCAGATGATAACAGAGACAGGTGATCATCCTCTCTTAGGGATAGGACATTCCAGGCACCCTCCCGAAGGGACCGCCTCAGGTTAACCCAAGGAGACCGCCGTCTGGTGGACGACACCTCAGCACCACTCTGACACACTCTCCCGCAATCTGACCCAGGGATGTTACCCCGTGGTTTCCCTCCTATCATCAAAGATTGGGGGTCCCGAAGGCTTTGCCCCAATCCCGTCATCCGGTGAGCTGCCCTGCGAAGGGAAGCTGTGCAGGAGGTACTCCCATGGAGTGGGTTTTCAGATTTTTTTGCGTTTTTGTGTTTTGCGGAATGAAGGGTTTTACGGTGGCCGGAGTGCAAATCCTGCCACCAACCTCCTAATAAAAAAGTAACCCAAGTGCAGGAGGACGTCCGCAGACACAGTTTGGCACTAGATATGTATGGCCGTTGGCTCACAAGGAGCTCCTCCGCCCTTTGACAGGTTTTGTTTTTAATCCTGCTGGGTGTCCATATCCAAACACCCTCCTCACCAGAAAACCTGGTGGGGGAGACGGTTTAGTCGCCGACAACCCGACCATGGAACAGATTAGTACAGGTTTACATGGTACCTGTAGCAGGTCACAGATCTAACCTGACCTGACAAAAGGGCCCGAGGGGGCCCTAACTAGAAACACACACTTATCTAAATAACTAAGCTACGGGGATGGCTGTCTGTCTGTGTGCACAAGGCTTCCAGATTCGTAACAATATATATATATATATATATATTGTTGCGGATTCGCGCCCGCCGGCATGCGAGCGGCCACGCAACTCGAATCGCGGCACGTCGCCCACCGGACGGACAATCCCGTCGTGACCCTCTCGGACTAACGCCGGGAACTAGTCACGGGTGGGCCTTTCGGCCTCACCACGATCGTGCCAATCGGCCCCCCGCGTGGGATAGGTTTGCTCGCCAAATTCGACCTACCTAAGTACCCACACGGAGGGTAGACCGGGCGATCGCACCTCGCCGCAGGTCGACTTCGGACACGGGCCACTTAAAGCGACCCGTTCCGTACTATCGGGATAACCGAGCGGTGTTATAGTCAACCTCGACGGTTCGATTAATTATTGGGCGTATTTAGCCCACGACCCACCCTTTACGTGAAGTAAGATGGAGATTCAATTAGAGAAAAGACGAAGCGAAACGGGAAAAACAGTTCAACATAAAGCACATTTATTCCGCGGCAAACGGAAAGCACACATATACAATTATACACCAAAAGCAAATGTAAAAGTGACACGACAATTCTGCACAAAAAGCAAATGTAACAATGCAGATCCACTACCGACTACCGAGCACACGGCAACACTTATACAGTTTTACTTCACAGACGGCGCCGACAACACATGTACTCAAAGCAAAAGAAAAAGGGACCACCCTCAACGATGAGGGGGGCAGACGGGCCTGGGGCCGAGACCGCGTCGAGCCTACCCGTCTGGTGATGAGCCGCAAAATGGCGGTGGCGCCCCGACTCCGCGGGCCTCGCTGGCACTGCCTGGAATTGGGGTGGGAACGGGGCCCCCTTCTCACACTATCTCAGCGCGGGGGGAAACAGGAGGGGGTTGTTGATGCTCGGGGATATCTCGCTGGCTTGGGTCCCGCGACGAGCGTCTCCACCGCGACCTCGGTCGCGTTACCGGCCTCCCCCCTCCGCAGCTCCCCGACTCTGACACGAGCGCCCTCTCGACTGCCTCCGCCGCCGCCACCTCTCCAACTCTCCACTCTTCTCAGCTCCGTCCAACTGCTTTCTCTGACTCTTCTCTTCTCAACTCTCCTTGACTGACTACTCCCTCTTCGGCGAGCGAACGCGGCCCTTTATAGCCCCCGGGGCTTCGCTCCTTCACCTTCGACCCTTCACCTCTGGCTGGCTCCCCATTGGACAGAGGAAAAGTGGGCGTGAATGATTTTTGATCCGCGAATCTGCATATAGCGATTATACTCCGACGCACCTGGAGGCGGGGCCAAATCGCCCCACGCTCGCAGATAGGACGGAACAGAAGTGGGCGTGAATCGTTCTTGATCCAATTTCTTCGGAAAGGCTGGTGTTTTTGCACCCGCCGCTCGGCGCGCGCCCTGCACGAGTCCAGGATCGGTGTCCACAAGCGGCGCGGGAATGGCGGTGATGCGATGGTTGCGAGAGCGAGATGTGACGGCAAGGGTCGTGGCTGTGGTTGTGAAGCGGCGTTGTGGTTGGTGGTTGTTGTGTGATGGCTGTTGAGACGTGGTTGGTGGTGGTTGTGGTGGTAGTAATGGCGGCTGGTCCAAAATAAAGATAGTAAAAGAAAAACGGCTATCTAGAAGGGTCGCAGCCCGAATGAATGACATTCATTCCCTCTAAACAACGGGTTTGGACTAACTACACATATACTTACAGAGATATCTCACCTAAGGGACCTGAATGGTGGTTTGCGAATTTCGTCAACCACAACAATATATATATATATATATATATATATATATATATATATATATATATATATATATATATATATATATATATATATATATATATATATATATATATATATATATATATATATATATATATATATATATATATAATCTCTCTTTCATATTTAACAACCACTCACACTTGTGATAGACATTAAAGTGGTGACTTCATAACTAACACAACAAGCAAAGATCTCAAAATTACAACACAACACTGTGCAGGACATGAGGTTAAGGCCATGTTGACTTCATTGGTCAGAGGTTTTCAGGGGCACCAAGGTAAAACATGAATCCAATCCAGGGGCAGTGTGGCGTTTCGATCGTCTTTCATGAAAAGACGATGATGATATGTATAGATTGTATAAATGAAATTTTTATCAAGCTCTTCTTCAAACTTTATTGTGTTGGCATTGTGAAAAAAATCTCCATTCTAGTACAGATTCGCTCTCGGGGGTTGTGTCGATTGTCATCCAAATCCACATTGAGATCCAGGGCTTGCAATTCTAGTCCAGGTTCGCTCTCGGAGGTTATGTTGATTATCATCCATTGTGGGAGTCCGAGACAAAAACAGAATGACAGTGGATAATGTACACAAACTCTCGCCTTTTCTGTATCATTCACAGGCACTGACTTTTTATTTGATCATCGTCACTACAGGATAACACTTTTTTCAATGACATGATTCGTAAAACTCAGTAATAATGAGAGAATGATCACTTGTTTCCAATGCAGCCTGTGGTTGTTGGTTGCATCATTTTCTGGAAGCACGGCTGTTCCGCTGATGCAGTGCCCCTGTTACTCATTTTGCCAACCTCAGAAGGACGACAGGCTGAGTCAACCCACCTGGTGTTATTGCAACGGCATGACAGCGGCTCAGACTCAAGACCCTAAGATCTTGAGCCAGCTAGCTTAACTGTTAAGCCAACACCGGGCTTCGAACGATCGCTATAAAGCACGGCCAACCACTTCCAACAGGGAGAATCGCAGAAAGAAGGTGAGATAATGGTGGAATGACACGTGCGGCAATTGACTCAGCCGGCCAATGAGCTGATAGGATACGGTGGGCCAATAACAGCCGAGATCGCCACTCTGCCCACGCTTTCACGGCACATTTGAAATTTGAAGTTCTCTCCGAAATTGTCTGGGTATGGGAATCCCGGATATGCTAATATTCAGATCCGAGAGCATCCACTGTATACGGCAAATGGAGTTGGCCATTTGAGATCATGACCGAGCTTCGGAAGTACTACTGACCGACAGGCTGTGGGGTTGGGGCACACAGACAATTGTTGCCACGGGTTTGAAACATTTTGAGGGGCACTGCGGCAAGAGGTTTGTGCACCGACGACAATTGCCACCGAAGCCATAGGTTATTCAGAGGCCTGTCTGTGCAGGTGCTTATGCAATCTCGAAGATCAACAAATTACCCAGTATCTCCTGCAGACGTAGGCTGAGATCAAAGTCAATTTCAATTTTGCAACTGTTACACGGTCAGAGACAAACCCTTTGCCTGGCACACAATGATAATTTGGAAATGAATTTGCATCCTTGATAGTGGGACACAATGGCCTGCTCAACATAAAAAAAAAAGGATTTTATCCTTTGCAAGAAAGATTGACAGCAATGTCCATGCTGCGTTTGTTTTGTTGTTGTTGTCGTTGCTTTTTAAGCATGTGATGCATTTTTTAAACTGCAAATGGATGTGCAATATTATACACAGGGCAAAGTTGTTCAGTCACATGGTGGTGAACTGGGCAGCACTCACATTTTCAATGCCATCCAGTTCCTGCCGTATGTCACTCAACCTCAGAGACAGTTTTTCAGCTCCACACTCCAGCTCTTCAAGCTTGTGCTGCATTTCCTCTTCCCCTGCATTGTTCTGCACAAGCCAAGTTTTTAAAAAAGCAACGCAAGCAAAACACATGGGGTACAAGACATGGGCACCACCCTCTACAGGTAACGTTGTAAGAATATTTAAATGAAAAACATTATTTAAATTGTGCCCAAAACACTGAAGTTTTGTCAAGCCAGGTACGCCACCCTTGCATGGATGTAAAGCCAGTGACCTGATACCACGGTGTTTCGACGAGGTATCGCTTGATGCTCAGCTCAACATTTATCGCCGGCACACAAAATTCCATGAACAAATTCAACCCTCGCCAAGTTACAAATTCCTTCCCAAGCTGCGGACGGCAAGCGGTCTCGTCTTCTTTGATATTCCTCGATTTGCAGTTACAATGCATGTTATCCTCGGCATCAAAAGCGACAAAGTTTCAAATGGAGCACCTCCACCTCGCCACCATTAGAGCATTTAAATTGCATTGGATGTGGCAATAAATATGAATTGTGGCCCCCAGCTTGCTGGCTCGGTGAGAGAAGATTCCATTTGCATTTTTTCACGTTATTACAGACCCTCGGCATCAAAAGCGACAAAGTTTCAAATGGAGCACCTCCACCTCGCCACCATTAGAGCATTTAAATTGTATTGGATGTGGCAATAAATATGAATTGTGGCCCCCAGCTTGCTGGCTCGGTGAGAGAAGATTCCATTTGCATTTTTGCCGCCTCCATCTCTACCCCATTTAGAATCCTGCGCAAGCACGGGCAACTTGCTAGTAGCTTAAACATGCAATGCATTGGAGATGAAGGAGGAGCTATCTTCGTTCACCGATTAACTGCTCAAAAGAAGATCAAGGGAATAAAAACGAGGGGCCGAAACTCGAGGTCTCCCACCTTTTGGGTGGTATGATGAATAGATCTGTACAATATGAAAGCGAAATATTGAACTGTTTTTGAAATATCCCATACACAAGCCAAGTTACCGATCTGGTTGCCATAGCAACATAATTCAGCCAATCACAGCCGTGATCTAATCAAGTTGAGATCATGTCATGAGGAATAGATATCTGCCGTATCAAAGCTAAATTTTAAACGGTTTTTGAAATGGCACGTACACAAAAGTACATGGACAGACGATTGGTCAATCAGAAGGAGCTCATTTTAATGTCTCCAGTCTCCGACCTTGTTGGAGATGTGTGGGACAAGAATGGTGTATCAGGTTTGCCTTCGGCCAGGTTTGCTTTCCAGGAAGAGAAGGCAAGTTGGTTTAAGGCAACTGCCTCACCACAGAATTCGGTGTACCATGGCCAGGAGGAGTGGTAGGATAACAAGAGATGAGATGGGATGGATCTGTGCGTCATGGAGAACAAACATAGTCATGCGTTGAACAATGGACTGCATGACAAAATCCATTATTTTATTTTCCCTGCAATTCGGAGTTGTTGGATTGCAGTGAAAACTTCAATTTCATCTCCTGATCGAACTTGTCCTCCTCTCAGTTACCAGTTTGTTCAATGGATCAACACACAAAAAAGAAGAAACCTGCTCAAGTAACCTTACAGAAAAAAATCATGACAGCAGGTTGAAGTAACCCTTTTAAGGAAATGAATTACCTGCTAAATAGACTCAAACACAACCATTAGGCTTACCCGAGACCCAACAAGCATAAGTTTGGCTCCTTCCTTGATTCCACAAGATAACAGCGTTTGTTCGAGATCCTTCAAAGTTTGTCCTGCAGTGAACAACAGAAAACTCAATGTAAGCTCCTCTCACATGAAGCTTCAATGACACAGATCAAAAAGAGAAAACCTTTAAAATTTCAGATTCTTCAGACAAATTTCAGGAATCACCATATTCAGGCGTGGATCCAGGTGGCGTATGAAGGTGTGGATAAACTCCCACCACAGTGCCCACCTTATGATCCCCTCCCCCTCCCCCCACTAATCAAAACAAAATTTTATAAATACCTGTATCTCAAAATAAACAATTATTCCCCAAGCCAGTTCTTTTTAAAATCAGACATTTTAATCATGGATTTCGTAATGATACAAACGTAAATGCAATGGAAGAAAAACATACCCCAAGTTTACTTTATTCACTTCATCAAACAACGCCGTAATTAAATTAAATTATTTCAGCAACCCCATCCTAGCTAAACTTCCAAAATCCAGGCTGACTGCACACCTCAACTCTTTCCTTCCTCGCTTCTCCAGTCTGTGGAACAATCTTCACAGTCTACCCTCCAGGACTTCAAGCAAGCAATAAGTGCATCACCATGTTTTGTCATCCCAAATTCTGACCCATGGTCTTTATTACCCACATTAACCTTACTGGCGAGTTTCAGTGTTTCCTCCCCTCCTCCCTCTCTTTTTCTGTTTGTTCATTCCCTTCATGTTTGTCCCACTGCCATTTATAACTTGCTCTTCCATCAGCCTCACTTCTGTTTTAATAAAAATAAAGTGTGTGTATATATATATATATATATATATATATATATATATATATATATATATATATATATATATATATATATATATATATATATATATATATATATATATATATATATATATATATATATATATTGTTGTGGTTACCAGATTCGCAAACCACCATTCAGGTCCCTTAGGTGAGGTATCTCGGTAAGTGCATGTGTAGTTAGGCCCAAACCCGTTGTCTAGTGGGAATACATGTCATTTATGCGAGCTGCGACTCTTCAGGATAGCCGTTTTTCTTTTACTATCTTTATTTTGGACCAACCGCCATGATCACAACCACAACATCAACCACCGACCACAACCACCGCTTCACCACAACCGCCACGACCTTCACGCACACCTCACAACCGTAGCATCGCCACCGTTCTTGCCCCGCTGTGGGTACCGGTGTTGGACTCATGCAGAACGCGCGTCGAACAGCGTGTACAAAATCACGGATTTTGTGCTTCAAAAACGGATCAAAAACGACACACGCCCACTTTTTGCCGTCCAATCGGTGAGCGAGGGGCGATTTGGCCCCGCCTCCAGAACGATCGATATATGCAAATTTGTGGATCAAAAAGCCTTCACGCCCACTTTTTCTCGGGCCAATGGGGAGCGAGGTGAAAGGTCAAAAGGGAGGGGGTCAAAGGCGAAGTTACGGGGGGATAAAAGGACGGTGTTCGTCAGTCAGAAGAGAGTCGCAAACGAGAACGAGAACGAGAAGGAGTCGAGAACGAGAAGGAGTCGGAACGGAGGGGACGAGTGTGGAAGACTGGAGCCCGAAGCCTGCAGTGGTTGGAGAAGCTGAAGAGAGTCGGACGAGGGGGTGCTCGCGTCGGTGCCAGGAGCTGCACGCCCGAGGGAGGCCGGCAGCGCGACCTGGCCGAGGTGGAGACGCACACCAGGGATAATAAAGATCCTCTATACCCCGAGCATCAGCAACCCCCTCCTGTTTCCCCCCGCGCTGAGATAGTGCGACCAAGGGGGCCCCTTTTCCCACCCCCCTGCCTGACACTGTCCGCGAGGCCCGCGGAGAGAAGCGCCATCGCCGCTCCGCGTCTCATCACCAGACGGGTAGGCCCGACCCGGTCTCGGCCTCAGGCCTGCCTCATTCTTGAGGGGATTTCTTTTCCTTGGTTTTGGGTATGTGTTGTCGGCGCCGTCTGTGAAGTAGAATTGTATAAGTGTTGCCGTGTGCTCGGTAGTCGGTATTAGCTCTGCACTGTGTTTTCACTTTTATGTTTGCTTTTTGTGTAAATGGAATTGTGTTTTCTTTTTTTTGTGTGCTTTTGGTGGAATTGTATTTGTGTGCTTCCCGTGTGCCGCGAATAAATGTGCTTTATTGTTGAACTGTTTCCCGCTTCGCTTCGTCTTTTCCTCCATTGAATCCCCATCTTGCTTCACGTAAAGGGTTGGTAGTGGGCTGAATACGCCCGATAATTAATCGAACCGTCGAGGTCGACGATAACACCGCTCGGTTATTCTGATAGTACGGAACGGGTCGCTTAAGTGGCCCGTGTCCGAAGTCGACCTGCGGCGAGGTGCGATCGCCCGGTCTACCCTCCGCGTGGGTACTTAGGTAGTTCGAATTTGGCGAGCAACCCTATCCCACGCGGGGCTGATTGGCTCGATCGCGGTGAGACCGAAAGGTCCACCCGTGACTGGTTCCCGGCGTTAGTCCGAGAGGGTCACGACTGGATTGTCCGTCCGGTGGGCGACGTGCCGCGATTCGAGTTGCGTGGCCGTTCGCACGCCGGCGGGCGCGAAGACCGCAACAATATATATATATATATATATATATATATATATATATATATATATATATATATATATATATATATATATATATATATATATATATATATATATATATATATATTGTTGAGGAAATGGCCCTTAGTGCTTATTAAATATAGGATTAGCCCAGAACCCCATTAAATGCATGTTTAGCCAGGTTGTTCGGTAAATGGACGTTACATGTGTGTCGGGAGGTGACACAGGCTGTTATTTGTTCGTGCAGTGGTGGTGTACCGAGAGGTTCTTCTTCTTCCTTCCTCTCTCCGGACAATAGTCCCCGCCCAGCGCACTGAGAGGGAGTGGCCTAGAGAAGGAAGTGAAACTGCAGAGAGGCGAGAGGGAAACTAAGCGCGCCGAGTCTGCCATTTTGGCAGTAAGAGAAACGGCCTGCACGTCGAGTCTGCCATTTTGGCAGTGGGAGAGGCCGCCTGCACGTTGAGTCGGGCGATCGACTTTGTGGAGGAGTGGTTTTGGCCGGCGGTGCCTCCTCAGCCACGGACCCAGCCTGCGGAGCCCAACACCTCGATTTGGCCTTGTCTGGTGAACAGGCCAGGCCTGGATTTGTATGCTGGACCTTGTGAAGGGCCAGCTGGAGCACACGTGAACCTTCTGCTCTGGTACCGTCGACCTTTCGGGGCTGAACGCGCCGAGGCTGCGTGTGTGAGGGCTGCGACAAATGGACGACGCCACCATTTTTTCCACGCGGCGCGTTTGAGCTTGGGTGCTCGAATCCGTGGACATCGGCTTGTCACGAGCTGCATTCGGGCCTTTGACACTTTTCCTCTTGTCCATGAAGCATCACCAAGTACTCTGTGTCTTGTCTGCATGCTGTCCATGTCTTGTCTGCATGTTGCAGGGTTCATACACATACATTAAAAAAAAAATTCCAGGAGTTTTCCAGGACAATAAATTCAATTTTCCAGGAGTTTTTGGCACAATTTTTAATAAAGTCAAAGTCATAATTTGATCAGTGTCAAAGATTCAGTAATTTTCATCATGAAACAGTTCATCCAGACAGTCAGCCTATACATCAAGAAATTGTTCATCCAAACAGTCCACCTATACATCATAAAACTGTTCAAGCAGTCAACCTATTCATTCTTTTAGCTTCTGAACCTTCTCTTCCAGCTTGGAAGATAAAGCGACTAGCTATGCCTGTTTTGCCTTGGCCGTTCTCCTTAGACTGTTCGACTTGGTTGTGAAGGTAATCTTTCCTGTCGCCTCTGCTTTTTCTGAGAATTCGTCAGCTGATTTCTGTAATGAAAGGACGTCATTCTGCAGTCATTTCCTCTGATTTTATTTCATCAATCTCCTCGAGCAGATTTTTCCATTTCTTTGTGGCCTCTGCACTTTCCTTCTTCTTCCTTTGCTCGTCGAGATGAGCCATATATCTCTGCCTGCCTGATGCTGCAGATACAAGCAAACACAAGCAGCGACTTCACGATCGCTGAAGTGTGTAAACATTCCAATTCACAAAACAGAAAGAAAGCGCAGGATAACTCGCACATGCGGTCGTAAAGGACCACTTTTTGGCGCTAATAAGATACAACATTAATGTTGTAAATTAATATTATTTACGACAATATACAACATTTAGAAAGTAGTCTCCCTTGGCACATTTGTGCAAATTTGAACTACAAAGTAGTCTCCCTTGGCGTATTTACGAGATGTTGACAAGGTGATCGTCGGAAATCCAAAATGTAATTTTTTAAGGAGTTTTCATGAGTTCAATTTGATTTTTAAGCATATTCCAGGACATTCCAGGATAGGAATTGAATTCCAGGAGTTTTCAGGACTTTCCAGGAGGCGTGCGAACCCTGATGTTGTCCAGGGTTTATCTCGTTAGGGTCTCCTTCGAAACCCATAATCCGTAGCTCCCAAGTTAAGAACGGGTTATGGATCAATTATAACATTGTCATGAATGCTTTGCTTGTGTCGTGTTTCCCGATGTGTCCCCAATAAATCTGGCTGATTCGTATGAAGTTGCCGCTTTGAATTAATTCGTGCCGCGCTGAGGAACGATCCGCTCGATTTGGATATAAAAACCAAAGTGGTTACCGACTGGCAGAATTCGCTCGGTCTCTGACAAAACCAGTCTATAACCGGGGTCTATTCCCCCAACTGGTAAGGTCCAGGTGTACGTTGGTATCGCGATTCGAGGCGCGTGACCCGAGGCCTGTGCCGAACCAGCCGGCATTATAACCCCGAAGACGGCGGTGGTTAAGTGACGCCGAATATTCAACATTTGGCTGTCGAGAGAAGGGTGCGAAAACCCAAACTGGCTACGGATTGGAGCAGACTTGGGTGGCATTTGAATTCCCCGCCACTGCTGAATCCTTAACAATATATACACTATTATATATACTAGTGCGGGCCCGTAGATGCGTAAACGACTGGATTGGGGCATTTTTCACCCCCCCCCTCTTACCCCTTCCTCTCTCCCCCTCTCTCGTGCCAGTACCCTCTCTCGTGTGTGAGGCGTGCCAGTATGTGCAGCTTCGTTCCTTCGCTCTCGTAAACGACGACTGGATTGGGGCATTTTTTCAATTAGATCGGACCAACCGAATCATAAATGGCCAAACTTGGGAAACATACTCAGGTCCCCAGCGTCAATTGTGACGTCATATCAAACGAAGAAGAATTGTGACGCCCCCTCTCTCTCGCCCCCCCTCGCTCCCTCCTCGTCTCGCCCCTCCTCTTTCGCCCCTCTCTCTCGCCCCCACTCTCACCCCCTCTCTCGCATTGTGATTCCCCTCCTCTCTCATCCCCCTCTCCCGTCCCCCTCTCTTGCATTGTGATGCCCATTCTCTCTCACCCCCCCTCTCCCTCCCCTCTTTCCGTAAATGCATTCACAAATGTCTACCAAGCAAAACAATTAATTCAAACCTTTGGAAAAAAACAGCTTTCAAACCCTTGGGAAACAATTGTTTCCCTTGGGAAAATTCAAACCTTTGGATTAATTAATAATTTGAACAATTAATTCGAACCTTGGGAAAAAACAGCTTTCAAACCTTGGGAAACACTTAGGAAACAGCTGAAACGGATAAAGAACGATATCAAACCTTGGAAAGGCACATACTCAGGTCCTCAGTGTCGATTGTGACGTCATACCAAACGAAGAAGAAGAAGAATTGTGATGTCAATCGTGCAAAAAAAAACAAAAATAAATAAATAAATATTACTTGTGACGTCATTCGTGATGTTATAGCACCGTGTCCTGTCATTGGTCAACAGATAAATGGCTGTAACTTGGGAACCGCTCGTCCGATTGATATCAAACCTTGAAAAGTCACATCTGCGGGGCCCCGGCAATATTGCTGGCAAGTTTCAATCAGATCGGACCGTCAATCGTGCAAAAAATAAATAAATAAATAAACATTAATTGTGACGTCACAGCACCATGTCTCGTCATTGGTTGACAGATAAATGGCCATAACTTGGGAACCGCTTATCCGATTAATAGCAAACCTTGAAAAGGCACATCCGCGGGTCCCCAGAAATATTCCTGGCAAGTTTCAATCAGATCGGACCGTCAATCGTGAAAAATTAAAAAAAAAAAAAATAAACATTAATTGTTACGTCATAGCACCGTGTCTTGTCATTGGTCGACAGATAAATGGCCGTAACTTGGGAACCGCTCGCCCGATTGATATCAAACCTTGAAAAGGCACATCCGCGGGGCCCCGGCAATATTCCTGGCAAGTTTCAATCCAATCGAACCGGCGGTCATCGAGAAACTGCGGTCGCATACAGACAGACAGACAGACAGACAGATTGCTGGAATTATAGATAGATATATGATACACCCCGACATAAAAGCTGTGATCACCTTTATAGATCAACTTCTGGTTACTAATAGGGACTCCAGTTCTTGCAGCAACTGCCCTGGCTAGATCTTCCAGCATGACTTCTGAACAGTCAGCCCCACAATCAACCTCCAAAGCATGCTTTGAGGTTCCTGCAAGACCAACGTGAAATCAGCATTTGGTCACCGTGATGTATTAAATCAGAATCATTTTAAAAGTAATTAAAACATTTAATCTGCTTGTGTGCAAAGAAAAGTTCAAAAGTTATTGGGATACAAAACCAATCCATTGCCCTAATACCAAAAGTTGGGAGAGCTGTAAACCCCCCCACCCCCATCATTCTCCACAACTTGTAAAAGTGTAAAATAATGAAAGTTGTTATTAGCAGGGGGGGTAAGGGAGGGGGTGGCAGGGGTAGCACCACATGCCATGTGCTTTATTATATTTAAAGTGTAGAAAGTAGGAATATTTATTACCTCCACCACATGGTTATATTTTCACCCCTGTTCATCTATTTCTTTGTCTGGGAGCATGATGTATCAAATAGTTATGGATGGATTATGACAAAACTTGGTGGAAGAGTTGGTTAGGTGACAAGAACAAGTAGATTCGATTTTGGTTCAGATCTGGATCCAGAACCGGCCTTATAATCAGAGGGATACAAGATGAAAACTGTTCAGCTTGGTGGAAGTATGCGCTCTTCTGAGTGCATACATGTATTCCCTCTGGGCGGAGATAACCAGCGTAGGAAGTAGTGTTTGCAGTTTCAGTCACAAGAACCATCACAACTCAGACCACAACACTTATAAATAAAAAGGAAAGAAAGACAAATTTATAAAGTGAAAGCAAGCCCGTGGGTCCCCGGTCCACTTTCACATGTTAGTGTTAAGTTGGGGAAAGGACATTTAAGCCTCATGACAACACTGGTCTTGTGAAATTCATCAAGTAACCTTTTAAGTGGAAGAAGCTATTCATTTAAAATTTGTAAAACATGTGACCACCAGTTATGGATCAGCAACACCTTTGGACCAGTGTTTCTGTTGCAAGAGTTCTGTTTTGAAATTCCTATTTTAGTGCAATGCAACCTGATTGTGGGAGATTCATATGTTTCTGTCTGTGACTGAATGAACAATGCCACACATTTGGCATGTAAATTATGAACACGTTTGGAAAAAACAGGGATGATAAACATGTGTGAGAAAAACGAAGAGCAAATGCATTTGTTATTCCTGCCGGGCACAATCCATTTTTTCAAATATTTGTGACTATTTCATTTCGTGTGACGCCGAGATAATTTGTTAATGCACCTGACAACCGTTGCAAAACAAGGCTGTTTATGGTTATGGGAATGATCATTCTTTGGAATCAGGCAACATCATTTCTCCATATAATGTGGGTCTAAACAGGGACTGCAAAGGAAAACATGGGAAACTAGAAGGGCATGGCTTTTCCCTCATGACAGCATTTTGTAAATGCACCTGTCGGTGCCATTGCTTCACACCATGAACAGGTGCCATCCATTTGTCCAGTAAAGTGTGTTTGTGGAAGTGGTACTGGCGTACATTCTTCATGCAACTCAAGT
This sequence comes from Eptatretus burgeri, assembly GCF_056783735.1. Taxonomy (NCBI): domain Eukaryota; kingdom Metazoa; phylum Chordata; class Myxini; order Myxiniformes; family Myxinidae; genus Eptatretus; species Eptatretus burgeri. Next base: position 1,274,607 of record NC_140964.1, on the reverse strand, counting down.
CTTGCTGTGTTGTGTTACTGGTAGCCGCGAAGTGAATGTCCTCATTTCCCGAGAATGAATCCCTCGCCTTTGTCGTGACTGTTTTTCGGTTTCTGCAGATCTTGTCAATCTGTGACGCTCGGAATCAATTTCTCGCCATTGATGCGTTTGTTTTTCGGTTTCTGTAGATCTTGTCAATTTCTGACGCTTCGCATTAGTTTCCTGCCTCGTTCGTAGTTGTTCTTCAGTTTCTGCATTTCTTCTGCTTTCACGAACATTCTTCCCTTTTCTCGCCGTCAGCAGCTTTCTTGTGTGCTTTGGCATATTTTACTTATTAGCAAATACTTATCATCCCAGTCGCGACTAAATGAACTGTACAATTGATAATGCTCTGTTCACATGACCCACGCTGCTCATGACAACACGGCGAGTCCGCTGCTGCATTCACGTTGCACAATGCCAGAAATGAACTCAGTAATGATGCATTATCGTTTTTCCTGGCATTTTGTACAAGGCCCTGCGTTTGAAAATCTTCGAAAAACGAGGTTATATTGTTTTACTTGATTTTTCAAAACATCACAAGAAACGGCAATGCTTTTATGGGGAAACACACTATCCGCTGAGGCTACAATGCAACACAACACATGACCGTAGAGCTCCTTCGCCCCAGACAGAGTTCCCTGAACTCTTTACAGTGAAGGAATTATTCATGATGGTTCATTTCCACCTATTCATTATTTATGATGCTAGACTTGTTTCCCCGACCTCAAGCCTGGTGTGTTGGCACAGTGGTTAGGGCAGCGGCTTGGGATACAAAAGGTCCTGTGTTCAAGCCCCGTTGAGCCACTGAATTAATACACCAGGGGGTTGACTCAGCCTGTCATCCTTCCGAGGTCGGCGAAATGAGTACCAGTATACTGGGCCGGTGTATACCCCGGTTAAAAATAGGTGTACCATATCCCTGTGTGTCGTAAGAGGCGACCAGGGTTGCGTCAGGAAGGGCATCCGGCGTAAAACATGTGCCAAATCACTATGCGGATCATACGGATGATCCGCTGTGGCAACCCCTAACGGGAGCAGCCGAAGGAAGAAGAAGAAGACTTGTCTCCCCAACCTCCAGCCCTGAGGCCACCAGCCTCGGATAGCTCTGTGATCCAGCGGGCTGCGGATGTTACGCAGCCATAGCCACTTAACTTAGAATTACCGGCCGAGCAGGGTTAAGCTCTGCTGTTATTTATTTATTTTCACATAATCCTTGTTATAATTCACGGATTGGTGTTTGTTTGTTTGTTTGTTTGTCACGCAACTCCTCCTACAGTCCTGGGCCAATCACATCCATACTTGCTGCAGAGGATCAGCATGACCCCCAATTAATGTATCGGGGTGTCGAGGGAGAGGGAACACAAATTCTCAGTGTAAATGTGTATCGTTTAGCGCCGCCTCCACGTATTAAAGGGAAGGCATTACAAGTGTCCTCCATTGACAGTGCAGTATTCCTGTCCGCACGTTTTCCAGCGTCGTGAGGCGTTTTCAAAAAGCTGTAAACCTATACACCGCCCAAATAAAAGGTATGCATCAGAAGAAAGCATTGCGTGCTTGGAACAAGATCACCCGGAGAGCGGGTACTCTAGCAGTACAAGTACCACATTAAACCAGGATGGCAGACGCCAGTCCATTTACAGTGGAAGAGAGGTTGGTTGTGGTGGTGTATAAACTCCACCCAGCTATAAACTGTCATCCTGGTGTCTCGCAGGCAAGGAGACACATCGATGTGTGCCGTCCCTCGAATACACCTGAAGCTGGGCATCCCATGTGCCGTATTCGTCAGGGTGCACGACACCGATAAAGATCCTACGGCGTCCTTCAACAAGCGTCGGCGAGCCATCGCCGTCGCCGTGAACAAATTGCAAATTCCTGCCCAAATCACGTTCTGGCGAAGGGAAGGCCTGGCCAGCCTGTTCGTGAAAGACTTGGGTCAAAACCTTGAGTCGACCGATTCCACAAAAAATGTGGAACCGATTGTGTTTATCCGGGAAGTTGGGAATCATGTGTTTTAATCTCAGTTTTATTAATTTTGTGTTGACACAGTGGACATTTATCTTTTCCACACGTCTTTGGGGCAAGAGGAGCCGTTCGAGGAGTGCAACGCATGTCAATACAATGGGGGGCCCCCAAGACAACAAGGGGCCCCTCCAAGGTGAGGAGCCCCTCAAGGTGAGGGCCCCCTCAAGGTAGGAGTCCCCTCAAGGTGACGAGCCCCTCAAGGTAGGGGGGTTGACTCAAGGTGGGGGCTCGCCTCAAGGTAGGGGTCCCCTCAAGATAGGGGTCCCCTCAAGGTAGGGGTCCCCTCAAGATAGGGGTCCCCTCAAGGTAGGGGTCCCCTCAAGGTAGGGGTCCCCTCAAGATAGGGGTCCCCTCAAGATAGGGGTCCCCTCAAGATAGGGGTCCCCTCAAGGTAGGGGTCCCACTTTACCGACAAGATATATAAACTTGTAAGTGGTGACAAACAAATGCTGAAGGAATGTTCCAGATAATGAATCGATTAAAAAAATGTTTTCGTCTAATGTTGAACTCGACAGGACAATTACAAGGTTCGAGGACGAGGTTAGTTAGGTAGAGAAAGCAAAGTGGAATAATAACAACGTTTAACGTTTACAAACACAATAAAAATGAGTGACATTACCTCATGATATGATAATATGCACAAAGACATTGTTTAACAAACCCACACGACGGTTCATTGACGGGATCACGGGGCCCTGCACTCTGCATGACACGACCGGCTCTCTTCACGATCCGAGGCCGCTCATCGTGATCACGGGGCCCTATACTCTGCATAACACGACCGGCTCTCTTCACGATCCGAGGCCGCTCATCGTGATCACGGGGTCCTGTACTCTGCATGACACGACCGGCTCTCTTCACGATCCGAGGCCGCGCATCATGATCACGGGGCCCTGCACTCTGCATGACACGACCGGCTCTCTTCACGATCCGAGGCCGCTCATCGTGATCACGGGGCCCTATACTCTGCATAACACGACCGGCTCTCTTCACGATCCGAGGCCGCTCATCGTGATCACGGGGCCCTGCACTCTGCATGACACGACCGGCTCTCTTCACGATCCGAGGCCGCGCATCATGATCACGGGGCCCTGCACTCTGCATGACACGACCGGCTCTCTTCACGATCCGAGGCCGCTCATCGTGATCACGGGGCCCTGTACTCTGCATGACACGACCGGCTCTCTTCACAATCCGAGGCCGAGCATCATGATCACGGGGCCCTATACTCTGCATAACACGACCGGCTCTCTTCACGATCCGAGGCCGCTCATCGTGATCACGGGGCCCTGTACTCTGCATAACACGACCGGCTCTCTTCACGATCCGAGGCCGCGCATCATGATCACGGGGCCCTGTACTCTGCATGACACGACCGGCTCTCTTCACGATCCGAGGCCGCTCATCGTGATCAGGGGGCCCTGTACTCTGCATGACACGACCGGCTCTCTTCACAATCCGAGGCCGCTCATCGTGATCAGGGGGCCCTGTACTCTGCATGACACGACCGGCTCTCTTCACGATCCGAGGCCGCGCATCATGATCACGGGGCCCTGTACTCTGCATGACACGACACGATCCGAGGCCGCTCATCGTGATCAGGGGCCCTGTACTCTGCATGACACGACACGATCCGAGGCCGCTCATCGTGTTCCCGCCAAATCGATTCGCACCGCGCGACCCACAGCGACGACAAACACAACGAGGAAAGAAGAACTCGCGGAACAATACGAACGGCACTTACCGTGTATCACTGTGACTTTTGGCATGATGTCTCCACAGTAAAACTCATTCGTTATTCGTTCCCGAATTCCTTCCTTCCTTGTGTGGTGAAAGGTCCTCGTTCGTGACCAAAAAACAATTACAACGTTAATTTCAATTTCCGCGATTACATTGAGAATTTCCATATTAAAGGGTTTATTTTTATAAATTACCTCCGAGGAAGATTTGCGGTCGGTGCGGATTCGATGCACAACGGTGAATGATGGAGGAAATAATACCCACACATATTCGTGTACGTAATAAATAGATGCTCGCAAATATATATATTTTTTTCTGTTCACAAAAAAACTTTGCGACGTCAGCTTCGGTGGACGGTTCCTTCCAACGTCTCCGCAATTTACACATTTCACAAGATCTGCTTGAAAGAACACAGTGTCCGCTCACATACACCGCCGAACACACCGGGTATAATAACTCGAAGGCACCTTGCCCAATCATCGTGCAGGGACCGAGAGAGAGAGAGAGAGAGAGAGAGAGAGAGAGAGAGAGAGAGAGAGAGAGAGAGAGAGAGAGAGAGAGAGAGAGAGAGAGAGAGAGATGAGAAATAATTTCGTATTAAACGTGCGGCTCGTCTCACTCTCCGATGTTGTGTCGACATCTCTGGATGATTTAAAAGGAACTCGAGACAAGGCCCAACACCGTTGCCCCCAAAGCATCCGAAGCGCTGTTTTAATCCCCGACGGTGTTATGAGTAGCAGAATTCGCACTGCACCATGCCGGTGTTGGAAACTTTCCTGGACCATTGTCCGAATGGATATGACATTGGTTAATGGACCTTGTGTCATCACTCCGGGTCACAGCGGGAAAAGACCCTTCGGATTGTTAACTCAGGTGGAACTTCGGTTCCAGGGGGTCGTTGCGAACCCCCCCGCCCAGAGACTATGTTTTAGGAGTGGGACCTGCTGTTTCGAGCAATTCCGCTGTTTAAATTTTGAGGTTTTGTGTTTTTTTTGTTTTTATATACAATGTCGAGGCTCCTATAAGAGCTAACACACAGAACGTGTAACAAGAGGAGCAGAAGACGAGGGGGGTGGGAGAGGGAAGCACAAAACAGAAGGGAACAGAGACAGGAGGAGATGTGTGGAAGGGAGATGGATGGGGCGGAGTAAACAAGATGGACACTACAGGGACTTTCAAGAAGGAAAGCAGGGAATTTGAAGGAGGTGGGCTTGGGTGGATTAACGGGGGTAGAAAAGATGGAGGATTTGGATGGGGGACGATAAGAGGTGGTGATGAACAGCTGTTTTGAAGATCTGGAGGGAAGAATGGGATTGAAGAGAGTGTGGGAGTTTATTACAAAGATGGGAAAAGGAGGAATGAAAGAGTGAAGGTGAGCAGTGATTCATGATTTTGGTAGTTTTTTTTACCAGAAGGGGGTTGTTGGTGGACCTTGAGTCCCCTGCAGAATATGGTTTGGACAAATCACAGACAGAGCAGGGGGGGCGAGACCGGAGAGGAGACGGAAGAAGACAGAAAGACCACCGACCTGCCTGCGGTGAGAGAATGAGAGGCTCAAAGACTCAGCCTCATCGCGGGAGATATCAATGATCCGAAATGCCTTGGTTTCCACAACATGAAGCCGAGAGGCAGGAGCACCAGCCCTGAGCTGAGAGCAGTACTCCATTAGGCTGTGAATGAAAGCTTTGTAAGTGGTCAGGAGCTCAAGAGGGCCGAGGAAGGACTTTGCACGACGGAGGATTCCCAGTCAGTGACTGGTTTTGGAGGCCAGGTTGGAATTGTGGCTTTCCCAGGAAAGATCATGGCAGATAGTGAGACCCAGAAGCTTGAAAGAAAGGACTTCTTCCAGAGGATTGTTGAGAGTAGATGAGGGGGGGGGGGGAGAGGGGTTCCAGAGGGTCCTTTTGGAGAGACATAGTGAGAGTGTGAGATTTCTCAGAACTGAAAGACGTGTTCCAAGTGTTCCAGAACTGAAAGACGTGTCCAATTTTATCTAGATTGGAGAGCATATCACATTTTAGTTTTAAAATGTGAGCGGAAATTAAATAAGTTAAATAAAGTTGCGAACAGGACTTATCCGGGCGGTGTTCGTAACTTTATTTAATTTCTACTCACGTTTTAAATTACGTTTTAAAATTTAAATTTTAAACTCACGTTTTTCTACTCACGTTCACTAAAATTCGATATGTTCTGCAAACTCAAGCTCAAAATTAAAAGAGCAGAATTGAAATTTAAACCGTGGAATTAAACTTAACAACTGCCAAAAGTCTCTGGGCTTCTCGAGGTGGTGTTTAGTATGACCGGTGATGGGGAGCTTATGGACTGGCACGTCGTCATTCCGTCCATAAAAACTTGAAACCTCTTCTCCGAAACTGCACACACACAATTTCTATGAAACCTGACCGCAACCTTCATCACCCAGATGTCACCAAAGTTTGTTCACACCATTCAAAAAAATATATAGGGGCAATACCCCTGGGTGCTCACCTGGTAGAATAATGAGACTGAGGAGGATGGAATCGGTCAAATGCACCAATGAACCAATGTTATGAAAAAATACCTATTTTGGGGGGCAACCCCCCATGAAACCCTATAGGGGCCGATTTTATTTTTCTTTCTGCCAAGAACAAACTTTGGTACATCATGGGTGATGAAGGTTGTGGTCAAGTTTCATCGAAATTGTTTGTATCGTCACAGAGAAGAAGTTGCAAGCTGTTTATGGACGGACGGATGACGCACTGTCCCATGAGCTCCCTGGACCTACATTCCAGGTCAGCTAAAAATCGGGCCCAAAGGGGGTTTCCAGGCAGTTGCTCCCCAAAATATGTATTTGCTTTCTTCTCAGAAACTACACAATTTCAGTGAAACTTGACCACAACCTTCATCACAAGTGATGTACCAAAGTTTGTTCACACGATTTAAAAAATATATATATATATATATATATATATATATATATATATATATATATATATATATATATATATATATATATATATATATGTACTTCTTTATATATAAAAATAATCTTGGTCAAAGGTTGAGGTCAAACAAAGGAAAGTGACTTATGGGGGAGGGGCGTTGCCCTCCAAAATAGGTATTTGCTGTAACATAGATTAATTTTGCTCATTCCGTCCCACATTGACTTCCTCCTCAGTATCATTATTCTACCGGGTGAGCCCCCAGGGGTATTGCCCCTATTTTTTTTTGAAGAATAAAACGTCGAAGCCATTTCAGTTGCTTGCTTTCTGAAGAGTAAATAAATAAATCAAATATTACACAATTGGTGCAAATGTGAAATGTGTCCGTGCGTCTCTGTCAGCTACACCTGACACCTCCTTTCTGTTATTACACCCTCTCCTCTTTCCATGCATCTCTCTGTGTCATTTTAAGTGCGGAGTCAAGAAAGTAAGCAGCACAGACCATTTCAAAAAATGTCTGGTGCGACTCACTGTGGTTCCAACCACCAACCTCCCAGATTCAGAGCCACCGCCCGAACCATGACACCACGGACTTGGTTTTTACCTGCTATGTGTCACAGGTCTAAAAGATCTCTAAGATCTCTACGTGGTTGCTGTTACAGCTGTGGTCCCTGTTGGATATCGATTTTTACCTGTGACCTCGACAAGAGCTCCGGATGGTTGAAATGTGCACCCATTGGTCGAACAGCTGTCAGACCCCACCCACATTTGTCACTCGTCTCCACCCACCATGGCACCCAAACAAAATAAATAGCCACCATCTTGGTTTTCTGGTGGGCTTAAGATATTAGGCCTTTAGGCCTCTGCTGATTTATATGCTGCCTGAGTTTGTTGGGTCAGATTTCCATTGCTCAATCATTCCAGCAAGGACCCAAAAGACCTTGAAGAACCAAAAGATCCTTTAAGACCACCATAAATTGATCCATACATTGGGACCATACTCTGTACAGAGCGTCAGTGCTGCTGAAGCCGTATCCCAGGCTATTGGACACAATCCTGGATGTGTCACCACTCCAACACAGGATACTCAAATGGCTCAATCATCCCAGCAAGCTGGTACACACTTTGCCAACCTTGGAAGGATGACAGGCCGAGTCAACCCCGGAAGGATGACAGGCCGAGTCAACCCCACCTGGTATTAATTCAACAGCTGAGCGGGATTTGAACTCAGGATCCTGGGATCTCAAGCCCGCCATAAATGGATGAGGTGTGTTGATGCTGCTGGTTATTTCCATTTGCGGGCTTGAGGAGATGGAACATTCTCTGAGGACTCAAAGTATCCACCTCCGCTTTATTAAGGGAGCACATTTCATGGACCAAGCTGTTCCGTGTGTGTGTGTGCGTGTGCGCGCGCGCACGCGCGTTTAGGTTGGGGGTGGGAGGGAAGGGCATGTTTTTTGTGGAGTTCTACTGGAGCTTCCATGGCATTCCAATTAAAAACTAGAAAGAGCAATCAGAGATTGCAGACCCTTACCAGAACTTGTTTGGTGTGGTGTTGGTGTACTACGTAATTAATAAGAAACACAATTATAACTGCTACTTTATGCCAAGACGTCCCACTTTGATTGGACACCTGACCCAATGACGTTTTTCATTATTATTCTATTGCATAAAATAAAAATAAATTAAATTCAAATCAAATGGAACACCAAAGAGGTGCAGTCCTGCATTGGAGTCATCAGAAGGAACCCAAACAAGCAAAAAGAAAAGATGAAGTCATCAGGAGGAACCCAGATATGATTCACATTTCATCTGCTACTCCTCGACCCTCAAACCCATCCGAGCACAGTCAAGTGAGTCTTATTCAAAAAATTTAATTAAAAAAATATTTTTTTCTAAAAAAGGACCCAGATCAAAAAAATATATATTCTTGCTGCCAGAACATGTCTGATCAAGTTGAAATTTAAAACATGTATTCCCCATCACTACTAGATCATAATTGTGAAGTTTCATGTTGAATGATTAAGCAGTTTCAGAGAAAGCATTATTTAATATTTTTCTTTAATCCAATATGGCTGACAAAGCATGTGACCTATCAATTATTCCTGAGGTTAGTACACCCAAGGCTTGGTGAATATTTGTGTGAAGTTTCCCCTCGATCTGTCCAGCCGTTCTTAAGATGTTGTTTATGGGTTTTAGGGTAAATCCAATATGGCTGCCAAACCATGTGATCTATAATGTCATATGAGTGAACCTTTTTTTCCTCATGGACAGGCGGTCATTCGTGTAAAGTTTCGCCTCGATCTGTTCAGCCACTTCAGATAAGATTTATGAAGGGTGTTGGTTTTTTGTTTTTAATCATGGCTGCCGAAGCACATGACGTCATAAAAAATTTTTATGAGATGACTATTTTATCCCGAGATGACCCTCAAAATTTTTCACACTGATCAAATGTCATGTTCTACATATGCAATCATGAGGTCATAACGAAGGCACCTCTGGCGTAAAAAAAAAAAAATCACTTATTCTCCATGAGGAGTACTTGCTGTGTGCCAAGTTTCAATTTTTCCTTGGTGTGGTTTCAGACAGGGGTCCAAAGTTTTTCCAACATGACTGCCACACTACGTGACCTATGACGTCATAATTATGATGAAAACATTCTACATGAGTAGTGACACCTTTGATGAAAATGTCTCAATCTGCCAAGCGGTTGTGGAGAAAAACACTAAAGTTTTGTGCGGACAAAGACAGATAGACAGACAGACAGACAGACGGGCAAACAAACAAACAGACAGACAGACAGACCCAAACGCAATACCCTCTCCTTTAGCGAGGGCAACAAATACATCAAAATAATGATAACATTGTAACAAAGAATATATTCATTCAAACTAATAATATTATTATTAAACATAATAAGAACGAAATCATTCATACTTGGATACAAGGATACAATAAACACAAACTAATTAAAAGTAGTCAGTAGGGGTTTACCAAAGGTAGTTTCTGTTTAACAAATATTGTAGAGTTCTATGAAGCAGTGTGATTGGGTGGATGAGGGAAAGGTAGTGGACATAGTACATCGAGACTTAAAGAAGGCATTTGATGAGATAGCACATCAGAGGTTGTTACCAAAGTGAGGGATTGTGGAGTGGCTGGTCAGGTGGCTAATTGGATTTAAAACTGGCTTAGTGGTAGGAAGCAAAGTGAGTGCGAGTGGGAGGATGTCTTGCTGGGAGGATGTAAGTGGTGGGGTACCTCAGGGATCAGTACTCGGACCATTACTATTCATTATTTACATCAACGATTTGGTTTGTGTGGTGAAGAGTAAGCTTTCCAAATTTGCAGATGACACAAAGATTGGAGGTGAGGTGGATAGCAGAGGGAGTGGTGATCAGATTCAGGAAAGTATTGATACTTGTATAGATTGGGCAAAAGATTGGCAGATGGAATGTAACCTGAGCAAGTGTAATGTGTTTGGGAAGGGAAAGAACAATGAAAATGGAGATTACAGGATGCAAGGGGTAATTTTGGAGTGTGTCACACAAGAGAAGGATCTGGGGGTGGTAATAGATACGGGTGGTAAGCAGACAGCACAGTGCCAGGCAGCTACAGGTAAAGAAAATAGGATTTTAGATTGTATTCGGAGGGGGATCAATTATAAATCAAAAGAGGTGGTGTTAACATCGTACAGGAATTTAGTGAGGGCCACATATAGAATATTGTGTGCAGATTTGGTCACCACAATTCAGGAAGGACATAGATACCATTAGTGGCGTGCCTGGACACTCAGTCATTTAAAATTGATGCAAAAGTTTCAGTTTTACTGCTAAATTGAAGATAAGGGTCTATAGAACGATTTTGGTTCGAGTGTCAAGCACTGCGATAATTTGGGGGGTGGAGGGAGTCGTGGGGGGGCATTTTTCAATAAAACCGCATTTAAAATTAGACTTTAAAAAACCTCATGTTGTATGAGAACGCCGACAGACATTTGACATTGGCTCTCTAATAAGAAAAAATGACAAAATGCTTAAAATTATTTTTCCCGAAATTAGTTAAAAAGTGGGGAGGGTAAGGGAGAGGGGGGTTAATAACTCACAGCTCACACACACCACTCCAGTCCGAAAAAAATCTATTGCATTTTTCTTGCCGTTTTTTCCAGAATATTTTCTGAGATGGCAGGGACAACGAGTTGGCATTTGTGCATGCTATGCCAAAAACAAACAGAGGAAGAGCTTGTTTGCCCTCTTGCGAATCCCGTGGCTAGTCGTAGAGAGGAAGCCTACACAGAAATCACCAGCCTTGTAAGTCAATTCAGAGCAATTGGGTGCTGCTCCACACCCAGACGTAGAAATTCCAGATGCAGAGTCCATGCACAAGAATCGTGCATCCTGGCACAGATCCTGTCGTCAGCTTTACAGCACATCTGCACTTGACCATGCAAAAAAGCATCATTATGAAGGACTGCCTCCAGCAAGAAAAAGATCCCTACGGACCAGCACAGCGGTAAATCGTACTCTGTGTCTCTTCTGTGGTGATGAAACAAATGCAACAGACCATACTTTCCGGAAGGTCGAACTCACCCCACAGATACACAACAAGGCAGTTGCACTGGGAGAAGACCGTGGCGTGGCACTCATGGCAGAAGATCTTGTAGCCATCGAAGCAAAGTATCACAGGAATTACTACACACAGTTCAACCGCCGTTACGTTGCACAGTACTGATACACTCCCTTCCTGGTACAAATGTCCAAGGCAAGACCTTTGATTCATATTTCGACAAGGTATTCTGCCCAAGAGTTCGCCACGACTTGAAACGATTGACACGAGTAGACATTGTATGGGACGACTACCGTGCACTCACAATCAAAGGAGGTACAAGGGAAAAACGAGGAACAGGCACTCGACAGCGTGTATGTGGCACTGCCAAAATCCCTGGAAACTGGCAGAAGTTTTTGGCGAACGTTGATAACAAGAAGGAACTGTTCACATTCCTGTCAAAAAGGAGAACACAAGAACAGTTCCCAGATGACAAGGATGTCTACATCACTGCAGGTGATCAAGTACACCATGCTGGAAATGATCCACCAATGGATCAATGTAACCATGAGGAAGCTGACACTCGTGTTATAGTACATGTTCTCCATGCCCTCCAAACATCGTCACTTGTGATGGTCCATACTGGAGACACAGATGTTGTGGTAATCCTTCTGAGCAATTTCCATCACATCAAGGCTCTGAATCCTGCCGCAGAAATCTGGATCTCCTTCAAAGCTGGAAAGACAACAAGAATGATCTCCCTGAACACAATCGCCACAAACCTGGGTACGACAACGTGTAAAAACATGGCCCTCTTTCACGCATTCACTGGATCAGACAGCACGTCTTCCTTTAAGTTCAAGGGGAAGAGATACTGCTCCAAGGTGATGAAGGAAGTACCGTCCCTCATGGATGAATTCACAACTATTGTCGACACTCCATTCCAAACATCACCAAGACTGAAAGAAGTAGCAACGAACTTTGTCTGTAGGCTCTACTCCAATGATCCAAACGACGGCAACGGCGTTGACCTCCTCTGAATGAGGTTGTTCTCACAGAAGGCTCGGGATGTAGAGAGAATTCCCCCAACAAGTGATGCTTTGGATCAACATATTAAAATAAGTGTCTTCCAAGCTAGCATCTGGACAACAGCGCACATGTCAATGATGGCTGTCAACAACCCCACTAACCATGGATGGAGGGAAGAGGGTGGCAAGCTACTCCCCATTTGGATCTCGCTGCCCTTCGCCAAGGATGTATTTCATCTGGATGTGAAGTACACTTGTACAAGTGCCTGCTCTCGGTGCAAGTGCACGAGGGCAAAGTTGAAGTGCACACGTTTTTGCAAGTGTCAATGCGAGTAGTAGTTGGCCAGCAATTGGCCGACTGGTGTGTGTATATAACCGATTTATTTGCAACTTTCATATTACTTTGTTCAGGGAGTTATTCAAGCAATTGTCAGAAGTTATGTGTACCCACAACCACATTGTAGAACAGTCATAAGATGTTTACAAACTTCACTTTACCATTGAGTCGAGGCAGAATTGTCATGTTATTAAAACAGATTTTACCTTAGTAATCTTGCTCTATTTTTGTGGATATGCGTCAACAACGGCAAAATGACTGCGTCTATGGACAATCTGCTTGAAATATAAGTTGCTTCTCTTGATTCTGAGTCCATAAGTATATCATATGTTCAGATCGACGAATTGAATCAAAAGTTAAAGCAATTATTATATTTCGCATCGGCCGCGGAGGGGGGTCGGGTTATGACCCCCAGCCCCAAATACCCATTTTTGATGTGACAACTTGACACTCGAACTAAAATTGTTCTATAGAACCTCACCGTCAAATTGGTACCAAAAACAAAACTTTTGCATCAATTTGAAATGAAAATAAATAATTACCCATGCACGGCCCCCCACTACATAGAGAGGGTTCAGTGTTGGTCTACTCGATTGATTCTGGGCCGAGCTAGACTCAGATGTGAGGAACGGCTGAAGGAGACAGGGCTTTATACACCAGAAAGGAGGTGGTTACGAGGAGATATGATGGAGATGTTTAAGATAATGAAAGGTATAAATAAAATAAGTGCAGATAAATTATTTAACAGAGTAGACAGTGATAGGACCAAGGGCCATAATAGCCTGAGAGTAAAGAAGAGGAGAGTTAAGATGGGAGCAAGGCAGGGGACTTTTACTCAGAGTAGTTAATGCATGGAATGGTCTCCCTGGAAAGGTTGTGGCAGCAGAAACAGTGGATAACTTTAAATTATAATTAGATAGGTACCTGAAAGTTATGGAGATAGAGGGGAAAAGGGATGTTGACAGGACTTTTAGGTAGTTTGAACATTGATGGGTGATTGTGTGCATGTGTACGGAGTGCTGTTGGTGGGGGTCTTGTCAAGGGGGGTTGTGTGGTTGATGTTGTGCGTTTTTACCCAAACCCATGCCCCCCTCCCCTGAAGAGAACAAAAAATACAAAAAAATATCTTTCATTTCTTCAAAGCATTTTTTTGCATTTTCTTCCTTGGATCTTGTGTTGATAAATTCGTATAGTGTTCGTGCAGGCATGATAGCCTGAATGGCCTCAACCTGTGTTAGATTTCCTTGTCAATATTAACTACACTAATAAAAGTGGTATCATCTGGCAAGAATAATAACGAACGTATAATGTCCCCCTGGCGCAAGCACATCTGGCCGTGGTGAAAGGCAAACCAATGCTCAAGCAGTTCAGCAGGCAGGTATGCAACAAGACCGTGAAGATCAATGACAATTTGGTCCAATAGACCAACGGGCCCATTCGTCGACAGAAAGTACCGTGTACCTAATTTATGCAGGGTCTGTTACCACTGAACCAATCTGTAATTTGTACATCAGGACTGTGTTCATTCACCAAGTTTCTTGAAGAGTGCTCGCCAAGTGGCTAAAGCTCTCAAGCACTCAAGCAAGCACTCCAACAAAACCGTCAATAAGGAACGGCTGGCTTGGCGAGCAATAACTAGCTGTTTGGTAACTCAACCTAGTCCTGGCTGAATGCACAGGGCAGTTTCACACCAGGCATCTGACAAGTCAATGGGGTTCGTCATTATTATCACAACAGCAAGGGGAGTTAGGGATTTCCACATTTTATAGTATTTCCAGCGTAAGCTATACAAATAAAGGACAGTGAGTGACCTTTGACAGGAGTGTCGTTTCAAACTGTTAGAGAATCGTCACTTTGCAACTGGAATTCTCTTTACATTCAGCATTTACATCGAGCTGGTACCTATTCAACTTGTTGCAAAACAAACTTGGCCTTTCGTCAAACCCTCTGGATCTCGACGAGAAATATTTCTGGAAGATCATTTTTAAATGTCAAAAACTATGATATTAGATTCACATGATCATTGATCGCATCATTTCACCATTCTATGTTATCTGTTTATTGGGAATAAAACGGTGATACGATACACGATTAACCGGTCGTAATTTTCAAGCTCAGCTCAGTTATTCACTCACCATTTTAAACTATCCATTTCATTACAAGAGTACAAGGAAGGTTGTTATAGATCCGGGACGAGGCATCACAGGATTTGTGTGAGTTGATGATGTACACACTTCAACATTCGTCAGTTCAAATGTAGCAAACATGAAAGTCGTCACTTAACTAGCGTGACAGTGGGAATACAAAAACACATTTTTCCGGAAGATTCTTCACTGCTTTCTGTATAACAAACTACATTTTGAATCTTTGATGTAGAAAATCAACTCTTAATTTAAAAAACAAAACAAAACATGGAATGGCAAAATTGAGGTGCAAACCATTATGGATCAGAAAACGATGTTCAGTGGGGATGGGGATGGGGATGGGGATGGGGGGGATAATAGGAATACCAAAAAAACTGGATATCTATTTGTAGTTTTAAAGAAAAAGAAGCCAACAAGAGAGAAGAAATAAACACGTCCAACATTCCAAACTTCAGTGCAGGCTTTAAGAGCAGAGGAAACGTTCACATCACATGGTTGTCAACCGATTTCTCTGAGCCCCTCCTCTCTTGGAGAAGCGTTCACATCACATGGTCATTAACTTATTCCACTCCACCCCCTCCCCTCAGAATTTCCTGCTTCCATGTAATGCAAAACTGCTGTATCAAACGATCAATGTGTGCATTAAAACCCACCCTCTTTTAAACAGCAACCATTTCAGACATTTTCACTGGATATTTTCAGTACTGCCCGATCCAAATCCAAATAAACAAACAATCATAGCTTTCACCGTTGAAACGTGCAGGTCAAACCAAGATGATACATTTCGTTTTGGCCAGCTGTCAACTGTCCTTTAACATACCAAGACGGTGCCATCTGCTTCAATCTTGAACATCAAAATAATCAATAGGCTCAGCTGTCTTTTCACCAGCACCCAAGGTCCTGAAAAGGAGACAATGTCAAAATACTAAGGACTGTTTGAATGCAATCGAGCCTGAAAGTGCTTCACATCTGGACAGCACACACAAATGCAGCGCTTGCACAAATCGGAGAACTGTAAAGAATAAAGAAAGTAAAACAAAAGAGGGAAAAAGAAACGTGCATGTGGGAAGGGGATCGGCCACGGAGGATAGAAAAAAAAAATTGTACCCATGTCCAAAGGAAGGGTTCAGTTTGGCATTTTAATACTAATATGCAAAGCCTAGAAAAGAACGAAAGCCTTTCTAATTACCTTTTAGAATCCTTTAGAATTAACCTTTAGAATCACCCTTTACAATAAATGATAATAATACAAAACAAGCCGGTAGGCGACATGGCTGCTCGCTCCAGATGGAAAGCTGGCCGACACAACTCGCCGATATTCATGTCCATGCTATCAATCAATTTAGCACAATAAATATGATTATCACAGCCCTCTTAGTTTTAGTCCGGGAGCCAACCTGTGTACGAGGCTGTTTTAGGGTTGGACCTTACAGCCTCTGCTATAAAATTTTACACCCCCAGGATGTTTAGATATATGTTTGCAGTTCATGAAAACCAATGTTGGCAATTCATAAGCTCTTGCGAAAAATTTTGGCGGCCGTTTTTGTTTGAGGAAGATTTGAAAAATTTGATAAAACAGCAATTGTCAATAAAATTTCTAAAAAAATTTAAAAATCACATTCATGAAAAATAAATGTGAACTAAATGTAAGAATTCAGTCAGTGCATTGTAAAATGACAAAAAAAAATTGCCTTTGTGGAAGTAAACCTCGTAAAAGTACATAATTTTGTGAAAAATGCCTTAAAAATAACGTTTTTTGAAGATGGCCTTTAGAACTTTTCTTATCATAGGCAGATGCTGCATTAGAATACTAATTTCTCTTAATGTGATATGAACATGGTATCCATGGCTAATTAAAACAGCAAATTTGAGTGAGTTCTATCAATTTTTAAAGAGAAAATTAACATTTTTGTCAACCAAAGTTACCCCTACCCCCAAAATCCTCTTACTCTATTGAACACAGTTCGGTTAAGGTTTGCTGGATCCAGGTTGGGAACTTCACAGTTCACTCTTCCAAAGGAAAATTCAATGGTGTTTGGAGTGACATGGCCCTGGAGCAGACATACAACAATGAAGGGAAGACATCTCTGTTCAAAGGCATATCTCAGGCACCAGCTGCTCGAGATAAATATGTGAAGACAGCACCATTTCTCACAGCTGTATCAGAGAACATAAAGTCTATGGCTAATCTAGGCCAACAGGAATCTACTCATCATGGAGAAACACATAAGCAGGCAACAGAAGAACATATGCATGTTGAGGAGATCAAGAAAGTGATATGCCAGCAGATGATAAACCCATTCCAGTGTAACAACCAAGTGGATCTGCTCAATAGAGCAACTGGTGAGAAGGATGCTTCAAAAGACTTGGTCCATGCTCAAGCTAAGGGCATGGAAGCCATTATGAAAGCAGAAGAGGTGGTCTCTATTAAGATTGAACCACTGAAGCTGGTAACTTTCTCCTCACAGAAGAAATCAAACCCATCAAGGAAACAGAGTTTAATCAGGATCTATCAAGATGAGACTGCAACTACACGTGTGCTGTGTTTCTATCGAGATGCCGACCCAGTCACAAGACAGATTGCATTTTCCCATGAGTGGACAGACTATCCATCATCCCTGTTTGAGGTTGATCCACGCTTAGCACAGGGGTTTGTAATGCGCAAAGGCAACAAGTCTGATTTCGTGGCAGTGCTAATTGCTGAAGCTGAGCAGGATGTTGTTTTACAGCTGCCATCATTACCACAGAGTGACCTATACACAGTTTATCTGGTAGACACAATGGCATTTGTAAATAAATACCAAAAAATGGGTGCGAAAACATTTGGTGAACTTCCCCAGCTGTATCTTCGCAAGCTCCTGCAGTTGAAACCTGAAATGTGCAACTGTGTCAACATCATTGGTGATCGGTATGATTTGGATGATAGCCATACTTTGAAGGGTGATGAGCAGCAGAGGAGAAACCAGACAGACCAGGCAAGACAATTCTCACCATCCAAGAGTCTAGAAATTCCAGACTGGAATTTACTCATGAAGAATCCAAGAAATAAAGGAAATCTTCAGAACTTCATTGGCACTTCCCTTTGTGAGAGTCCTGAAGCTATTCCGGATGGAGTGACCATCATTCTTGGTGGTATGATGGAAAACAAAGGTCACACTCTTTCCATCACATCAGCATCAAGTTCAGTTCTGGACTTACCTTGTGAAGAACATGAAGAGGCAGACACAAGGATTATTGCTCATCTTGCATATTGTGTGGAATATCTTGATCACCATCGAGCTGTTGTGCATGCAACAGATACAGACATAATTATGCTGTGTATATATCACTTCTGCTGCTTGAACACATTGCAAGAACTCTGGATACAACGGCAGAATCAATACCTACCTATTCATGAGCTGGTAGAAGTGTTGAGCAAGAAGTACCAGAAAATCCTCTTGATGTCGCAGCTACACTTCTGTGCACATATGTGTTGTGTGGATGTGACACAGTGAGCTACCCATTCAGAAGGGGAAAAGAAGAGGTCAGGTCAGGTATGGGAGCATGTGCCAGAACAGCGCGTCGCTGCGTCCACTTTCCGCCGGTACTCCAGGGGCCTCCGTCTGGCCATCCCCCAGGCAGATGCCAGGCCCATCCCCATCTCCTTGAGATGATGGTCAACCTGCTGCAACCATGAGGCACGTGGTCGGCCCACTGGCCTCCTCCACTCATGAGACTCCCTCGCTGAGAGAATCTGGTGAGCAGGATCAGCGTCAGGAAAACGAGCCACATGTCCATACAGCCGCAGCTGACGCTCACGGACTATGCAGGTAACAAATCTCATCCGAGTCTCTCTCAGCAACCGCTCGTTGGACACAAAATCCGACCAGCGATAGCCAAGGATTCTTCGAAGAGACCTGGTACCAAAGGAATTAAGTCTCCGTCTCAGATCCTTGGTCAAAGTCCAAGTCTCGCACCCATAGAGCAAGACTGGAAGTACCAAGGACCTGAAGACTCGGACTTTCGTCCTCCCGCACAGGTACCGGCAGCGCCATACCCCATGATCCAGTGAATCCATGACTCCCCAGGCCCGACCCAGACGTCTATTGACCTCTGACTCTAAGCCAGCAGAGACATGAATATCACTGCCAAGGTAAGTGAATCTATCCACGACCTCAACATCCTCACCACAAACAGACACAGACAGGACAGCAGCATCCAAGATGTCACCGAAAGCCTGGATCTTAGTTTTGACCCAAGAAATCCGTAATCCCAACGGCTCCGACTCCTCATTCAGCACCTCGAGGGCCCCCAAGAGGATGTCTAAAGTCTCCGCAAAGATGACTGCATCATCTGCAAAATCAAGGTCCGAGATCTTGACATTGCCAAACGATGCACCGCAACTTGATCTCTCCGACATCCTCCCTAAAATCCAGTCCATACAAGTGCTGAAAAGTGTGGGGGCAAGTACACATCCCTGACGAACTCCAGTAACAACTGGAAATAAGTCAGAGATGGTACCACCACACTTCACAGCACTCTCAGTACCAGAGTAGAGTTCAGACATCAGATCGATCAGTTTCGGTGGCACCCCACGAAGACCAAGAATCCTCCAGAGGACATCCCGATTCACTGAATCGAACGCTTTACAGAGATCAACATACGCTGCAAGCAGCCCCTGCCGAAACTCTCGTCTGCGTTCGGTGAGGACACGAAGTGCAAGGATACGGTCAATCGTTGACCTCTTTGGTGTAAAGCCTGACTGCTCTGGACGCTGGTGCTCAAGCAGATGGTGGCGAACCCTATCAAGAATTGCCCGGCACTGAGAGCAGCGTCACCCCTCGGTAGTTGTTGCAGTCTTGGCGATCACCCTTCCCTTTCCAGAGAGGGACAACAAGGCCCCTCTTCCAGTCAGTTGGGATGATGCCTGTGTTCCTGTGAAAAGAAGAGCGGCACAGGTTTCTCTGGGACTGATAGGAAACCTTCCCCACCTTGTTGATTTTGGAAGAGATAGTGAAATGGCAGCAACAGAATGTGTCATTGATGGCAGAATGTGTCATTGACAGAATGTGTCATTGATTGAGGCCAGAGTATACTGGACTGCTCTGCATGGCCAAAAAGGGTTCAGCTGTTTGGATACCCTCAGGCAGCATATGTTTGTCTCTTCAAAATTAGACCTTAGGTCACTGCCAGCAACAGAAGATGCGTTTTACTTCCTTGTTTTAAGAGCATTGTATCAATTGCTTCTGTATAGACGTGCACATCTCAGTGACCGAGCACTTCCCCCAGCCACAACATTTGGCAGAACCCTTATCAATGGAAAACTGGTCCCAATTCTCATGTCTAAGCCAGCCAAGCCAAACATAGACAAAACGGTGTCTTGCATGTGCAAATTATCCAAATGTCTGAAACGATGTTCATGCAAAAAGGCTGCTGTGCCTTGCTGAGTGACATGCATATGCCTTGGTCAGAGAGGTTCATGTGGTGGAGTTGTTTCAGAGAGTGACTCTTCCTCTGAAGAGGATGTTTCATGTCACAATATTGTGTTAATCCATTTCTAATTTTATCTTCCTTAAAACCATGGCATGTAAAAGTATGTTCTTGTTCCTGACCCCATTGATAGTCAAGCATTTCTGAGTTACATAAATCTTTTGTTGTTTGACATATAACCTTGTCAATTGTAGGTAGGTTAAATCTACACCAATTGTGATATAGGAAATGAACTCCTCTTTAATATGAGGGGTCATTTGTGTATATAGGTTTAGTGGTTATGATTTTAGGACAATATGAATTACCCCTACCCCCATCCTACATCTTCGCTTTTGCCAACATTTTGTTATCAGAGGGGGCTCGCAAAAGTGTTGACTGTGTTGTTGCGCAAGAGTTTCACCATTGCCAACATTGGTTTTCATATACTCAAAGGGTGTCTCTTTATGAAAATCAACACAAAAATTTTATAGCAGACCGGGCAATTTTTTTTTAATTTTGATCGGTTGGCTCCCGGACTATTTGCGACCAGAAAACCGCCTTGTGAAATTTCAGGCATGTTTCCAAAGACACTCTAACAAATGGCAGCCCTGGTAATTCCATTTATCTATTCGCTAAAGATTTTATTTTTTTATACGATGCTGTAAGACATTCTCCTTGGGCACAAAAAAAAAAAACAGGTCCCTCGGAAGTCCAGTTTCGGAGGTATTGATTTTTTTGTACAGTCCACAATAAGTGTACAATGTACGCTAAAGTATTTTAGCTGTTGCAAAGAAACAGAGGTGTGCATAGCAACCATTCATTTTTGTGTACATGCTAGCCACATTGTACACATTTCACCTAAGTTTCATCAAAACCAGACTCTTTCTCTTAGAGATATTCGCAATTAACCGTTTCTGAAATGTTCGACATGTACTCGCCCAAAACCTATCTCCTCCTACAAATATTTTTTGTTAGGGCTGCAAATTGGCATGAAGGGATCTAGATAGATTGCGCACAGAATTCTAAGCTTCGATTTTTCGATTTATTTATTTTTGATTTTTTGACCACTTTAAAGGGCTGTTGCTATGCAGTTGCTCGGACCCGGGGTCCCATATTCGAAAGCACACGATTCCCAGAAATATTGGTCCTACCTACCAAATTCATTGGAATCTGTTGAGTGGTTTAGTCCCGAGGCTTGACCAAAGTTTCACGGACAGACAGACAGATGGAAATGTCCAGAATAAGGGTACTCTAGCAAGCAGCCAATAATGACAAACAATAGCAGATGCATTATTCGTCGTCGTTGCAAAAACAGTATTGTAGTATTTATTCCTCTGTATATTTGGAGGGAGTGTGGGAAAGTCATTGTGGTCTCAGAAGAGACTTACGTGTTGCTGCGATGTGGGATTGGAGGTGGTGGCTTTGGAGCCAGTTCCCGCTCGGTTAAGCAGGTGAGTGACATTGTTGAACAGCTGGACTTTCCTCTGCAGGGAGTGTGTGAAAATGTGAGGAACGCAAGCACATAAAACACCAAAACCTTTAAGACAAATTTTTAAATAAAAATATATCTACATTGTTAAAACGATTAACAATCAGAGTAAATCACTGCAAAACGGTTGTACAAAGCAATAAGCATGTGCAAAGTTTGTTTCTTCAATGGATTGACCAACAAAACAAACCACCAACTTCACCATGAAACTGCTTGGATCAGAAAACATCTTAAAGAGTGCGGAGCGTTCATTTAGTCTCTCTCCACAGAATACATGGAGGCTTGGAGCTGTTTTAGGGTTTGTTTCTACAATTAGTACCCCCAGTTTATAATGCATCACAGAACTAGTTGGGACTTTCAGAATTAAATTTTGCATCAATAATGGGAATATAAACGATACAAGGAAATCGAACACAGGTGGGAGCCATTCAGCCCATCAGGCCTGTGCAAAAACCACACCAATTTATCGACACAAGATCCAAGGAAGAAAATACAAAAAGTTTTAATGAAAGAAATAATTGTTTTTTGTTTGTTTTTGTTTTTTTGTTATTGTTGTTTGTTTTGTTGTTTTTGTTTTAGTAGTTTTTGTACTTTTTTTTTTCTTTCTTCCCCTCAGGAGAGGGGGCATGGGCTTGGTTAAAAACATACATCAACCACACAACCCCCCTTAACAAGACCCCCACCAACAGCACTCTGCACACATGCACACAATCATCCATCAATACTCAAATGACCAAAAAGTTCGATCAATATTCCTACACCCTCCATCTCAATAATTTCCAGGTACCTATCAAATTCAAATTTACACTTTTGTAGTGTTTCTGCTGCCACGACCTTTCCAGGGAGACCATTCCATGCATTAACTACTCTCTGAGAAAAAGTTCCCTGCCTTAAAACCGTCTTAACTCTTCCATTGGGTTGATGCAGGGTTGACAGGTTGATGGGTTGACGATACAGCGTTGACACAATTTTAAAGGTCATGCCCTAATTATAAATATTTCAACACTTTTTTCACCATAACTCGACTAAAGTTTGTCATATCAGAGAGCCATCCCGAGAGAGCCAAGAGTAAGCCGCATTTAAGCTTAATTTGCATATATATATATATATATATATATATATATATATATATATATATATATATATATATATATATATATATATATATATATATATATATATATATATATATATATATATATATATATTATATATATATTATATATATATATATATATATAGTTGTGGTTGAAGAAATTCGCAAACCACCATTCAGGTCCCGTAGGTGAGGTATCTCTGTAAGTAAATGTGTAGTTAGCCCAAACCCGTTGTTTAGAGGGAATAAATGTCATTCATTCGGGCTGCGACCCTTTAAGATAGCCGTTTTTCTGTTCTATCTTTATTTTGAACCAACCACGTCTCAACCGCCATCACACAACAACCACCAACCGCAACGCCGCTTCACAACAACAACAACGCCAACAGCCACGACCTTTACCGTCACAACTCGCTCTCGCAATCATCGCATCACCGCCATTCCAAGCGTCACCGTGTTCAGGGACCACCACAATAAACCCTCCACCACCTTCACCTCTCCTCCTTCCGCCGCCATTCCCGCACCGCTTGTGGGCACCGATCCTGGACTCGTACAGGGCGCGCGCCGAGCAGCGGGTGCAAAAAGCGGCCTTTCCGGGGAAGTCGGATCAGGAATGATTCACGCCCACTTCTGTTCCGTCCTATCAGCGAGTGCGGGGCGATTTGGCCCCGCCTCCAGGCGCGTCGGAGTAGAATCGATATATGCAAATTCGAGGATCAGGAATGATTCACACCCACTTTTCCTCCGTCCAATGGGCGAGCGTGGCTCTGCCCCCGAGCCGATCCTGATCCGAAAATCTGCATATGGTTTCTCCTGCTGACTATAAAGCGCCGAGCGCGGGGCGAATTGAGTGAGTAGAAGAGTTTCTGTTTCGGGCTCGAGTAGAGTGAAGAGTTTCTGTTTCGGGCTCGAGTGAGTAGAAGAGTTTCTGTTTCGGGCTCGAGTGAGTAGAAGAGTTTCTGTTTCGGGCTCGAGTTGAGAGAGTTTCTGTTTCGGGCTCGAGCAAGTTGAAGAGGTGTGGCGGCGGCGGCGGCGAAGTGTGGCAGGAGCAGTCAGGACGGGTCTGGAGGAGAGTCGGTCTGTCGGGGTTCGGAGTCTGTCGGGGAGCTGCAGAGAGTAGAAGCCGGGAACACGGTCGAGGGCGCAGTGGAGTCGCTCGTCGCGGGACCCAAGCAAGCCAGCTATCCTCTTTCCCCAGAGCATCAACAACCCCCCCGTTTCCCCCCCGCGCTGAGATAGTGCGAAAGGGGGGCCTCGTTCCCACCCCATTCCAGGCAGTGCCAGCAAGGCCCGCGGAGGAGTGCGGAGTCGGGGCACCGCCGCCATTTTGCGGCCCATCACAAGACGGGTAGGCTCCACGCGGTCTCGGCCCCAGGCCCGTCTGCCCCCTGGTCATAGAGGGTGGCCCTTTTTCTTTTGCTTTGGAGTATATGTGTTGTCGGCGCCGTCTATAAAAGTAAAACTGTGTAAGTGTTGCCGTGTGCTCGCGTAGTCGGTAGTAGATCTGCATTGTGTTTCTTTTGTTACATTTGCTTTTGGTGCATAATTGTTGTGTTTTTGTTACATTTGCTTTTGGTGCATAATTGTTGTAATTGTATTTGTGTGCTTTCCGTTTGCCGCGGAATAAATGTGAATTATGTTGAACTGTTTTTCCCGTTTCGCTTCGTCTTTTCTTTAATTGAACCTCCATCTTACTTCACGTAAAGGGTTGGTCGTGGGCTAAATAAGCCCAATAACTAATCGGAACCGTCGAGGTTGACGATAACACCGCTCGGTTATCCCGATAGTACGGAACGGGTCGCTTAAAGTGGCCCGTGTCCGAAGTCGACCTGCGGCGAGGTGCGATCGCCCGGTCTACCCTCCGTGTGGGTACTTAGGTAGGTCGAATTTGGCGAACAACCCTATCCAACGCGGGGGGCCGATTGGCACGATCGTGGTGAGGCCGAAAGGCCCACCCGTGACTAGTTCTCGGCGTTAGTCCGAGAGGGTCACGACGGAATTGTCCGTCCGGTGGGCGACGTGCTGCGATTCGAGTTACGTGGCCGTTCGCACGCCGGCGGGCGCGAATTCGCAACAATATATATATATATATATATATATATATATATATATATATATATATATATATATATATATATATATATATATATATATATATATATATATATATATATATATATATATATATATATATATATATATATATATATATAGTTGCGAATTCTGGCCCGTCCGGTGTGCGATCGGCCGCTTGACTCAAATGGCGGCCGCTTCACCCAACGAACGTGCAATTCAGTCGTGACCCTCCGGGAACTACCGCCAGGAGGCAGTCACGGGTGGGGGTTTAACCACACCACAACTTAGTCCGCATTCGACCCACGCGAAATAGGGTCCAATCGCCGAATGGTCGATTTACCTAAGTACCCGCGCGGATAGCGTACCGAAGAGTTGTACCACGCCACAGGTCGACTCTGGACACGAACCGCTTAAGCGGCTCGTTCCGTACTACAGGGATAACCGAGCGGAGCTATCGTCGACCTTGACAGTTCAGATTAGTTACCGGGTGTTTTAAACCCACTATTAATCCAGTTGGCCTCACTATTAATCCAATCCCTTACGTGATGCAAGATGGAGATTCAAACAAAGGAAAGGATGCAGCGAAATGGGGAACAATTGGACAAGCACACTTTTATTTCGGAAACACGGAAGGCACGTATATTACAGTCAAGCAAGGAATCACAATAAAAGCAAGGACACAATACAGAGCTACAACCGAATACAATTATTACACAGGGACACTTAAACAATTCTACTTGATGGACTGGCGCCACACACATACGTTTACACAGAACCCAAAAGAAATGGAAGTCGCGACTTCCCTTTGTGTGTCGAGTCCTTCTCTCGTGACCGCAACTCCGAGCTCCTCCGACGTGGTCCACGAGCTCGTGCCTCGCGCCGCACGTGTGGTCCGCTCGACAGCACGGACGGGGTTTTGGGGAACGGACGGGGTTTTCCGGCGCTATCTCCGCGCTCGCTCACGGGATTCCAGGGCTCGGGCGAGGATCGAGGGCTCGACAGGAACAACAAGCTCGCCAGGATCAAAAAGGCTTGCGCAAGGAACAGGAACAAGAAGAAGAAGACCTTGCAGGAACTAGCAGACGACCCGAACCAGAAGACGACACGAACCCTCCTCGTCCACCTCTTTTGTAGCGCGGGGCTCCGCCCTTCGCCCCGCCCCGTTTCTGGCTCCACCTCCCTTCTGGAAGCTTCCCAAAAAGGGGCGTGCCCTCTCGGTCCCCCCTCCCCGCGCCGTGCGGGGGACGAGGAAAGTCAGTTTTGGCTCGGGGCCAGGGAATTATCCCCCAAAATCAGGCCCCCACGTTTTTTCACCTTTGACCTCTGGCTCAAATCGCACCTCCCCCATGCCAAAGCACGGGCGTTTTGGGCGGGAGATCTTGGCGGGAGATATTTAAGCTGCCACTCCGCTCCTGTCATCCGTCCCGCGGAGATCGTGACCGCACGGTGCTCGTTGAATGGCGAGTGGCGAAGATGTGGTAGCGTAGTTGTGGAAGGTGGCGTCGTGGTGTGAATGGCGTGATTGTTGGCGTCGTGTAGTGAATGGCGTGATCGTTGAGATGTTGGTTGTGGCGATGTTCGTTGTTCTTGCACCAAATTAACGACAGCAAAAGAAAAACGACTAACGGAAGAATCACAGCACGAATGGATCACATATATTCCCTCTAAACAACGGGTTTGGGCTAACGACACATGAACTTACCGATATATCTCACCTGAGGACCCTTTATGGTGTAATGCGAATATATTATATATATATATATATATATATATATATATATATATATATATATATATATATATATATATATATATATATACATACATACATACATACATACACACACGTGATGCAATCCTGGTGTTGGCGCAGTGGTTAGGTGTTGGCGCAGTGGTTGGCCTGGTGTTGGCGCAGTGGTTAGGGCAGCAAACCTGTGTCGTAAGAGGCGACCAGGGTTGCGTCAGGAAGGGCATCCGGCGTAAAACATGTGCCAAATCACTATGCGGATCATACGGATGATCTGCTGTGGCAACCCCTCACGGGAGCATGCCGAAAGAAGAAGAAGATATATATTATATACAGTACACTGTATATCCATATATCTGTAGATATCTAAAGTTGAAAGTGTATCTGTGTGTTTCTCTGTGACCGATGCACGCGAAAATTGCTGGACTGATCCTCACCAAACTTCACATGCTGACAGAACATGTACCCGGGAGTATCCCGATGTAAAAGAATTGTACTTCCGACTTCCGGTTTCCGAATTATGACGTCATCACCTGATTTCGTAACGTTAATTTTTCAAGTTCAGCCGATTGACATGGGGCCAACGCCATATACAATATATCTAACATATGATTTAAAGTTTTTGTTTGTCTGTTTGTTTGTCTGCATGGGCTAATCTCCTGAAAGGTGAAAGAAAGGAGGTAACCACTGAAACAAAAAATGTCGGGATGGACCCCAGGAAGGTTATAGGCGATGTGGCAAGACCCCTCGGCCAGGGGGGGGAGGGGTGTGTTTTCCCCTCACGAACCCCCTGAGCCTATGACTGCCATGGCCCAATAGGGAACTGATACTGTGCTCGCGTCAGACATATGTATAGAAGATGAAATTCATTCAAAAAGAACCCAGGCAGCACCGGGTGCTCTCACCTAGTATATATATATATATATATATATATATATATATATATATATATATATATATATATATATATATATATATATATATATATATATATATATATATATATATATATATATATATATATATATATACACACACACAAGCCTAGTGTTGGTGTAGTGGTTAGGATAGCAGCTTGGGATACAAAAGGTCCTGAGCTCAAGCCCCGTTGGCCACTTGAATTAATACACACCAGGAGGTTGACTCAGCCTGTCATCCTTCCGAGGTCGGCGAAGTGAGTACCAGTGTACTGGGCCCGGTGTATGCCCGGGTTAGAATAGGTGTACCATATCCGTGTCATAAGAGGCGACCAGGGCTGCGTCAGGAAGGGCATCCGGCGTAAAACCTGTGCCAAATCATTATGCGGATCATAACGGATGATCCGCTGTGGCGACCCCTAACGGGAGCAGCCGAAAGAAGAAGAGATATATATATATATATATATATATATATATATATATATATATATATATATATATATATATATATATATATATATATATATATATCACAAGGGAGGAAACCAGAGATGTCAGGATAAGTCAATTTTGAAGAAACTGAAAAACAAAGTTTCAAGACTTTGGTGGACTGTTCATATAGATTTCTTTTCCAGTAAAAGGAAGAGTGATCATTGGCCGATCAAATTAAGCATGCAGCATTTGCCAAGCTTCTGTGTTATTTAATTTAAGAGCAAAGAACGAATCAATGTTGCAAACTGACATCACTGGTTATTCCCTTGTTTAATAATTGCCATGCAATTTAAACCCAGAATGTGTAGCAAATTCATGCTTGTTGGTTATTAGCATACATTACATGACTTTGGTGATCACAGATTATTTTTTTCAACATTAAACGGTCATTATTTTTTTTGTTTGATTGGTGTTCAATGCCATACTAAAGGGTATTTCGCTTATATGACAACGGATTCTCAATTTCTTACTCCGTACTACTTCATATGATGGAAAACCGGGAGGAAACCTAGGATAAACCACCACGCGATTGCCGAAGTCACCTCATGTGACTCCCTCATATACCTAAGCAGGTTGATTGGGTGGTGGGTACATCGAATGAGGATGGGTACTCAGACGTGCTAACCATTAAGCCACGGCGTGGGTCCCATAAAAGTCACAATAAAGGTTTGACCAGGCTTGAACCACGATATGCACCAACTACGGAGCCCATGATAAAACCAAATAGGCCATTTTAGTGCTCAGAGTTTATGCTGTGAAAGTTTTACAACCTTTCATTTTTTAGTTTCTCAACTCTGAATATTATAATGGAACAGTTAACATGAATGAAAGGGAGATAACCAGGAGTAAAGTACTGACAACTCTGGGTTTCTACTTGTTCAGCTTTGACAACACTTGTTTTTTCATTGCACGGCTAAACTTTATCCCCTATAAATTATGTGACACCCCTGGTTATTTGTTCAAGTAATATTGTGAGAGGAAACCTTATGTTGCCAACTATTGGCAAGTGCAATAACCCTGAAATTTATAAAAAGTGACATCTCTGGTTTTCCCCTTGTGGTCTTCATATATATATATATATATATATATATATATATATATATATATATATATATATATATATATATATATATATATATATATATATATACATATATACATATATACATATATATATATATATATAGATATATACATATATACATATATACATATATACATATATACATATATACATATATACATATATACATATATACATATATACATATATACATATATATATACAGTGGGGAGAACAAGTATTTGATACACTGCCGATTTTGCAGGTTTTCCCACTTACAAAGCACGTAGAGGTCTGTAATTTTTTATCATAGGTACACTTCAACTATGAAAGACGGAATCGAAAACAAAAATCCTGAAAATCACATTGTATGATTTTAAAATAATTAATTTGCATTTTATTGCATGAAATAAGTGTTTGATCACCTACCAACCAGTAAGAATTCTGGCTCTCACAGACCTGTAAGTTTTGTCTTTAAGAAGCCCTCCCATTCTCCACCCATAACCTGTATTAACTGCACCTGTTTGAACTCGATATCTGCATAAAAGACAGTTGTCCACACTCAATCAATCAGACTCCAACCTCTCCACAATGGGCAAGACCAGAGAGCTGTCTAAGGACATCAGGGACAAAATTGTAGACTTGCACAAGGCTGGGATGGGCTACAGGACAACAGGCAAGCAGCTTGGTGAGAAGGCAACAACTGTTTGCGCAATTATTAGAAAATGGAAGAAGTTCAAGATAAGTCAATCTCCCTCGGTCTGGGGCTCCATGCAAGATCTCACCTCGTGGAGCCTCAATGATCATGAGAGAGGTGAGGGATCAGCCCAGAACTGCATGGCAGGACCTGGTCAATGACCTGAAGAGAGCTGGGACCACAGTATCAAAGAAAACCATAAGTAACACACGACGCCATAATGGATTAAAATCCTGCAGCGCACGCAAGGTCCCTCTGCTCAAGCCAGCACATGTCCAGGCCCATCTGAAGTTTGCCAATGACCATCTGGATGATCCAGAGGAGGAATGGGAGAAGGTCATGTGGTCTTATGAGACCAACATAGAGCTTTTTGGTTTAAACTCCACTCGCCGTGTTTGGAGGAAGAAGAAGGATGAGTACAACCCTAAGAACACCATCCCAACCGTGAAGCATGGAGGTGGAAACATCATTCTTTGGGGATACTTTTCTGCAAAGGGGACAGGAGGACTGCACCGTATTGAGGGGAGGATGGATGGGGCCATGTATCGCAAGATCTTGGCCAACAACCTCCTTCCCTCAACAAGAGCATTGAAGATGGGGCGTGGCTGGGTATTCCAGCATGACAACAACCCGAAACACACAGCCAGGCAACTAAGGAGTGGCTCCATAAGAAGCATCTCAAGGTCCTGGAGTGGCCGAGCCAGTCTCCAGACCTAAACCCAATAGAAAATCTTTGGAGGGAGCTGAAAGTCTGTGTTGCCCAGCGACAGCCCTGAAGCCTGAAGGATCTGGAGAAGATCTGTATGGAGGAGTGGGCCAAAATCCCTGCTCTAGTCTGTGAAAACTTGGTTAAGAACTACCCGAAACGTCTGATCTCTGTAATTGCAAACAAAGGTTTCTGTACCAAATATTAAGTTCTGTTTTTCTAATTTATCAAATACTTATTTCATGCAATAAAATGCAAATTATTTATTTAAAAAATCATACAATGTCATTTTCAAGATTTTTGTTTTCGATTCCGTCTTTCACAGTTGAAGTGTACCTATGATAAAAATTACAGACCTCTACTTGCTTTGTAAGTGGTGTGGGGGAAAAATTTATATTAATGTATTTTAAATTGCAACAAATGGAGTTTCAGAAATGCAACTTTTATGCTGCAAGTTGATTTGGCTGTCATTTCTGGCCAAAAGACTTTTGCCCTAAATGATAAGAAATGTGTTGTTCTGGAGCAGAGTGACCGAGCTGATACCGTATTTTCACGACTATAAGGCGCATATAAACGTCTTAGATTTTTGTCAAAATGTGCGACGCGCCCTATAGTGCAGTGCGCCCTTTGTGTGTATAAAAGAACAGGTATGTGCGGTATGCAGAACATTGCTGTTTTAACAACCCCGAAAATGGCAAAGAGACACGCTTATGAAGCTCAGTTTAAACTGAAGGCGATCAGCTATGCGGAGGAACATGGGAATCGAGCCGCGGCGAGGAATTTCCAGATCAACGAGTCGATGGTTCGAAAGTGGAGGAAGCTGGAAAACGAGCTGCGACAGGTGAAGAAGACGCAGCTGAGTTTCCGTGGAAACAAGGCGAGGTGGCCAGAGTTGGAGGAAAGACTTGAGCAGTGGATCGTTGAGCAAAGAGCAAGTGGGAGGAGCGTTTCGACGGTCACGATCCGACTGAAGGCAGTATCGATAGCGGAGGAAATGAAAATCGAACATTTCCACGGAGGTCCGTCTTGGTGCTTTCGCTTCATGAAACGGTGCCATTTTTCCATCCGGACCAGGACTACGATAGCGCAGCAACGTCCGGCGGATTATCAAGAAATGATGGAAAACTTCCGCTCCTACTGCAGCAAGCACATCTGCGACAAACGGATCCAGCCGAGCCATCGGCGTGAACCGGCCGTTCAAAGTGAGGCTGCGAGCGGCGTGGGAGCGGTGGATGACCGAAGGAGAGCACAGCTTCACAAAGGGTGGAAGGCAGTGCCGGGCGAGTTACGCCACAGTTTGCCACTGGATTGTTGATGCCTGGGCTAACGTGTCTGCTGGCACTGTTGTCCGAGCTTTCGCTAAAGCCGGCATCATTTCGGAGGAGCCGCACGGTGCAGAAAGTGACTCTGACGGCGAGGAAGGTGGACCTGCTAGGTTGGGTTTAGCGCAGTTCGATTCCGAAACAGAGGATGAGGATTTCGATGGATTTGATTAAAGACTATTACCGGTATTTGATTGTTTTAGTATTTTTGTAACTAATACTTTAATAAAGCACAACCAAACTCAATTTTGCTCCCGATCTATTTTTAAATACGCACACTTGTGTGCTTGTGTGAGTGTGTTGTTGTACGGCGGACGTACGTAGTAGAGGATATTCATATAAACCTGCCCTACTGGCACCCTGCCCTACTCACCAAACTCTCTGCCCATGGTATTCAAGGCCATCTCCACTCATGGCTCGCAGACTTCCTCTCCTGTCGCAGTCAACGTGTGGCCCTAAATGGAGTTCTTTCATCCCCTCTTCCTGTGCAGGCTGGAGTTCCTCAAGGTAGCGTTCTGGGCCCTGTTCTTTTTCTGGTTTTCATCAATGATCTCTCGGACTCTCTGGAAAATCCTCTATTTCTCTTTGCCGATGACTCAACCCTCTGCCGTACCATCTGTCATCCCTCAGACCGGCAAGCAGCAGCTTCTTCGCTCACTGCAGATCTGGATAAAATCACAAACTGGTCCAACACGTGGAACATGTCTTTCAATCCAGACAAATCTCACACTCTCACTATGTCTCTTCGAAAGGACCGTTTACAAACCCCCCCATCCACTTTCTCAACAATCCTCTGGAAGAAGTCTTTTCTTTCAAGCTTCTGGGTCTCACTATCTGCCATGACCTTTCCTGGGAAAGTCACATTTCCAACCTTGCCTCAAAGCCAGTCGCCGACTGGGAATCCTCCGTCGTGCAAAGTCCTTCCTCGGCCCTCTTGAGCTCCTGACCACTTACAAAGCTTTTGTCCGTAGCCTGATGGAGTACTGCTCTCCCCTCTGGGCTGGTGCTCCTGCCTCCCACCTTTCTCGACTTCACGCTGTCGAAACCAGGGCTTTTAAGATCATTGGCATCTCCCGCAATGAAGCTGAGTCTTTGGGCCTCTCACTCAATCACCGCAGGTTGGTCGGTGGTCTTTCTGTCTTCTACCGACTCCTCTCCAGCCTTGCCCCCTGCTCTCTCTGCGATTTGTCCCAACCACATTTCCACAGGGCGCTCAAGGTCCGCCAACAACCCCCTTCTGGTAAAACTACCAAAATCACGAATCACTGCTCATCTTCACTCTTTCATTCCTCTTTTTTCCCGCCTTTGGAATAAACTTCCTCACTCTATTCTTTCCCATTCTTCCCTTCAGGCTTTCAAAACAGCTGTTCACCACCACCTCTTATCTTCCCCCATCCAAATCCTCGATCTTTTCTACCCCCGAGAATCCACCCAAGCCCACTTCCTTCAATTCTCCTGCTTTCCTTCCTGAAAGTCCCTTTAATGTCCATCTTCCCCTCGCCATGTTCCCCGTCCCATCCCCATCCCACTCCCTTCCACAGTTCACCTAATGTGTCTGTTCCCCACTGTTTTGTCCCTTCCACTCCCGCCCCTCTTGTCTCATGCCTCCTTGCTGTGAGTTGTGTGTTAGCTCTCATACGAGCCTCGACCAAGGTATACAAAAAAAAAAAAAAAAAAAAAAAAAAAAAAAAAAAAACCCGCGCCCTATCGTGAGGAGCGCCTTATGTGTGTGTCAAATACAGGAACGGCACACACAACTGAGACTGCGCCTTTTGGCACGGTGTGCCTTTTGGTCGTGAAAATACGGTAAATGAACCTTTGCTTTGAAAATGTACGAAGTGGCTTTTCGTCTCAAGGACACGTCTACAGTCTGGGTGAATATCCCCCAACCTCTCTCTCGTGGAAGTATAAAATGCTTTGAAATCTAAAAGTTTGGAGTGCGAGCACGTGAGGAAGTATAGTTTCTCAGTGGCTTGTACTCCTTGGAACTGACCAAGTTAGAATAAAACTCTGATGTAATGAAGAAGTGAATTCAATCGGGTTGGTCCAACTGTTAACTAAAGTAAGAATAAATGAAATAGAACCAAATAATATTGCAATCAAATGGGGATTCTTAAGTTCATTGTACAAGGGTGAGAAGTGTATGGTGTCTAATTTGGAAATAAATTGTTTCACAAGGAAGGACTTGTGTGGACATCAGTTTTATCAGTGTCGATAGGGTTTTGAAGGATTTTATAATCAAATCGGACAAACGTTAAACTCTGTCTGAAGTCAAATAGGATTCCACAATCAGCCCGTTAGAATCCTTCAGGACAACGATCACAAGGTGGGTTTAAAAAAATCCATATCAGTTGGTGCCGTGACTCGGATTCGAACCGACGTTGGTGTGGTGCTCGTGACCGGAGGTGCATAATCTGCCGGAGGCAGTGCCTGGAGGAACGACAGTGCTTGAGCGAAGGTAAGGGAGAGCGCTCTCAGCAGGTAACGCATTTCGAACAAAGAAAAGTTCATTGTCAGATAATTTTATTGAGAGAAAGAAGAGGATCCGGCAGAGGGAGTCCGTTTTAAAGTAAACGATAAGTACTGTAGTTGTTTTAGAAAAGTGCTGGAGAAGAAGAGGAGTCAGATGACAAGAAGAGGCTCGTTAAGGAGCCAGATGCGTAATTAAATGGGAATGATGAAGCGACATGCCACATGTTTGCATTGATACGGACCGGCTGTGAGAGAGAGGCCGAGGACACGGCTGAGACGCCAAGATAGGGTTAAAATAGATAAATATTATAAGTTACCTGTTTGTAAGAGTTATAAGAGTTACTTTTTGTTCATTGAACTCACTGGAAGTTTGTTGGCAGTGAGGTTGTTATATTATATTGTGTGGAGGTTTTACGGATTTGTAAATGCAATGATTTGCACGAAACGTTTTGTAGAGTGGAGGAGACGATTAACCAGCTGGGAGCATGGTTGGTGATTTGCATTGAGATGCATGTGTTCCTGAGAGTAAAAAAAAAAAAAATGAAACTTGTGCGATTCCAATATTCACTGCAATGAAACGTGTTCTGTTGGGATTTTGACGATATTTTAACTCGTGCTGAGTTGAGCTGTGGGTCTGTTTGAAATGGCATGTTATACATTCTTGGCATTGTATTTCCACGCGAAGGTCACAAACTACACTGTGTGAGACCCCCGTCCACTCGATCTGTGGGGGGTGGCATATATCTTTACACTGAGTCTTTGTTCGAGCCTTTGCTTTAGGTGTGAAATGATTCATATGGAGATTCAAGAGGATGAGATAGAAATGTGATTGGTATTTGTCACGTGATCACACGCGAGTCTATTAGATGCAATGCTGTCTAGTGTATGTATTGAAGCCATGACAGAGTAATGCTAAACTGTGGGTTTTGCCTGTCAAGAGTTTTTTTTTCCTTTTCCTTCCCACTGGATGTGAAGAGAACTTCCTGTTCCTTGTTCCTTGGTGTTTGTGGCGCACCCTCTCGACTGAATCTGTTTAAAGTGAAGTCCATTTAGGAAAAAGTGTTGAAGTTTTATTTTACAACCATCGGGATTTTGAATAAATTGTGAAATAACAATTGTGAATGTGGATATACTGTATGTGATTTAAATGTAGAAACGTGATTTGGAATGATTTTAATGATTTGATGATGTTTAGCACGTGGGGCAATTCACAGATAAATGATGATTCCCTCGGATGGACGTTGAAATATTGTTTTATTCGTCTGCGAATGTTGAGGTTACCTGAACTTGTGCTGGGAAGGCAATGGCAAACAACCCAGTGTAACCCTTTGATCGATTCAGTCAAGGTAAATTCATGATTTAATTTTATAGATGCTGAAGATTAAATTTTTCATTTATGGATTTTAAAAGGAAATATTTTGTTTTGACCAAAAAGTTGTTTAAGAGAGTTTGGATGTTTATTAGTCTGAAGTTTAAGATGCTTTTCCAAGACTGGGATAAAGATTGTGGAGGGTCTAGCTGCATGTGTAGACAGTGTTTGAGCTGCAATTTAAATGATATTCGCCTGATAACAGATTTGACAAGTGATTTGACAATTTTTGTACAACTGTTTAAAATGATTTATTTGTTTTGATAAAGGAAAATGGATTCGTAATTGAGAAGGTCAGAGGAAGTGATAGATGGTTTGTGTATGTGAGTTGGAAAAATGGCAGCATGTTTGCTGTTTTGGTGAGAGAGAAGTGGATAGATGGAGAAATGTCAGAGATTTAAAATGTCGATGGAAATAGCAAATGAGATGGATGTTTTGAGTATACGTACAACTGGGATTTCTGTATATTTTAGCATGTTGTTTTGGGAAATAACAAGGAAAGGGATTAAAATATTGATATGACATATAATGCAAGTTAAATGCTTCCATAAGAATCTTTGTTCGTCTTGTAGAACTACATGTGCCCATGACGTTTATTGATTGGTGTTTAATTGATGCTTTGTTTGTTTCAGAGTGTTGAAAGCAGTCTTTTAAGCAATGTACGATTTCATCTAAATGAAGTTTCCACACAAAGATTGGATGATGGGAGAACCTAGATTTGGGTGATTGAGCATTCAACACATGATTATGCCTCCCCTTCCTGAGGAGATAAGATGGAGCAATGTGGGAAAAGAAAGAAAAAACCCACTGAGGAGAAGGTTGAGCAAAGTCTTAACGTCGGCGTTGTGTGGTGCCTGCGTGGAAGAATGTTCTCAGCCACACTCTCGATTGCCGCTCCGCAAATACATCATGAACTTGCTGTGGTCGCTTCAATGTACGACAGGCCTGGAATTCCACACTGCGCTCCTTCAACCCAGTGTCTGGCCCAAACTTGTATTTGCCCACATCTACCTTTTCCTCAGCTCAAGGAGTGCTTCGATTGTGTGTCCCATTGGGTGCCACTCTATCCACACCCTGACCTGTTTATCTTATGACTTCGGGAAGCATGTTTCCAATGTGTGACATGCTGATGAACAGGCCATAAATTAAATGGAAACTCACTCATTTTCTGATATGAGCACACGCTGCCATTGTTGATTGAACTTGAATAATGGAAATCTTTTCTCCTTCAAGAATGGGACATGGTAATCATGTGTAAGAAAAATTATTCAAACTTTCCTTTAAAAAAAAAAAAACGGGGGAGTGTGGGGGAAAAATTTATATTAATGTATTTTAAATTGCAACAAATGGAGTTTCAGAAATGTAACTTTTATGCTGCAAGTTGATTTGGCTGTCATTTCTGGCCAAAAGACTTTTGCCCTAAATGATAAGAAATGTGTTGTTCTGGAGCAGAGTGACCGAGCTGATAAATGAACCTTTGCTTCGAAAATGTACGAAGTGGCTTTTCGTCTAAAGGACACATCTACAGTCTGGGTGAATATCCCCCAACCTCTCTCTCATGGAAGTATAAAATGCTTTGAAATCTAAAAGTTTGGAGTGCGAGCACGTGAGGAAGTATAGTTTCTCAGTGGCTTGTACTCCTTGGAACTGACCAAGTACCAAGTTAGAATAAAACTCTCTGATGTAATATAGAAGTGAATTGAATCGGGTTGGTCTAACTGTTAACTAAAGTAAGAATAAATGAAATAGAACCAAATAATATTGCAATCAAATGGGGATTCTTAAGTTCATTGTACAAGGGTGAGAAGTGTATGGTGTATAATTAGGAAATAAATTGTTTCACAAGGAAGGACTTGTGTGGACATCAGTTTTATCAGTGTCAATAGGGTTTTTGTAGGATTTTATAATCAAATCGGACAAACGTTAAACTCTGTCTGAAGTCAAATAGGATTCCACAATCGGCCCGTTAGAATCCTTCAGGACAACGATCACAAGGTGGATTTAAAAAAATCCACATCAGTGGGAAAACCTGCAAAATCGACAGTGTATCAAATACTTGTTCTCCCCACTGTATACATACTGTTAAGGATTCAGCAACGGAGGGATTCTCAACCCACTCCGGCCGTCTCTGGGATCTATAACGCCGGCCAGCTCAGCCGGTCACACGCCTTCAATCGCGATACCAACGTAATCCTTGTACCTTGCCAGTTCGGGAAATAGAACCCCTGGTTACAGACTGGTTGTGTCAGATGCTGAGCGTTTTCTGCCAGTCTGTAACCATTTTGGTTTTATATGCCAATCGAACGGATCGTTGCTCGACGCGACACAAATTAATCCATAGCGGCAATTTCATACGAATTAACCAGATTTATTGGGGAACATCGGGAATCACAACACAAGCAAAATTCACGACAATAGTTTTATTAACAATCCTCAACTAGGGAACCACGGACGACAGGTTTCGAGGGGGTCGCTACCGAAATATGCCTTAAACAATGTGCAGACAAAGACAGATAGACAGATAGCATGCATGCAAGACAAGACAGAGTACTTGGTGATGTTTCATGGACGAGAGGACAGTGTCAAAAGCACGAATATCGCTCGCAACAGGCGGATGTCCACGGATTCGAACTCCCAGCTCGAACGCGCCGCGTGGCAAGATGGCGGTGCCGTACTCTTCCTTCTCAAGTCACCGCGTGCGCACGCCCTCCTCAGCGCGCTCCGGCCCCGCGCAATGTCGCCGATGGACCTCAGCCGTTCTCTCTCAAGGTCCAGCATACAAATCCAGGCCTGGCCTGTTCTCCAGACAAGGCCCAAATCGAGGTGCCGGGCTCTGGCAAGCGGATTGGCAACCGTGTCGAGCCGTTGGTGTGAGCAGGGAACGTCAGAGGCTCCGGCGTCTCCTCTCCTGCCTTCCCGCCTCGAAGCCCGACTTCCGCTTCGTCCTCTCAGTTCCTCTCTCTGTCGAATCACCTTTTCTTTCCTTCGAGTCGATCGCCGATTCGACGTGCAGGCAGCCTCTCTTTGTTCGCTCGCTTCGAAACACGAGCACTCTCTCGAGAGCGACTGTTCTCCAAACACTATTCTCTTTTCACGAGGACTTCGTTTGCTCCTTCGACACATGAGCAGCCTCTCAACAGCCTACAGTTTTCCAAACTCCTAAACTGAGCCTGAACCTGAGGTCTTCGTTTTCTCTCTTGACCCACGAGCACACCTTCTTTCCACGAAACCGACAAACTCCTCCCCTTTGCTACACCCTCCCAGTCGACTGGGCGGGGCCTATCGTCCGTAGAGGGGAGGAAGAAGAGGGGGCCCTTGTTCCACCACCACTGCTCAGACAACAAAACAGCCTCTTACATCTCCCGACACACATATAACGTCCACTTTACCAAACAACCTAGCTATACAGGCATTTAATGGGGTAACTGAGCTAATCCTATATTTAGTCGTCAAATAAAGGCCATTTCCGTAACTATACATATACATACAAACAAAGATACACATATATATATATATATATATATATATATATATATATATATATATATATATATATATATATATATATATGTACATATCAAAATATGGGGAGTCTAAAGAGCACTCCCCTGATCTTCAATGGAAATAAAGTCCGACACCAAAGCGTCACCTCCAATCCAGAGCCCTCAGCCTGGCGACTGTCAAACAGACAAAGATTACGTGGTCAACATCAGTCAAACATCAAATAGAGCCACCGATCCAAACTTCGGGCTTATTTACCCTCATCAAAACGGAATTCCAATAAATATCTAACCAATGTTGAGCAGATTCGTTGTTGATAAACTCGCCCTACATGATTTGTTGAGAGCTTGTTCAGAAGGTTTTGAGAAAAAA
This sequence comes from Eptatretus burgeri, assembly GCF_056783735.1. Lineage (NCBI taxonomy): Eukaryota > Metazoa > Chordata > Myxini > Myxiniformes > Myxinidae > Eptatretus > Eptatretus burgeri. Next base: position 1,235,088 of record NC_140964.1, on the reverse strand, counting down.
CCATGGAGAGCCTGTCACCAGATTCCATCATGGTTTTCATGAATAAAAACTTCAACACAATGCTTTTGAATACAGTATTAATTTGCAATGCAATAGCAATCAATACTCAAAGATGCCCTTTAAAGTGAAACAAAAGTGAAATCTCCAAAAAAAAAAAAAACCATGAGAAAATGCATTCCTGATTGTCATTTTCTTTTCACTTTACCTCATTATATGGAGAAAAATGTATTATTAGGCAGGAAATGCAACTTTAGCTAAATTTGCTCATAATTAATGTGGAGGCAGCCAAGTCAAGCCTTTACGAGTCCACAAATGAAATTTGAACATGCATGTGACGTCGCATATGCATTTTGGCCAATCACAGGCAAGACAGATTCCTGTATAGAGATTCAGTGAAACAAACTTGAATATTAATTTTAAAAACCAACAAAGCACAATACCCACTTTATGGCAGTGATAGTGACGCTGCGCTTTGGTTCGCTGTCGAAACTCAAACTCTCAAGGCTATAAGCCTCAGCGAGTTCATGCACAATGTGCCGGTGTTCCCTGTTCATGTATGGGAAGTTATAGCTTCGCCGCAACATCTTTCCCTGATGGAGACAACAGAAATACTGGAATTGAATAAAGATAATCACAACAGCCTTTCTCTTCATAAACCTTCCCTGATTCTGTCTAATCCCCAAGTGCAAGAAACGAAGGAAACCTTGTTCGTGTTCTCGACCAGAGTTCTGATTTCGTCTTCAACTCCACGGATAAACTTTAAATCCTTGCTGGAAAATGAACAAAAAAACAAGACAAGACAAGAACAATTTAGGGCAAAAAGCAGGACAAGATTTCCAGTCCAAACTTGAGACAACTTTCAGGGAAAAGAAACCACCTTTCCACAAGGAGAAAGGATGTGGACCTACCTTTACCATAAATATTCCTCTTACTGTCCCTGACAAAATCACCTTCTTATGGATCCCTGTTTCCAACTGAATTTTGCTCTCACCGAAATGCCTCAAAGTTCTCTTCAAATCAAATCTGCAATAAAGTCTGAACCAATAATTAGTCAATCTGTGAGAATACAATAAACCCTCAAATATTGTGGGTTTTGACCAATCGGGAGCAACCTATTGTGTTCCGATTTCGTCATTGTGGGATTTCATTTTGATGAAGTGTGTTTTTTGAGTTGAGAAGTCACCATTTGCGTCCGTCCCATGAGTGTACGATTATCTCGCACTACGAGCCTTGTGTTTTTTCTCGTGCATTGCTTTTAATGGTGTCGAAACGTAAAGTGGTGGACAAAATTAGTTGTGCCAAAAGGCAGAGAAAGGTTGACGTTGGGTAAAAGATCGACTTGTTAGATCGGTTGGCTCGAGGTGAAAATGTGACATCGGTGGGCTGCCATTACGGTATCAGTGAATGAAGGTAGAATTTTCCGCATTATTCTTCCTCATTTCCAAACCTTCGAGATATATATGCAAAGTATGCTTACACAATGTGTACAACATTGTGTAAACATACACACCATGCTTCTCCATTTTCTTGGGTCGCTCACCTGCATTTGATTTTTCATTCATTTCATTTTTATTCACTTCTTAATATTTTCATTTGTGGATGCTTTGCGATGGTTCTGTAATTTTTCCAGATATTACGATGTCGATGTCCATCGGCACACAAAATTTCAGCTTTCTACATCACCCGCAAGTTACCGATCATTAATATTAGTCAGTGAATGAGTCATTCAGGCAGTGGAAAGGAGATTCATAATATATATATATATATATATATATATATATATATATATATATATATATATATATATATATATATATATATATATATATATATATATATATATATATATATATATATTGTTGTGGTTACCAAATTCGCAAACCACCATTCAGGTCCCTTAGGTGAGGTATCTCGGTAAGTGCATGTGTAGTTAGGCCCAAACCCGTTGTCTAGTGGGAATACATGTCATTTATACGTGCTGCGACTCTTCAGGATAGCCGTTTTTCTTTTACTATCTTTATTTTGGACCAACCGCCATGATTACCACCACAACCACAACATCAACCACCAACCACAACCACCGCTTCACCACAACCGCCACGACCTTCACGTCACACCTCGCAACCGTAGCATCGCCACCGTTCTTGCCCCGCTGTGGGTACCGGTGTTGGACTCGTGCAGGGCGCGCGTCGAACAGCGTGTACAAAATCACGGATTTTGTGCTTCAAAAACGGATCAAAAACGACACACGCCCACTTTTTGCCGTCCAATCGGTGAGCGAGGGGCGATTTGGCCCCGCCTCCAGGACGATCGATATATGCAAATTTGTGGATCAAAAAGCCTTCACGCCCACTTTTTCTCGGGCCAATGGGGAGCGAGGTGAAAGGTCAAAGGGAGGGGGTCAAAGGCGAAGCTACGGGGGGATAAAAGGACCGTGTTCGTCAGTCAGAGAGTCGGTCGGAGAGTCAGAGCCGTGTGGAAGTCTGGAGCCCGAAGCCTGCAGTAGCTGGAGAAGCTGGAGAGAGTCCAACGAGGAGAGTCCAAAGAAGAGTCCAGAGTCGGAGAGTCCAGAGGCGGAGAGGCGGCAGCGGCGAAGGCAGACGAGGGGGTGCTCGTGTCGGTGCCGGGAGCTGCACGCCCGAGGAAGGCCGGCAGCGCGACCTGGCCGAGGTGGAGACGCACACCAGGGATAATAAAGATCCTCTATACCCCGAGCATCAGCAACCCCCTCCTGTTTCCCCCCGCGCTGAGATAGTGCGACCAAGGGGGCCCCTTTCCCACCCCCTGCCAGACACTGTCCGTGAGGCCCGCGGAGTGAGGCGCCATCGCCGCTCCGCGTCTCATCACCAGACGGGTAGGCGCGACCCGGTCTCGGCCTCAGGCCCGCCTCATTCTTGGGGGTATTTCTTTTCCTTGGTTTTGGGTATGTGTTGTCGGCGCCGTCTGTGAGGTAGAATTGTATAAGTGTTGCCGTGTGCTCGGTAGTCGGTATTAGCTCTGCATTGCTTTCGCTTTTATATTTGCTTTTTGTGTAAATGGAATTGTGTTTTTTCTGTGTGCTTTTGGTGGAATTGAATATGTGTGCTTTCCGTTCGTCGCGAATAAATGTGCTTTATTGTTGAACTGTTTCCCGCTTCGCTTCGTCATTTCTCCCATTGAACCCTCATCTTGCTTCACGTAAAGGGTTGGTAGTGGGCTGAGTACGCCCGATAATTAATCGAACCGTCGAGGTCGACGATAACACCGCTCGGTTATTCTGATAAGTACGGAACGGGTCGCTTAAGTGGCCCGTGTCCAAAGTCGACCTGCGGCGAGGTGCGATCGCCCGGTCTACCCTCCGCGTGGGTACTTAGGTAGGTCGACCCGGCGAGCAACCCTATCCCACGCGGGGGCTGATTGGCTCGATCGCGGTGAGACCGAAAGGTCCACCCGTGACTGGTTCCCGGCGTTAGTCCGAGAGGGTCACGACTGGATTGTCCGTCCGGTGGGCGACGTGCCGCGATTCGAGTTACGTGGCCGTCAGCACGCCGGCGGGCGCGAATACCGCAACAATATATATATATATATATACATATATATATATATATATATACATATATATACATATATATACATATACATATATATATATATACATATATATATATATACATATATATATATATATATACATATATATACATATATATATATATATATATATATATATATATATATATATATATATATATATATATATATATATATATATATATATATATATATATATATATATATATATATATATATATATATATATATATATATATATATGTAGCCTGGTGTTGGCGCAGTGGTTAGGGCAGCGGCTTGGGATCCAAAAGGTCCTGAGTTCAAGCCCCGTTGGGCCACTGAATTAATACACCAGGGGGTTGACTCAGCCTGTCATCCTTCCGAGGTCGGCGAAATGAGTACCAGTGTACTGGGCCGGTGTATACCCCGGTTAAAATAGGTGTACCATATCCCTGTGTCGTAAGAGGCGACCAGGGTTGCGTCAGGAAGGGCATCCGGCGTAAAACATGTGCCAAATCACTATGCGGATCATACGGATGATCCGCTGTGGCGACCCCGAATGGGAGCAGCCGAAAGAAGAAGAAGAAATATATATATATATATATATATATATATATATATATATATATATATATATATTGTCGAGTGCCGGGGGTCGGTGAGAAGACCACTTGGGGGGGAAGCTATCTCGGCTCCTACCTGAGTCCTCGGAATTGAAGGCCGTCGCACATGGATAATTCCGTGACGTGGTGGGTCGCTTAACCGACCGTGGACGCCAATAACTCAACCACGTGACTTAGTGTCCTCCGTATAGTTAATCTGGTTCCCTAAAAATAACCATGTGATTTAATTACCGGGGAACACACCCTCGGTACGCCTTGTCCGAACTGGATCACTCCACCAGATCGGATACAACCGAGCGACACTGCCAAGGACGTTCCAGCTAAAAGGAACGGATCGTTGGGAATAAAGTCCTGGCTAATCTAGGATTCGGACCATGCTGGATCAATGAAGGCAAACACAAAATTGAGCAGGGAACATTCCTAATAGTAATTTATTTACAATGGGTCGAGGAAAAGTGTGTGGTACAATCAATAGATTTATTGGGGTGTGCAAGCAGAGACAGGGAAGAAAGGTGTGGTGTGGCAATAAACAAGCAACTTATGAAAGCGGACGCAGAGCAGACCTAACCCGAAAATAATAAGTCTTCTGCAGGCTTACTTCTATAGACAGGTGCCAGGACACACACACACACACACACACACACACACACACACACACACACACACACACACACACACACACACACACACACAAAACCCAATGAAGAGGAATTGAAGGAAGACAGGAGAGGAGTTGAGGCTACGGTCTCTCGGTACCTTTGTATAACTGATTGCCCGAACGCACCACCAATGCATTTGGGGGGTATGCTCCACGGTGCGGTACCCCCGACAGCTGGCACGTCGTCTCTTCCTTGGGGCAGCTCGCATCAAGACCGTGGGAGTGAAGGAGGGGCTTGAGTTGTGAGGGTGGAGTCCAGAGCGAGGATACAGAGTGGGAGGCAGAACCAGCTGGGTGGGTGGAGTCAGCGTTGTGTGGGCGGAGAAGAGGAGGCGGAGTCCAGTGATGACGAACGGAGGTGAAGAACAGCTTGGGCGGGAGGCAAGGCAGGGCAGAGAGAGAGCGAGCGAAGGCTCCGCTCGGACCGTTATAGGCCCCACTGTGCGGGGCGGGAGGCTACCCCGAAACGCAGTGTCGTCACCCGAATCTCTGAATGGCCTCGACCTGCTGCGCGGCCCGGCCGCGATGGTCAAAAAATGCAACATTCCATTTCTGGCAAGGTGACCCCGAGCCGTAAAAATGTCTTGCTCCGACCTCACGACATGATATGAATCACCCACAGCGAACTCCGCGTCGTGACTTGCCTTGCAAGAACCCCCGGGCCGTGCCCTGATGACCGGCCGAGGGCAGCGTCGGTCCTGCACGCCCGCTCTGGTGCCCCCGACCAGCGCTGGTCAATGTGCCTACTCTGTGTGCGCCATGCAGCCTGAGATGCACAACATGCCTCCACCCGATCGCAGCCTCGCTGGCCATAGAGGCAAGAAGACGTTCACCCTCCGTGGGGAACATCCACGGCCACCAGCGAGGACCAAAGGTACGATGTTATGACGAAGCCATGCACAGACAATAAGATGTGTCCATTCGTCTGCCTTCGAGCACAATCCATACAGGGTGCGTAGATCCGCCATTACGCACGTGGCCAGTGCTCACGTTTGCCCGATTCTGCAATCATGTGCGCGGGGCGAAACCCGATCGATATAATTCGTCCAGAAATGGGTTGAAAGGAACGCGCCGCTTGCGCCTTGCACACTCGCATCCCGCCCAACGTGGCGTGGGGTTGCCTTTGTATTATCGGCCTCGATTGAGGGATCCCTTGAGGACGGGAAGTCTGTGCTGTCGATGCTCATGTGGTGTTCGAGTGCCCTTTACAAGATGCTGTTTCTTCTGTCTCCTCGGTACGTGTTCCGTGCAGCGTAGGCGTAGTGTTGAGTGTGCTTTCCACGGAGGGGTGTCCAGCGTAATGCCTGCTTGGCCTTTGCTGAGGACCCATCTCACAGCGAAGGGTGCACGTGGCTCAGATTTACTTCAGGAATAATCAGAAAAGAAGAGTAGGAGTGAAGTGAGAAATAAGATGAAGAAGAAAAGATGTAAGCAAACCTGGCTATGTGATCCTCACAACACACGCCCCCTGTTGTCCGGCTAGACAAAAGGGAAGGGACGATCTACACGTATAGTAATGGAATAACTGTCTTGGGACCACTTTATGTTGGATGCATGCGGTTCCGAGAACCGCAATATATATATATATATATATATATATATATATATATATATATATATATATATATATATATATATATATATATATATATATATATATATATATACATATACATATACATATACATATACATATACACATACATACGGTAATCCCCCGCGATATCACGGTTCACCTATCACGCCCCCGCTTCATCGCGGTTTTTTCCTTGGAACCTAACTAATTTTTTTCTGCGGATTCCCCCAGTACATCGCGGTAATAATATATAAAATATAGATTATTTAAGCAATAAATTATAACGCGTGGTGCTTCACCAGTCACACAACGCACGAGACAAAGTTTCGCTTGTGAACTTCGAATATTTTCTACGTTTTTTTTCTCCAAGCCCTATGATGCCGCCCAAACGCCCTAGACCTTCTAAGGCTTCTGGCAAGGAACCGAAGCACCAGGGGGAAGGTTTATATTCACTCGATATAAATCAAACCCAATCGTGTTTATACACCACCCAGCGTTTAATAATCACTCGATATAAATAAAACCCAATCGTGTTTATACACCGCATTTATAAAAAAAATAGGCATTTTTGGGGGAGGCGTCCATTCATCGCGGATTTTCACATCTCGCGGGGGGGGTTTGGAACGTAACCCCCGCGATAAACGGGGGATGACTGCATATATATATATATATATATATATATATATATATATATATATATATATATATATATATATATATATATATATATATATATATATATATATATATATATATATATATATATATATATATATATATATATATATATATATATATATATATATATATATATTTGCGGATCCGGGGTGGCGGGATTCTCGCCCGACTCTTGGCGCCACCCTCACCACCGCAGTCTCCGGGGTTTATAACGCCGGCCGGCTCGGCACAGACCTCAGGTCACGCGACTTCAATCGCGACACCAACGTAATCCTTGTACCTTACCAGTTGGGGAAATGGAACCCCGGTTGCAGACTGGTTGTGTCAGATGCCGAGCGTTTTCTACCAGTCTGTAACCATTTTTGGTTTAATATGCCAATCGAACGAACCTTTTCTTTCCTTTTCCACGCTCGCCTCTCAAAGCCGGTTGCCGTCTCTCTCACGGCAGAATCACCTCCTCATAAGAGTCGATCGCCGATTCAACGTGCAAGCCACCTCTCTTTCGTTCGCTCGCTTCCAAACACGAGCCCGCCTCGAGAGCGACTGTTTCCACACACTGAACCTTTTTACTAAGCCTTCGTTTCTCTCGCTTCGACACACGAGCACGCAGCACCTCTCTCTCAAGTTTCTCTTTCATTCGCTCGTTTCGACACACGAGCACGCCTCTCTCAGCGAAGCCGACAAACTCCTCCCCTTAGCTTCACTTCCTCTCTTTGGCCACACCCTCTCAGCCGACTGGGCAGGGCCTATCGTCCAGAGAGGGGAGGAAGAAGAGGGAGTCCTTGGCACACCACCACTGTACGAACCATAAAACATGCATCCTACACCTCCCGACACATGTAACATCCATTTTACCACACAACCTTGCTAAAAATGCATTTAATGGGGGATCTGAGCTAATCCTATATTTAGTAATCCAATAAGGGCCATTTCCGTAACACTACCCCCACCTTTCTCCCGAGGTTCTCCCGAGGCTCTCCCGAGCCTCCATCTGGGGCAGCCCACGGCAATGGCCCTGTCTAACGTACAGCACAGATTTCCCATTTACTCAAGCCCACAACATGGGAAGCATTTAACTCCAAAAATCAGTGTCACAGTAAGATTGGCATGTCCCTATCCTAGTGTGTCAGGTCACCAATCAAAAACAAATTCACAATCTATGCACACTACTTAACATTCTAATTATTGATTTGAATGGGAAGGCATTCAATTTTACTTTTAACACCAATATTTGCATAGAAGTAGAACATTCAAAGATTGAAAGTTCTTTCATGTGTTCGCTCCTTCATGCCCCCTCCAGGCAGTATTGTCCATTCACCCCTGAGGGTTTCCTCACTTCGTGGCCTTATTGGCCTCTCACCAGGTGAGTTCAGTCGGCCCAGTGGCCTAATCTCACAAAGAGTTCTTTGGCCCACTGAGCCCACAAAATGGCATGAATCTTCAGCCGCAACAGCCCACAAAAACACTTTGGCCTCAATGGCCCACAAAAATGCTTCGGCCCATATGGCCTACTCACAAGCAGTAGCAGGCAACAAGCCCTGCATTGGACAGCAGGTGACACAGCAATGGTGGCACAGTGATATCGATGGTAAGCAAATGCAGTTTGGAGGTGCTCTTGAGGACGCAAATGGGTGTGATGACCTTAGACCAGGTGAGATGGAGTGTGCCCTTAACCTTCCTTGCCTGACTTGTTTTGGTTAAGTTTTCCCCTTTTTTTCTTCCTTCCTTGTTTTTTTTTTTTCCTTTTACAGATAGGATGGTGTGTTTCTTACTCAACTGTTATCTTCGTGGATGTGTGCTCATAACGTACTGGTGGCCTCTCTGGCACTTGGAGAGGATGACCCAGCCTGGCCCTGGTTAACAAATTCTCCCATCAACACTACTCGTACCAGGTGTCACACATGAATGGTGCGGAGGAGAGTCCATCGAACCTAACCATTTACTTTTAGCTCTAGACAATGCAATAAACCCTGCTATGGCGAGAATGATCCTAATGACCCATTCTTCACGACCTGGCACACTGTTCCATTCTATTAAACCTGGGCAAGGCTCTTATTTGTCTTTTTCCATTGGTGGTGCCAGGCATAAATCGCTGGCTGGGGAGTGTGACTACTACGAGGCCTCTTTGCCTGCTTCCAATCGGGGGTGGAGGACACCCAGCGACCTCGGGGTTCACCTGAGCGTGCTTCTGGTGCTCCTAACTAAGGGGTGGCTCTCTCTAGCCCCCATACTGTGCCCTCATAGCACCTACATTGTGCTCTCATAGCACCCACACTGTGCTCTTCTGGCAATAAACCTACCGTGCTCTCCTGGCACCTCTGACAGCCTTCACCTGCCAGGAACCTCCAAAAGCCCTGCTGCCCTATTTCCCGACGCACCAACTTCCCATACCATGTCACACTACCAGCCAGTTTCCCCATACCTTGGCCTGCACCTACCCCTCGCAGTCCACCTGCACAATGGAACAGCAGCCAGAATCTATGTCAAATCCTCTAAGTCCCCCTAACTTGCACTAACTTGGTTAAGAGACTCCTACCGACAGGGTACATTGTTCGCACTCACTCTCCTCATCTGCACAATCACGCCATTCACCCAAACACTTCAGTCATTCATTCCACAGTGCCGCACACCCAGCCCACAACACCATCCAACACCTTTGACGTTTATGTGAAAACAAAAACACACCAGTCCCTCGGATCGCACTTGGTCATCAAATTTAGCCAGTACACTTTTTCATCAAACCCCAATCAATTTGT
>NC_140964.1:1170245-1220245 GCF_056783735.1 Eptatretus burgeri | reverse complement strand
TGCAGTCTCTGGCTCAAAACAATGCAGGTGACAGGGAACGTGGCTGGCTGCTCACACGCAGTCCAAGGCCTTCCCTTTTGAACTGAACTCAGTGAACCACAACGGTGCTTGGGCTGCACAACGCAGTCTCCGTGCCAGCTCAAGTGGCACACGCAATGAACACAACGAATGGATGCATGAACGGTTTGAACTGAATGCAGTGAACCACAACGGTGCATGGGCTGCACAACGCAGTCTCCGTGCCAGCTCAAGTGGCACACGCAATGAGCACAACGAATGAATGGATGAATGGATGGACGCAAAACACGGTGCACGGGCTGCCACTGCAGGCCCGTGTTGTAGCTGCCAACAGGGCAGTTCTCGCAGCTTGCAAACTGTTGCCTTGATCCTGGCGCACATGGAAATGAACAGGGGGGGCAAAGCAAAATTGAACGGGGCTGGTGAACATGGGCAGTGGGCATGGCATGGCAAAGGTGCAGGCAACACAGCCCGCAGAAGAAGGCCGCTGCAGGCAAACACAGCCGGCAGATGAACTGGCCGGCACAGGCCTTGAAGAAAAACAGCCAGCAGATGAACTGGCCGGCACAGGCCTTGCAGAACACAGCTGCCGATGAAGTTGGCCGGCCTCCGCCTTGAAGCAAAACACGGCCAGCCGATGAAGTTGGCCAGCCTTTGCCGTTCAATGGAGGTTGGTGGAGGGAGTGCGGTGGTGCTGGCCACTTGGAAGGCGGGCTCGGACCTACCTACCTGTCTCCCTCCCAACCTATCGCCTTTGCCTGTCACTGTACATACCCACTCCCTTAATTTGTCAAACCCCAATTTAGCCCCAACTTATTTTTTTGTTGTTTTTATTTTTACTCCCCACTATAAATCGTCCCCTAACCCCCTTTATCGTCCTTGTTCGGCTAACCTATCCTGTCACCTAGCCTACTCCCAACCCCTACGTTCCCTTCCCGGAGGGGAACAAGGGAGAGCTAACGTCCTGTGTCGAGGCCCAACGAAGCCTCAGAATGGCCTCCCCAGAGTTCGGCGATCTTAACACCAAGTGGGTCCAGCGGCCCACAACGACAGCGAGGGGATGGATGGTGCGGAGGGGTACATCTCCTAATCTATCCTAACCATTTAACTGTTAAACTACCCCGGGGCTTTCAACAAGCGCCTCTCGCTTAAACTATTGGTTCTAGCAACCCAGATTCCCGTCGCCTGTGTTGGTGTCCTTACAATTTCGGGCCTCGCCCCCCAATTTTCTCTCCGTGCCCTCACACGGTCTCCTGGCTGGGACACGTGGCTCCCTTTGGCAGGCACGACCCTCTGCCGAATCTCCCGCTATGGCACCCCCGGGCACTACACTGCCTCCGAGCCTACCAGCTCCCTAACACCGGGGAGTGCCCCCATGGCACCTCCCCTGAAACGCACACGTGGCAGGCCGGCCTCCCGGGCCCCTTTCCGAGGGTCACCCGTGCCCACAACACTGCCCACGCGGCTAATGGCGCCCCGGGCCCCCGCACCAAGCAGGCGCACCCGTGCCCACTACTCTATCCCGGCCCCCCATGGGCCCATGGCCTACCACGGCCGACTAGCCTGGTGCCCGGGGTACCCACTCAGCGATACTCACCTTTCGCAGCCACGCTCCCAAGCCCGTCAACAGGGCTCCTGCACCCCTCCAAATGGGTCTCGAGCCTACTTTCCCACCAACAGCAAAACGACCTCCATTTTTCAATTTGACTAACCCAGCTAACTCACTCTACACTGACCCCGGGGTCCCTTGGGCGGGAGTCACTCCTCCCCCCAATCACTCATCGCACCATGCATTCCCCATTCGCTCCATACACACAGACCCGCTGGCCTCACTCACTCAACATGTACACGTACTCGCCTCACAACTCTTCAACACACACACCGCTGAACTCTGCCATCCTTCTAACTACATCCCCTAACTAACTCGTGCTCCCACGTCGTCCTTTAAACTAGTAGCACGTTCCTTTTAACACTACGTAGCTAAACTACGTCCCCTCTACACATTCACAGTCTGTCTCTGTCTCAAATAAATCATTTTATTTCCCAACCTAAATCTGGCTACAATCCCTCTAACTAATCCATTCCACGGACTCCATGAGGACTTACCCCTGCCCCATGAAGTCGGTCTAGCTAAGCTAACCCTTCCCCCTAACTAGTTTTCCATCCTGTGCCCAGGGTAAGGGGGTCTTCCACCCCTTGCCCAGGAATCCTTTGCACCCGAAAGTGAGGCTTGGCTTTTATTTTTTTTCCATGCGCAGCACCTGCGCGGCAACTCAGAGCTCGCGCACTTTGCACCTGCCCGTGACGTCATGCAGCTGCACGTGTTCCTCGTCCCTCCTTGGACGGGACCATCCGGCAGAGATACCCCTCCTGCCGGATTCCAACCACACGTGCAGCCATGGCGTCACCGTGCGCATAAAAAAAACAAGCCCCACGTCTCGAGGGGTTCCCCACGCGAACACATGTGCTTTGACCGTTGGAGCTGAACACACACGATCGCGTGGAGAACCCGTCCGGTCCAAATCCATTTACCTGCCTAAACTTTGTCCGTCCGCGGGATCGGCAAATCCACCGCGTGCGTTTCCGGACCGGGACTTCACTCTCGCAAGCGAGCACGTGGTGGTCTCGTGCGTTGCACAGCACGAACCGCGTGCTCACTGCTGGGTGAACCCGGCACGGTCCTCGAAACAACTACAGCCGCTACCCGGCTTTCGTTTCTCCCATGTCGCCGTCTCCGTCTCCATTCCACACACGCATACCTGCGTGTTACGACGCACACAGTCCACACCATTAAACTCACACCGGGAGACGCGGCTGCGTGCTCCCGCATGCCAACCGACATCTCCCTCACATACCGCTCTCTCACACACACGGTCTCCCTTGCACACAGCGACCTTGCACACGGCCGTTCACTCACGCGTGCCTCACTACTCTCACACCGTGCCTCATCCACACACGCGGGGGCACTCACCCGCGGTACCTCACTCATACACACGGCGACACTCACACACGCGGTCTCTTCCACACACGGTGCCTCACCCACACACGCGGGGGCACTAACCCGCGGTGCCTCACTCACACTCCGTGCCTCATCCACACACGGCGTGCTGGGAAGCACGCACTCTGGCACCATCGCCACCACACCACTCACACGTGGTGCCTCACTCATACTGGCCGTTTCACTCACACACACGGCCTCACTCACACACGGTGCCCCATCCACACCCGGCGTGCTGGGAAGCACGCACTCTGGCACCATCGCCACCACACCACTCACACACGGGGTCACTTCCACACACGGTGCCGCACTCACACCTTGCACCACACACACAGGGACAACCACACTGGGGATTTGTGTCCCCACAAGGGTCTCCGGGGCCTCTACACCCCCAAGCTCTCCGTGCACCCGTCCACAGCACTCGTCCCCTCAACCTCGCAAAGCACGACCGAACTCACCTGGTCGTGACTCGCCTCAAGGGGGCATACTCCCTCCCCTCGTTCCTGGAGGAGGCCATCCAGGTGCTCGCACCGGGTCCCAACACGCTCCGCGAGCTCAACCCCATTGTCCTCCACTACCTCCGTGTGTGCGTGCGCGTCACTTACCCCGTCTTCATCGTGTAGTCTTCCCTCTATCGTTCCCATCTCCCGTGTCTCTGCCAACTCTTCACCCTTTACCTCCCTTGTCTCAACTATTATTTCTGTTGTCGTCACCTCGTGTCTCGTCTCACACGTTTTGGTCTCCCCATTTAATTTTTCCCTTTCGGTCATCGTCACGACCCTCGCCCAACACGTTCCACGAATTATTTTTTCACCCGCCTCCACCGCGGGCCTGTCAGCCGTTGCACCCCCACCCAGCTCGTTTGCTCCCACACGTGAAGTCGCCATTCCCAGCTCCCTGGTCACGGCCTTCATGCCCGCCTGCAGGCATCGGCCCATGTTCTGCGTCTCACCCCGCAGCTCTTTCATGTTTGTTTCCATTCCGTTCATTTTTGTATCCATCTTTTCGTTTATTTGTTGTGTATTCGCATCCATCGTCGTTTTCACTTCATTCATTTGCTTGTTCATGTCTTTCATTTCGTTTTTCATTTCATTTGTGTTTGCATCCATTTTTTCGATCATTTTCGCATTCATCTTTTCGTTCATTGCCGCCAGCATGGCGCATAGCTGGGCCATGTTGGATGCACTCAGCTGAGCCGTTTCGGCAAGGGTTGGGGAAGGGTCTTGGTGGAGAGGGGGGAGGTGTCATACACCGCGGCCGCTGCCGCACCCACCTCGGGCCCTGGGTTCAGTTGGGCGAGTCCGTGTTCCTGCACAATCAACATTTCCTGCTCGGGGATTCCATCCTGGACCATGGACTCTACATTATTACACATATACATTTCTAATACCCCCGGCTCCCGCTCGCCTTGAGACGCCATCTTGCTTCTCGTGAAGGGTTAATTTCGCTCGCTCGTAATTTGGAGGGAATCGGGGGTCGCTTCTCTCACCCCTGGACCGATTCCCGTAAATTTAGCCGGAGACAGGAGAGCCCGTTTTCCTGTTCTCCGATACCAGTGCCGCGAGGAGGGCGATGAATTTGTATCGCACGACCTGACACCAGTGTTGCGGATTTCGCGCCCGCCGGCGTGCGACGGCCACGTAACTCGAATCGCGGCACGTCGCCCACCGGACGGACAATCCAGTCGTGACCCTCTCGGACTAACGCCGGGAACCAGTCACGGGTGGACCTTTCGGTCTCACCGCGATCGAGCCAATCAGCCCCCGCGTGGGATAGGGTTGCTCGCCAAATTCGAACTACCTAAGTACCCACGCGGAGGGTAGACCGGGCGATCGCACCTCGCCGCAGGTCGACTTCGGACACGGGCCACTTAAGCGACCCGTTCCGTACTATCAGAATAACCGAGCGGTGTTATCGTCGACCTCGACGGTTCGATTAATCATCGGGCGTATTCAGCCCACTACCAACCCTTTACGTGAAGCAAGATGGGGATTCAATGGAGGAAAAGACGAAGCGAAGCGGGAAACAGTTCAACAATAAAGCACATTTATTCGCGGCACACGGGAAGCACACAAATACAATTCCACCAAAAGCACACAAAAAAAAAGAAAACAATTCCATTTACACAAAAAGCAAACATAAAAGTGAAAACACAGTGCAGAGCTAATACCGACTACCGAGCACCCGGCAACACTTATACAATTCTACTTCACAGACGGCGCCGACAACTCATACCCAAAACCAAGGAAAAGAAATCCCCCAAGAATGAGGCAGGCCTGAGGCCGAGACCGGGTCGGGCCTACCCGTCTGGTGATGAGACGCGGAGCGGCGATGGCCCCGCAACCCGCGGGCCTCGTGGACAGTGCCTGGCAGGGGGTGGGAACGGGGCCCCCTTGGTCGCACTATCTCAGCGCGGGGGGAAACAGGAGGGGGGTTGCTGATGCTCGGGGTATAGAGGATCTTTATTATCCCTGGCGTGCGTCTCCACCTCGGCCAGGTCGCGCTGCCGGCCTCCCGCGGACGTGCAGCTCCTGGCACCGACGCGAGCACCCCCTCGTCCGGCTCTCTTCAGCTTCTCCAGCCACTGCAGGCTTCGGGCTCCAGTCTTCCACACTCGTCCCCTCCGTTCCGACTCCTTCTCGTTCTCGACTCCTCGTTCTCGTTCGCGACTCTCTTCTGACTGACGAACACCGTCCTTTTATCCCCCCGTAACTTCGCCTTTGACCCCCTCCCTTTGACCTTTCACCTCGCTCCCCATTGGCCCGAGAAAAAGTGGGCGTGAAGGCTTTTTGATCCACAAATTTGCATATATCGATCGTTCTGGAGGCGGGGCCAAATCGCCCCTCGCTCACCGATTGGACGGCAAAAAGTGGGCGTGTGTCGTTTTTGATCCGTTTTTGAAGCACAAAATCCGTGATTTTGTACACGCTGTTCGACGCGCGTTCTGCATGAGTCCAACACCGGTACCCACAGCGGGGCAAGAACGGTGGCAATGCTACGGTTGTGAGGTGTGCGTGAAGGTCGTGGCGGTTGTGGTGAAGCGGTGGTTGTGGTCGGTGGTTGATGTTGTGGTTGTGATCATGGCGGTTGGTCCAAAATAAAGATAGTAAAAGAAAAACGGCTATCCTGAAGAGTCGCAGCTCGCATAAATGACATGTATTCCCACTAGACAACGGGTTTGGGCCTAACTACACATGCACTTACCAAGATACCTCACCTAAGGGACCTGAATGGTGGTTTGCGAATCTGGTAACCACAACAATATATATATATACATATATATATATACATATATACACACACACACACATCTATATATATATATATATATATATATATATATATATATATATATATATATATATATACATATACATATACATATATTTGGCCTGTCTATCAGTCTGTCTGTCGTGTTATAACTTGAGAACAGATTAACAGATTTCAATAAATCGAACTATGGTGGATTGATTCAGGGAACTCCCAGGAAGGTTTGTGATGGAAAAAAAAAATTATGGGTACACGTGGTGAAACTGCATTTGGGAGAGCAAAGATGGGACAGAGTTGGGAGGGGGAGGTTGAGACTTTGGGGGAGAGTTGGGGTTGAGAAGTTGTGGGAAGGGTGGGGAGGGGGTTTGAAGGCTTGAGATGTAGAGGGGATTGATACCTAAGTGTTGGGAGGGGGAGGTTGAGGACTTGGGGATTTTACATTGTGCGGTTGTTCCACAGGTCCCTGCTAGTTTCACAGTCATGCACTGGGGTTAGTGTTTATCGAGATCCTGTGTTGAGTGATATATAATACTTGGAGAGATGGGGAGAAAAAGCTGATCATATTGCAAATTATTACATTATTACCATGCATGAGAGGTTTCCATGACTGACAAGCAAAGTCTAATTACAGCAAAGCCTTTTTGGAAAGCCACAAGACTGCTCTTTCATTCATAAGATAAACATCTGTTGATAAAAGAGATTAAAGAGCAGTTGTTTTCAATTCAATCAGGAACAGCTTTCATGAAAACAAGCACATTTAAAAGCTCAAAAGGGAAGAATTCTTACCGTGCTTCCTCCTTGAGAAAATCTGTGTAGCCTGCTTTGTTGAAGGGATTCACATTGGGGTCAATCTTTAGAGCCTCAACCAGACGCCTGAGTCACACACACCGAGGTATAATCTGTATTAGTACCGGCTTGGAACTATGTTTCATTGTCACAAACTATTATTGTCTCCTGCCCTTACAAGGTCAGACAGGGCATATTAAAATGAGCTCTGACCGACCCACAGAACAACCGATCGTCTGTCCAAGCACTTTTTGTGTACGCAATATTTCAAAACCTGGTCAAGATTTAGCTTTCATCTTGCAGATATCGATTCCTCACACCACCCAAAAGGCGGGGGACCTAGAGTATCAGCTCCTCGTTTTAAAATTATCATTACTAATGATAACAGTTAACCGAAATGAAGTGTATGACTGCCATTAACTACAAGGGCACCAAATCGCTATCATTATTTGATCACTAAAAAGTTTTTCAATGAGGGTTCATAGTCAGATGGATGTTAATCGAGAAACCACAAAACATTTTGAAACACTCACCTGTTCCTTTCTAAGATCGCACATTCCTCTGTGCACTCCAACCTGGTTAAAAAAAAAATTAAATACAAAGCTGCAAATGGATACATTTCTGGATTGCTTGAAATTGGGGAAAAACAAACAAACAAAAACACAGCAAACAAAGATGCCATGAAAAACAACACAAGTATCAGCAGATAAGACTTGAATATTGTTTGGTTGCTGTAACTCAGCTTGTACTGCAAGGTCCTTTTGGTGAATTATGTTGATTAGCATAGAACCCATCCTTATGGGTGGGTTCATTCCCCCAGAGCCATGGACAAGTTAAGTCCCCCAGAGCCATAAGCAGGTTCATTCCCCTGGAGCCACAGACGGATCCACGGACGGGTTCAATGCCCTGGAGCCACGGACGGGTTCATTGCCCTGGAGCCACGGACGGGTTCATTGCCCTGGAGCCACGGACGGGTTCATTGCCCTGGAGCCACGGACGGGTTCATTGCCCTGGAGCCACGGACGGGTTCATTGCCCTGGAGCCACGGACGGGTTCATTGCCCTGGAGCCACGGACGGGTTCATTGCCCTGGAGCCACGGACGGGTTCATTGCCCTGGAGCCACGGACGGGTTCATTGCCCTGGAGCCACGGACGGGTTCATTGCCCTGGAGCCACGGACGGGTTCATTGCCCTGGAGCCACGGACGGGTTCATTGCCCTGGAGCCACGGACGGGTTCATTGCCCTGGAGCCACGGACGGGTTCATTGCCCTGGAGCCACGGACGGGTTCATTGCCCTGGAGCCACGGACGGGTTCATTGCCCTGGAGCCACGGACGGGTTCAGTGCCCTGGAGCCACGGACGGGTTCATTGCCCTGGAGCCACAGACGGGTTCATTGCCCTGGAGCCACGGACGGGTTCATTGCCCTGGAGCCACGGACGGGTTCATTGCCCTGGAGCCACGGACGGGTTCATTGCCCTGGAGCCACGGACGGGTTCATTGCCCTGGAGCCACGGACGGGTTCATTGCCCTGGAGCCATAAGAAGGTTCATTACCCCGGAGCCACGGACAGGTGAACTCCCTGACTCGAGCGCAACAAGATGTCACTACATCCGTTTGTTCACCGGAAGACCACTATTTTGGAGGAGACGCAAAATGAACAAATTAACATACAAAAATGATCATTGGTGGATTCTTGCTAAATTTGTGGTGATGCCTTCTAAAGCTGTTTCAAACTATTTTAGGCTTGCCAAATTAAGTCTTGCCTTCAGCCCTTCTCCTCCATAAGGGCAGACAGACGACATACCATGTCACAATGGAACTAATAATTGTTAGTAAATGAAGCAAAGCTGTCTATAAAATTCCAATGAACTCAGAATAATTTTGGCCATCAGAGCAACCAAACAACTTCAAGGCTTAAACAGCTTCATTAAGCTCCAAAAAAAAATTTAAAAAATTCAACATTAAGCTCAAAATAAATAAAATGAAATGTAGATTTCACCAAACCATCTTTCACTCTAATACCTGGACTGCTGGATTTCCTTCCCAGTTACTAACTTGCAGAGCTCAATAGACTCTCCAGGCTGTTCAGACATCTTGCTCACGAGTGCAATTGTAGCAACTCTGCAGGAAAACATGAAAATGCACAGAATGCTTATTCAAACTTCCCATTTTCACATTCTGCCTTGCACTTGCACAAATAAATAAACTAAAACAAATCTACATCAACGTTGAGTTGGCAGGCTGGCGCAAAAGTACACACTCTCGCCTTTAAGCGACTGACCTGGGGTTGAATCCCAACCCGGCTATAAACTGCCATCACAGGCAGGGTGATTCATCAGTGCGTTTACCGTCCCTCGGGTGGACGTTAAACGGGATGGTCCCGTCTGCCAGCATTAAATGGTGGGCGTTAAAGATCCTACGGTGTCCTTCGCGAAGAGTCACCGAGCTATTGTCGGCACCATGAACAAATTCCAGATTCCTGCTCTAACTACTGCAGGGAAGACAATGGCCAACCCACCCAATACAACCCATGCCAAGAAACTGCTCCGGTAGCACCAACGTCTGTAACAGAGTATGGTACATCAGAATAACAGCGTTGCAGCTACTACCTTTGGTAAGTTGTGCCAGAGAGCTGCCAACACGGGAGCTTTTCCTTCCTGTTAGCGCAGGGACACACCACGGTCACCTGCACAGAACAGATGCACCAGTAAATGAAACTCGCAGGAAGCAGATGTATTAATAATTATGGAGTGCCTGCTTCTTACAACAACAGAAAAGCAGTACCCACATGAATAACCAAACAGCTGCTGTGTTATTGGAACACAAAACAAAAATGGAGTGCAATGCTGAAGAAACAAAAAAAAATTGACACCTCTTTATGTGAGGATCCTCAGTTCAAAACACGTATATGATATGCATTTGTCTGTTGATTTTTTATTTTTGAACAAGAGTGAGGCTCATGCGAGAGCAAGTATTGTTGACTCATGTCCTTGAAAATTAATGTAAAAGTGCATTTATGTCTACCAATGTCTTTGGCCTGCTTGTGATTTGCATGCAAGTCATGAGGAAATACAATCCTGAAAAATCTCATGGAAGAGCGATGACACAGAACAAAATCAGGATGTAACATAACAAAAGCAACAGCAGAAGAAAGGGGGGGATAAAAACCAACAGCAGGGCAGAGTGAGAAGGTAGATGGAGATTGACAAACAAGGGATGCAGGTAATGACGAGGGGTAAGGGAGAACGCAAAGGTGGACAACATGGATATATAAGCAAAATTGTGTTTGCCCAGGTTGTGATTTTATCAAGCTCTGAGGAGAGGGAAGAGGCTGCTACCTTTCTGTCAGAGGGATGAGAGATGTCATGGCAGTGTGTGGAGTCATCAGCAAAGAGATAGAGAGAGGATTTTCCAGAGAGTCAGTGAGATAATTGATGAAGATTACGAATAATATGGAGCCAAGAACACTGCCTTGGGGTACTCCAGTCTTGACAGGGAGAGGAGATGAAAGGGTTCCGTTGAGAGTCACATGTTGCCTATGAGAGCAGAGGAAGTCAGTAATCCAAGAGTGGAGTTGGCCCTGGATTCCATAGGCAGACAGTTTGGAGAGCAAGGCAGGATGCCAGACAGGATCAAAAGCTTGAGATATGTCCAGAGAAACGACCCTGATATCATGTCTGATGCTGAAGGCCTCCATCCATTGTTGGGAGAGTGGAAGCAGTATGTCCAAGGTAGAGTGACCAGGTCTGAATCTGAATTGATGATCGGAGATGAGGCTGTTGCAGAAAAGGATTTATATTATGTCAACTGTGATGATTGATTCCATGACCTTGCTGATTGGATGCAAGCTAAATTGTCTGTAGTAAAGGGGATCCGTTTTTGCACCTTTTTTTACATAATGCTGTGATGTTGATGGATTTCCAAACATATGGAAGATGACCTATGATAAATTTCAGGGTGAAAAGGGCAAAGAGAGGAAGCGCAGCAGAGCAGGTTTTTAGGACACGCGAGTTGATGCCATCTGGTCCAGTTTCAGAGTCAGAATTGATGGTTTCCAGAAACGTTTCCACCTTTTCAGGTACAAAAGAGACAGAATTCAGGAGTAGTTGGGTATGACTGAGAAGGATGGGTACAGACAGAGAGAGAGAGAGAGAGAGAGAGAGAGAGAGAGAGAGAGAGAGAGAGAGAGATGGGGTGGGGGAGAGAGAGAGAGAGGGAGAGGGAGAGAGGGAGAGGGAGAGGGAGAGAGGTTAGGAGCACAAGATTTTGAAACAAACACAGAATTGAGGAATTCAGCCTTCTCTCAAGCGGAGCCGGCTGTGGTGCCATTTGAAGTGAGGAAAGAGACGGAAGGGGGAGCATACACCAGAGACCTACTTGTCAAGGTAACACCAGGTTTCAGAGGAGGCAAACAAGTTTGAAAGTTCAGTCTTGAGATTGGACAGATGTTGTTTTCTGGCTCTCCTGAGAGTGGACACACACTTGTTGCGGGCTTTGTGGAATGTTCTGAGGTTGCCTTCGGTTGGATTTGCCTTCCAGGCGGAGAATGCAAGTTGTTTAAAAGCAAATGTCTCACCACAGGGTTCAGAGTGCCAAGAGTGGGAGGATTGCTGAGATAATTGAAGATGAGATGGGATGAATCTGTGCAGAAGAGAGAGCAGTTTTCTGTGGAAGAATTCTCAGGCTGAATTAATATTAGAAGTGGTGGATATATGAGACCAGTTCTGAAGCGTTAAAATAAATAAAATGCGAATCACGGGACCGCACGTGCCGGGGTCCGACAGTATATTTCATCTCCACCAGTCAGTTGGTCTGTCCGTTCGGGGAGGGGCTTCCCAATCAAATCACCACCATTTGGTTTACTCCATACACCCTCTTTTGTAAGGCTTGGACTTGCTTACACTCTCACAGCTTGATCTTAACTCCAATTCAATATATAATTACATTTTTTTTTATGGCAATGAAGATGGTTTAGACTCTGTCACAAAAAACGGGGAAAAAATTAGTGTTTTGAGACAAAAATGCATTTTAAGTGAAATGAAGGCCTGTAATATAAAGTCCATTCAGACTCCCTCACAGCTTTATCTTATCTGTAATTCAGCATCTCGTTTCATTTTCAATCGTCACCAAGATGGATTAAATTTCAGCAAGAGGTGAGAAAAATCAGATGAATATTGGCGTTTTTAGACAAAAATGCATTCCAATAGCCCTTTTGAATGTATCAGGTCGGACAAGATGTGGGGAGGGAAGGGGGGAAGTATTGAGGGGGAGAGGAGGGGAGAATTAGTAAGGGGAAGAGGAGAGGGGGAAGAGGAGAGGGGGAAGAGGAGAGGGGAAGAGAAGAGGAAGGGGAAGTAGAAGAGTGATGGTAGGGGGATGCAGTGAGATGAGGGAGGGAGAGGAGAAGAGCGAAGGTAGGGGAGTAGAAGAGTGAGGGTAGGGGGAGTAGTGAGGAGGGGGAAAGAGGGTGGAGGAGTGGAAGAGCGAGGGTAGGGGGAGTAGTGAGGAGGGAGAGGAGAGAGTGGGGAGGGGGGAGGGAGGTGGACTAGAACAGTGAGGGTAGGGGAAGTAGTGAGGAGGGGGAAAGAGGGTGGAGGAGTGGAAGAGCGAGGATAGGGGGAGTAGTGAGGAGGGAGAGGAGAGAGTGGGGAGGGAGGTGGAGTCGAAGAGCGAGGGAAGGGTTCCGTGCGAGGGAAAACTGAAGTTAGGGATCGAACTGTAGTCCAAATATATTTTTTCATGTTCCTGGGGTATATATGAAGAGTTTATTTCAGACAAGTTAAAAGCCTTTTCCAACCATATAATGAAACAATACTTCGAAAAACTTTGTACGTAATAAAATGAATATGTGGACTGACGATGTAATCCAATGTTTGTTAATAATGTTTGGTTTTAAAGAATTTTTAATTTGTAAAGTGAAGTGTATTCAATGCAAGTCAATCAAGGCAGGTTCTTCCCCCTCAAGTCAATCAAGTCAAGGCAGAAGCAAGTCTCTCCACACCCTCTCCCACCCCTCACCCCCCTCATCCCCTTCCTCTCCCCTATGCACCATCCTCTCCCCTCACCCATCTGGTAAGTGAAGCATCAGATATGAAAAGGGTTGGTCCAAATGTCATACATGTCTATGCCCGTGGATTTCCCATGGGTGCCCTACTATTTATATACGTATAAAGTTGTATTTTCTGTCTGTCTGTCCAACGATAGAATCGCCCCCACCGTTAGTAACCCCATCATATTGCAAACTAATGGAATCATCTTGGCAAATGGAGATACAAGAAAACATTTTCAAACCTATAGGGTAATGGGGTTCAAGGTGGAGCAAGACCCCAATTACCTCCATGTAAATGTGTATCGTATCGCACCACCCGGTAGTAGGCAATATTACAAATAATCTTATCTATAATCGCCAAGCTCACAATTCTGGTGCCCAACAACCACTCAAAATGTTGTCGATTGGAGGGACAAACAACCAGATGGAGGAACTGTCGTAGTCATTGTTTAGTATTGCCTTATTGGATCATATTATTGCCCGTTTTGCCTGTTATTCTAAATTAAATATTGTATTAATCGTTACATTAGTGTTATTATTAGTATTATAGTATTGCCTGATAAATTATGTGATGAATTAATTGGAATCATACATCGTACCTGGCTCCCTTTTTCTAAACTTAAAATTCCTTCCGCACAAGGTGCGGTACCTCTGCTAATAAATATATAGTCATCCCCCGTTTATTGCGGGGGTTACGTTCCAACCCCCCCTCCCTCCCCCCCGCGAGAAGTGAAAATCCGCGATGAATGGATGCCTCCCAAAAAAAACAAAAAACGACTGGTCTGGTCGGCTGGGCAATGATCGGGTTCGAGGTGCCGGAGATCGACTCGTCTGGTCTGGTCGGCTTGGCAACGATCGGGTTTGAGGTGCCGGAGATCGACTCGTCTGGTCTGGTCGGCTTGGCAATGATCGGGTTCGAGGTGCCGGAGATCGACTCGTCTGGTCTGGTCGGCTTGGCAACGATCGGGTTTGAGGTGCCGGAGATCGACTCGTCTGGTCTGGTCGGCTTGGCAATGATCGGGTTCGAGGTGCCGGAGATCGACTCGTCTGGTCTGGTCGGCTTGGCAATGATCGGGTTCGAGGTGCCGGAGATCGACTCGTCTGGTCTGGTCGGCTTGGCAATGATCGGGTTCGAGGTGCCGGAGATCGACTCGTCTGGTCTGGTCGGCTTGGCAGCGATCGGGTTCGAGGTGCCGGAGATTGACATGTCTGGTCTGGTCGGTTTGGCTGTGCTCGTCCAACCGCGGGAAAACCTTTTTCCTTCCCGAAACATATATCGAGCACCTTAACCTTCTCCTGGAGCATCAGGACCTTCCTCTGGCGCTTCGGTTCCTTGCCAGAAGCCTTAGAAGGTGCAGGGCGTTTGGGCGGCATCGTAGGGCTTGGAGAAAAAAAACGGAGAAAATATTCGAAGTTCACAAGCGAAACTTTGTCTCGTGCGTTGTGTGACTGGTCAAGCACCACACGTTATAATTTATTGCTTAAATAATTTCTATTTTATATATTATTACTGAGATATACCGGGGGAATCCGCAGAAAAAATTAGTTCGGTTCCAAGGGAAAACCCGCGATATAGCGGGGGATTACTGTATACAGTGTATATATATATAGGAAAGGAGGGGTGGGGTCATATATCTGTGTAAAGAAGAACCACTGCTCTGAATTTATACCATTGGCCCATCTTGGATAAGGCAAGGAATGATTTGGAAGCAGACATGTACAAGTTAGAAGAAGATGGTGCGGAGAAGATGATCTACAGAATAGCTCGAGACAGGCATGAGGATGGCAAGAGTGGTGGGGGAGGTGGTGATCAAGTTTCAATGAAATGTGCTTGACTCGATTGATCATCAAATGTTCACAATTGTTCACTTTCATCAAATAATTTTCACAATGACTTTTTGAAAGAACAACCTCAGCATTCCTTCTGCCAAGACGATGGCTTCAGTTTGGATTTTTAAAGCTTGTGTGCTGGCGAGAGATCTGGCCTCCATTGATTGCATCTTCCCAACGTTTGCAAAACCTCAGTTGGTTGCATGAGCAGGCTTCAGTTCCAAAATATGGCGGGCTTTTACATGCAGAGTATGTAAATATGTACACGCAAGGCATCCATAAAAAAGCGTTTTGGAAATGTCAAAAAAATTCCCGCCTATCTCTCCATCCATCACATTTTCGTCTGCGCTGCCTCGAGCCTAAGTTTGAATTCTGACCCTGCTATTAATTGTCATCCCGGTGTTTCACTGGCAGGGTGATTCATCAATGTGTGTGTCATCCATCCGATGGACGTGAAGCTGGGCGTCCCGTCTGCCAGCATTACTTGGTGGATGTTAAAGATCCCATGGTGTCCTTCACAAAGAGGAGGTAAGCGATCGCCGGCACCCTGAAAAATTCCAAATTCGTACCCTTTCAGTCGAGAATCTTGCGTCGGCATGGCGACCCCGAGCCAATTTAACTGCCTCGGGAGCCTTATGCACTGAAAAGTAAGGGGATGACGGACAAAATTATCCACATTTCTTCATCCATCCAGGTAGCCATTCAGTTCAGCACTTTTTTCACTTGCAAGTATGCTTGTCACCATTCGCACTGTCTTGCTACATCTTTGGACAGTTTGAACAGCTTTCTCTCTATCTGATGGAACAGTCCCCTTTATGATTGCATTTTAAACATATATTTTTGATTATCAAAAAAAATTACTTTCATTCCTTTCCTACCTTTTTCTAGCTGTACTCACGTTGAGCACCAGGACCCTCCTCATATCAAAGAAGTCAAAAAATCTCCTTCCTTCCTTCAGAAGTAAAGTATCACAAGCCTTCCTTCATGAAAGAAGTTGATCACCGTGGCAAGTGTTCTTCTTCACGACAGTGACCTGATAGCACCTACATTCTACTTCCTCACTTAAATAAGCCCGGATATATACTTCACACATTTATGAACACCAAAGTATGGAAGCCGCTACATTTACATATCAAATGTGGACCATTAGTCACAGTAGATCGTGTTAGTCCAGGTCTCTGTTACCTTCTCTTCACATCTTTCCCACTTCCACTGCTTCCCTTGATCGTTCTCACCTCTGTCTTGCATGAGATCCTAGGACAAGCTCCACCGGCATGGCAAGGAGCCCCACACGGGTGACCACAGATGTCCCGAGGCAAAGGGCAGGGCTGGCGGCACTTTGGCATCTCCCCGGTAACGTGACAAGGCCCCCGATGGCATTGCCGCTGACACGTGTGGAGACCACATGGCAAGGGCTTGCGGCACGGAAGGCCACAGGAGATGTCCGTCAAATGGCAGGGGATGTTCTGACGGAGCTTAAAATACAAGGCATCAACCTCTCATATAGCAACAGCACCATCAAATTGAGCTCTCACCTCATTTTCATCAACATGAGCAGATAAGGAAAACATTAATATCAAAAAGCAATCACAGCAATAAAGGTTGAAGAAAAAAAATAAAAATCCAGAGGTTTACCGCTGTCAATGCCAATTGTCTATGACATCACTCTGTCTTAACAACACGTTACATTAGTTCTTCGTGCCTGTTATTTGTGTCCTTCATGACATCCTTAAAACAGTACTTTTCTTCTTTAGAATAACTTTAAATTTTGTTTGATTTCCAGACAGGCAGATGTTGTTGTTCGTCTTTCAGCTGCTCCCGTTAGGGGTCGCCACAGCGGATCATCCGTTATGATCCGCATACTGATTTGGCACAGGTTTTATGCCGGATGCCCTTCCTGACGCAAACCTGGTCGCCTCTTACGACACAGGGATAATGATTGGGTTTCGCCATGATTCCGGGCTGCCCTACACCCTCTTATATCGCGGCCCAGCGCAGAGCTCCCGTCCTCAAGCGATCCTCCAACCCAAGCCTCCGAGTAGCCGGATTACAGGCGCACGCCACTACGCCCGGTTCCAGACAGGCAGATAGAGTAAAAAAATATATACCTCACTCCTCTCTGTGCTTGCGCAGTCGTGACAAATTCAGAGCCAAAGTACTGTTAAAGTACAAGTTTGTTTTCCGATTCATGTTCAAAATATAACATTCAATTTAAATCAAGTTGTTCCTCGATCATAAACTGATGGTTGTAGATGGACGAACGGAGGGACGGACAGACAGGGTGAACCAATTGCTTAACCCTGCTTTTTGCTCCGCGTGTGCGGGGTAATAACGAGTTTTACCCAATCTGAAAAACAACAAAATAAAACCTGAGGCCTTGTGATTATTTCACAATTTCAGACACTCTGGCTTTTTGTTTCATAGCCCATCTTGTTATTATGCAAACTCGATTTGTGTATACCGGTAACTAGTTAGAAATATCCACACCGATCAGCAAACCCAAAATGAACCACAACGAGAACAACAGCACCAAAGTGTACACGAGGACTTCACTACCAATCCCTTCCTGTGCGAGAAGGGCTTACCTCATGATGTCCCATGCACCATTTTTGTGTGAGGTATGTACATGGTGGACACACATCACTGTGGCACGTGTGGTACACTGTGGACACAATGTGTTATGTCAGAAACAAAATGCCAAACAAATAGCACACCTGCAAAGAAAATGAAAAGGGATATTTCACAGCCAGTTTCAAAGACCGACAAAGGAAAACAAGACAAAGAGCAATCAGAGATTGCAAACCCACGCCAGGACTTCTTTTGAGTGGTGTACTTTCATAGTTTTTTTCGAGTAAATCCAAAATGGCTGCCAAACCATGTGACCTATGACATCATACGTGTGACACTTTGTTCCTCATGGATAGGCGGTCATATGTGTGAAGTTTTGCCTCGATCTTTTCAGCCATTTCAGAGAAGGTTTTTGAAGGCTAACAAAAATAAATTAAAAAAATTGGCCTGCCAAATTAGGTGACCGATGACATCAAAAAAAAATATGTGGATCATTTTATCCCCAGATGACCCTCAAAAATTTTTTATACTGATCGGATGTAGTGTTCTGCACATGCAATTACGACGTCATAAAAGCACCACACTCATTCCCCTTGAGGAGTACTTGCTATGTGCCACTTGTACACCCATGGCTTGGGGAACACTTGTGTGAAATTTAACCTCGATTTGTTCAGCCGTTCTGGAGAAGAATATTTTTTTATTGGTTTTAGGGTAAATCCAATATGGCTGCCAAACCAAGTGACCTATGATGTCATAAGTATGAAGCTTTTGTTCTTCATGGATAGGCAGTCAGATGTGTGAAGTTTCACCTGGATCTGTTCAGCCTCTTCAGAGAAGATTTTTGCATGTTTTCTTTTATTTTAACAATATGGCTGTGGAATCACGTGACCGATGATGACGTCATGAATTTTTTGTCTGTGGACCATTTTATCCCAAGATGACCCTCAAAAATTTTCATAGTGGGCGGATGTAGTGTTCCACATATGCAATTATGATGTCATAACGAGGGCACCTATGACATCATAAAAAAAAATCACCCTCATTCCCCATGAGTACTTGCTATGTGGCAAGTTCCAATTTTTTCCTTGGTACGGTTTCAGAGATACAGAGGTCCAAAGTCTTCCCATTTTTCCAACATAGCTGTCCTACCACTTGTCCTATGACATCATAATTATCATTAAAGCATTCTACATGAGTTCTACATCCTTGGTGCGCACGCACGCACGCACACAGCCTTCAGAAAGTATTCACACCCATTGACTTTTTCACAAAATGCTGTGTAATAGCCTGAAATTTAAAAATCGTTTCAGTTGAGATTTTTTGTCACTTATCCACACAATACCCCAATGTGAAAGTGAAATTATTTTTTGGAAATTTTTACAAATTAATAAAAAATTAAATTACAAATTAATAAAAAAAGCATTCAACCTCTTTGTGATGACGCTCCAAACTGAGCTCAGGTTCATCCAATTTCCTTTGATTATCCTTGAGACAGACAACTTGATTGGAGTCCACCTGTGGCCAATTCAATTGATTGGACATTATTTAGAAAGAAACACACGTTTCTGTTTGAGGTCCAACAGTTGACAGTACATGTCAGAGTAGAACCTCCACCATTAAGTCCAAGGAACTGTCCGTAGAACTCAGAGATAGAATTGTGAGGAGGTATAGATCTGGGGAATGGTATAAAATAATTTATAGAGTGTTGAAAATTCACAAGAGCACAGAGAGCTCCATCATTAGGAAATGGAAAGAATATGGAACGACCCAGACTCTTCCGAGAGCTGGCTGTCTGATCAAACTGAGCAACTCGGGAAGAAGAACCTTGGTCAAGGAGATGACCAAGAAACAGATGACCATTCTGACGGAACTACAGAGTTACTTGGCCGAGATGGGAGAACCTGCAGGAAGGACAACAATTTCTGCAGCACTTTACAGATCTTGGCTTTATGGGAGAGTGGCCAGACCTGAGAAAAAGGCATATGACAGCACGCCTGTGGTTTGCAACAAGGCACGCGAAAGACCGAGAGAGCATGCGGCAAAAGATTCTGTGGTCTGATGAGATGAAAACTGAACTCTTTGGCTTGAATGCAAAGCACTACGCATGGTGGAAACCAAGCACAGCTCATCTCCCATCGAACACCATCCCAACCTTGAAGTATGGTGGTGACACAGTATCATGCTCTGGGGATGCTTTTCAGCAGCAGGGAATGGGAGACTAAAAAGGATAGAGGGAACAATGAATGGAGACAAATACAGACGAATCCTTGAGAACAAATCCTTCAAAGTGCAAAAGACCTTTGACTGCGGTGAAGATTTATGTTCCAACAGGATAATGACCCCAAGCATACAGCCAAAGAAACACTGGAATGGCTTTAGAATAAGAATGTGAAAGTCCTTGAATGGTCCAGCCAAAGCCCAGATTTTGATCCCCTTGAGAATCTGTGGAAAGACTTGAAGATGGCTGTTCACCGACGCTCCCCATCCAACTTGACAGAGTTCGAGCAAATCTGCAAGGAAGAATGGGAGAAAATCCCCAAATCCAGATGTGCAAAGCTGATACAGACATTCCCAAGAAGACTCGAAGCTGTAATCGCTGACAAAGGCGCTTCTACAAAGTATTGACTCGGGAGGTTGAATACTTATTGACACAAGACATTTAATCTTTTCATATTTAATGAATTTGTAAAAATTTCGAAAAACATGTTTTCACTTTGTCGTTTTGTGGGTATTTTGTGTAGATCGGCACCAAAAAATTATAAAATTAATCCATTTCAGGCTGTAACAAGAAAATGTGATAAAGTCGAGGGGTGTGAATACTTTCTGAAGGCACTCTGAGTTCATACACACACACACACACACACACACACACACACACACACACACACACACACACACACACACACACACACACACACACACACACACACACACACACACACACACACACACACACACACACACACACACACACACACACACACAACATTAATACAAACTGGATGTGCTGTATGTACACGTGTATATGGCAAGATGGCCTATCCCAAGACAGAGGTACGCATGCTCATTTCTGAGCCTGTGTCTGATCTGAATATCAATCCTGCATCTGAATCTCAGCCCAGCAACAAACTGGCATCCTGTCGTTTCATCAATGTGTGAGCCGTCCATCAGATGGATGGTAAACTGGATGTCCCATCTGTTGGCATTAGTTGGTGGACGTTAAAGATTCCACCTGAAGAATGAGCAAGGTATCGCCGGCACCCTGGCCAAATTTCAAGTTCCTGCCCTGACTAAGGGTCCACATTTGTGTCGAAGTAGCGACCCATCCAGAATGGTAACCTGAGTGAAGAATCTGCTTTGGCAGAAACAATGCTCTGTATCAAGCATTTTATATATATATATATATATATATATATATATATATATATATATATATATATATATATATATATATATATATATATATATATATATATATATATATACATATATATACATATACGAGCTGAAGGGCCCGTCGACGACGGACAATTAAGTGCTGCTCTTCTCAAACAGCTCATATAACCATGTTCTGTGATAGTTGCGTTATTTCATTAGTTTCAAATAAAATTATTTCGTTTGCACATAGAGCTTTACAAATGAATTCTAGCTTCAGGTCTGGGATAGCACACACGCTACGAGGGGGCGCTATTTCGGCTACACCCATACACACATGCCTGAGCTGCATTGTAGTAAGATTTATAAGTGTGTACACAAACTGCTGTACAAAAGTCTTTGGCACAATCAGGAGTTACAATATATGGGTGTTCTGAGCATCAACAATTCACTCAAAACATCCACCCGTGTTTTCCACGATTACCACAATGTTGACTGTTAGCAATACAGCTTAGTTTGGGTAAGAAGAAACCAAACTTGTCATGAGGAAATCTTTAATTCACATTAATCAGAATCTTCAAAAACATGTGATCACAATTCAAAGTAAATCCTACATGAGCAGCTAATGTGGTGTCGCAGTAGCCGAATCAATCACATTTACCAGATCAATTCGAATAATTGTCTGTCGACGGGCCCTTCAGCTCGTGTGTGTATGTATGTGTATTATATATATATATATATATATATATATATATATATATATATATATATATATATATATATATATATATATATATATATATATATATATATATATATATATATATAATGCTTGATACAGAGCGTCGTTTTCAAGGTGTGGTATCCAGAGTGCAATCAAAAAGTTCTGAGGAATATCATCTGTAATCAGCAGTATTAGTTGGTGGACATTAAAGATCCCATGGTGTCTGTCGCGAAGACAAGGCGAGTTATTGCCAACACCGTAGCTTATTCTAAATCAACCACCATGTCGTCAAAACTTGTCACCGAATACACACCCACACTGCGTTTAACCTAATCAAACAGCAGTTGCAATGTGATAATAGGAGTAGCACAACACGCTCGGAAACCCAAAGTTAAATGTATCACTCTTACCTGGGTGGTCGCAAGCATGCTCACGGGTGCATTGCTTATTGCATTCTGGGGGTTTGGTTCCACATGGTATAGGAGGAAACATTACTTTGGCCCCGCAGTAGCATGTTAGTTCCTCAAAGCCTGCCAGGTAAGACATCAAGAACCAGACGTAGCACCCCAAGGTTACATTTTGAATCGGGCAAAACATGTATATTTAGAGTGGAACCTGTCTGATTGGTGGCAAATCAGAGATAAATGTGCACAAAAGGGGCCACCACAAAGCACCAAATCACAAAAATCCAGGACAAACGTGTTCCTCGTGTCATCTTCTAATCCCAACACAAACTCACTAGCTTGCCAGCACGGAGGACACTCGCTGCGATGGCATAGCTCGTCGCATTTGTGCACTTTACAGGTCAGAAGTCGCCCGCACTTCGCGGTGCAAGTGTGTTCCTCCTCCTAGGAAAATGTGGGGAACATGGAAAATCATGAGAACTTGCAACAGCAAATGTGTGTGTTAGAATCTTACCTTACATATTTTCAAGACTGAAGGGATATCATTTGACAATTCAAGCCATATTTCCGCACGAACAAGAAAAACGACATGTCGGTGAAAGGAAAATCCTGAGAGCACGAATGCATGTTTGGTACAGTTCTTCTAAGACTGCCAAGCAAACTTGTGAACTGTAACACAGGGTTGTTGGCACGTTAGGAAACCATATGAACTTGCTCCACTCTTATCTTTCACACTCATGCCAACAAACTGCTCACTTGAATTATTCTGTGACGAAATTCCCAAAACAAGAAGGCAATTTCGATAAACATTTTTCTCTCCCATAAGTAATTGGCATATCCAGTATCGTGCAGACAGCTGGCTAAAATTAGATTGATCACCTATCATGGAAAGCAACGATTTAAACAACAAAACAACAGGAAACACAGAACGTGACTTACTGCACAACAAACTTGGTTGCACTTGTGTCGACCACACTTGCGTTTCTTGTTGCAGCGTTTGTCGCAAAGGAAGGGGTCACCAGCTTCGAGTGGAGAAAACGGAGCTCGTAACACAACAAGAGCAAGTCGCCTTCCACCGGAGTAATCATTACACTTTCACATCATCAACCGCACCTTTTGAAGGAAATAATTCGATTTTAACAGCATGGCACTTACCTTTCAACTTGATCTTTGCACAGCGCACTTCCTGTGAGACCCCCCCCCCCCAAAAAAAAACATGGTGTAAACTTTGGGGCAATCAACATTCAATCATTTTTGTTTTTTGACCAATTGCCAAAACATTTCCTTGTGGATCACATACAAGTTCATGAGAAGATCAGAACGTCGGGATCCCATAAAAGCAACTGCTTTGGATCCCAGGACTGTGCAAGGACATTTGGAAAATACACTTTCAGCACTCGAGGACATCTTGGATATATGATGCACTCACTTTGGACTTGAAGCCACAGCGACAAGAAATCGCTGACTTGCCTCGGCATGTTGGACAGGACCCTTCATGGCAGAGGGCTTTGCAAGTATGTGGGTTATCTGCACAACAGAGAAAAAGTAAATTTTTAAAAATGATTGATGAAGGGAGAAGCAAGTCATTACAGGCTCGTTTTAGGGCCATTCTCCAAAAAAATGAAGAGGTGAAGAGCAACCAGGTGTTTTGGCTTAACCAGGTGAAGAACAACCAGTGATTTTGTCACTGGTGCCAGAATATTATCTACCTTTGTACAATAAAAAAAAAAAATTCACTTCTTCCAGAGAACTCAACGCTATTTCTTTTGTGGCACACAAGTTGAACCCCCACATCATTACCTCCACCACCGAAGGTGGACGGAGGTTATGTTTTCACCCTTGTTTGTCCATCTGTCTGTCTGTGAGCAGGATATTTCAAAACGTTATGGGTCGATTCGGCCAAAACTTTGTGGACAGGTTGGGTGTGTGTTCCAACTTCGGTTTTTACTTTTTATCTGAAAGTGGGGAATTATCATAAGAAATGGGTGAATTATCATACCTGCTAAAATGTGCCAATTCTCCGTCACAAGGCAATGAAAACTAAAGTTATCAGAGGCGTGGGGGGAATGCGTCGAAACATTCCTGCAGTTTTGTTTGCGTTAAGAAATGCGTTAAATTTGGTGGTCATAGTCGGGTCTCGGGTTGTGGCGTACAAAAGTTCTACTCTGTTGTGATGGCCACCACCAACTTAACCACCCCTCTCCCACACCCCCCCTGCCGCTCCTGTACGGAGCAAGTGTTCGAGTATAATTAAATATTCCCTCACTGGAGTTGAAAAACAAAATCGCAAATGTGGTCCAACCGGTTATACCAATTGATAAGATTACTGTGGCAAGTTGACAGTGAATGGAATATAAGGCAAGGTGTGTGTGTGTGTGTGTGTGTGTGTGTGTGTGTGTGTGTGTGTGTGTGTGTGTGTGTGTGTGTGTGTGTGTGTGTGTGTGTGTGTGTGCGTGCGTGCGTGCGTGCGTGCGTGCGTGCGTGCGTGCGTGCGTGCGTGCGTGCGTGCGTGCGTGCGTGCGTGCGTGCGTGCGTGCGTGCGTGCGTGCGTGCGTGCGTGCGTGCGTGCGTGCGTGCGTGCGTGCGTGCGTGCGTGCGTGTAGATTGATTAGTATGTGGAATGGAGTCCTCCCAGGGCAGGCTCAAAGTATCCCCCTTCATTTCGGTAAGGGGTCACGATTCATGGACCAAGCTGTGAAGTTTTCTGTTCTCAAAGTTTTGTGCCGAGGGCTCTCTTCAGGATCGTCGCTGAGCCCTGGACAGCTTCCAACTGTAGTCATTTGTTATAATATTCCCAGGGATGGTTTTTAGCTCACTGTTAAGTCGTTCTGGGGAGCTTATGGAATGGCGAGTCGTCAGTCATTCTGTTCATCCACAAATGCTTGCAACTTCTCAGAAACTACACATACAATTTCAACAAAATTTGACCCCAATCTTCATTTTGCTTTCTTTTCTGAAACCACGCACACAATTTCGATGAAACTTGACCTCAACCATTATTACCCGTGATGTACCAAGCTGTTTGTTCATGGCATTAAAATAAAATTAAAATAAAAATCCATCCATATTTACTTTCTTCTCCATTATATATTTTGTGGGTCATCTATGCCTACCAGTGGTTGCCTGGTTATCTTATCCAGCCGCTACCCAGTGAGCGCCCTGGGGTATTGCCCCTATGTTTAATATCTCTGTGAGGTTCTTTGTCATAATTCCTGTAGGTCCAACTATCACTGATATAACTTTGGCATTCTTCAGCTTCCAGAATCTTCTCACTTCTTTCTTGAGGTCTTGGTGTTTGGTCATTTTCTTGATTTCTGCATCGTTTAGTCCAAAAATCACTGGTAGTAACACCTCAATCAGCGATGCTTTCTTCTCTTTTTTTTGTAGCTTAACAATATGTCCGGTCACAACGCTTTCTTTTCAATGTTCACACTTTATGGGATCATTAGGTCGCATGTGAGTGGTAGGTACTTCCATGTTTTCGGTGATTACATTTGGTTCATGTTCCCACAAATTTTCTGGAACTGGAATATCAAAGTTTTTGCAGATGTGCCAGTAGATTACTTCACAAACTCTGTTGTATCATTGTGTGTACAGCTGTTCTGATATATTTGTTTTTGTGTGTGTGTTCGGTCATCAAGCATAACATATCATTGTCTTTACTAACCCACCTCCACCCTTCACCCTTCTCTCTTAGTTTTTTTTTTTCTTTTCAAACGAGTGTCTGTGTGTCTGTGTCTCTCCCTTCCCATCGCTTCCCTTCCCCCTACTCGCATCTCTCCCACCCACAATATAGCAACGTTTGGTGAGGCATAGCTCTCCTAATCTCCCCCCCCCTTACTCACTCTTCTCCCCCTTCCTAGCTTCCCCTCCCTCCTGCCTCGTCTCTCTCCCCTCCCTTCTCTCTCAACCCCCCTCCTTAATACCACCTGTCAGCAAAGCGACAGGTTGTATTTGCTAGTAAATAAATAAATCAATCAATCAGTAACACCTTGGCTTGCAGAAGAGGGGTGGGGGGGTGGATTAACAAGGGACTAGCAAATACTTGGATAGATACATATGCAGTACATCAAACTACCCAAAGGAAGTCAGGGAAGAATCCCAATGGCAAAACATGAAACAATATGTTGAGCAACATCCTTGATCAATGTACCCAAATAACAAAAACATCCCTCAATGCTCAGCAAAGGCCTCACCACGCAAGCCACATGGCAACATCATGTCGCACACAGCCGAGCACGTGGTGAGAGGATCTGTGCAGGATGAGCGTACTGCATTCCCAAGATCCAGCAGCTTCTCCAGTGGTGTGCGCCCACAAGGGCAGGTTAGAACCTCGCCAGGCAAACGTGGGCATGGCGAGCATGGTGGAGAGTGACATGGTGCGGCACAACGGTGGTGACCACACTCCAGAAGCCTAGGAATGTCGGGCAGATCAGCTTTTGTGAATCATGCGAAGGGAAAGACATCTTTGGCCCCCAACTTGTACACAGTATTTGCAAACCTCGTTACCAAATTGCTGCAATCCGATTACTTAACAACGAGCTTTCAATTCATACACCTCGAGTTCAAATGGCCAATGTGTCAATGCTGGTCTCATTGTCACAGCTTCATGTAAATATTACAATTGCAGTATTAACAAGTAAAGGAGACATAAAATGTCATAGTCCCCATTGTTTTAGTAAATTTTCTGAATAGAGTTAAAGGGCTAGCACATATTTATGTACAACTAAAATGGCCACCATTCTACCAGTCAGCCATCTTTGATCAGACCGCCAAATAAAGTGAGGGGCACGTGTATGCCATCATGTACTGTGCTTGTGCCAAGTTTGAAAAAAATAAAAATAAATAAATAAATAAAACGGACCGTGCATGTCTGAGAAATGGTTGCAGACACATTTAAGTAACAAAATAGCCACCAGTCAGCCATTTTGGATCTGATCTCGAAAAAAAATGACGTGCAGATGTAAGGCATCATTCATTATGTGTGTGCCAAATTTGAACAACATCAGTAAACGCATGTCCGAAAAATGGTTGAGGACATGTTCAACATCAGGTTTACAACAAAAATGGCCGCCAGTCAGCCATCTTGGATCTGATGTCCAAAAAAAAAAAAAAATACGTGCAGATGTAATCCATCATTCATTATCTGCTTGGCAAGTTTGAACATCGGTCAATGCTTGTCTGAGAAATGGTAGAGGACGTGTTCGATACCGGGTTTCTTTTTTGTTTTGTTTTTTTTATGACTAAAATCACCACCAGTCGGCCATCTTTGATCGCACCAAGAAACAAAATGATGTGCATATGTTTACCATCATGTGTTGTCTTTGTGCCAAGTACGAATAAAATCGGTCCATATATGTCCGAGATATGGTTGCCGACACGTACGCACGCACACAAAAAAAAACCGAGACCAAATCCATAAACCCCTGTTTCGGACTAAGTCCCACGGGGGATAATAAATAAAGCGGTATGTAAATAAATAATATAAACTCGTTTTCATTTGGATAAATCATCCTCAACTTGGTTGAACGACTGTTCAAAATCAAAACTTGAAGCATAAAACAAAATACTTTTCATTTAAGCAACAAGAAAGAGCTCCAAAAGTTTTGAAACTCATTTGATTAGTTTCGATTTTTGTTGAATTATTCAATGAATGAATGAATGCATGCGCGTTTTTTTTTTTTTTTAAAGCAAGCTCATACCTGTCACAGGTAACTTGGCAACAGAATGGTTCCATGTCTTCCCCACACAGCACATCTTTATTTTGCTTTCCACAGTGGCAAACTAAAAAAAATTTAAATGGCAAAAGGAATCAGGAACCACCATTGAAAAACAACACTGGGAGAAATTTTCATTCATCATCTTATAATTTGATGAAGTGTCCGTTGGTGTGTTTGTTACCTCCACCACCGAAGGTGAATGGAGGTTGTTTTCACCTCCGTCTGTCTGTCTGTCTGTCTGTCTGTGAGCAGGATATCTCTCACAGTTATGCACGGATTCAGACAAAATTTGGGGGATAGGTTGTATGTGTGACAAGGACGAATTGAGGAGATTTTGGTGAAGGTCCGGATCCGGTTATGAGAATTTTTAAAGTGAATCTTCACCATTGAGTGAAAGGACCAACAAGGAACTGACATTCGAGATCCCCCGCCTTTGGGTGGTACGAGGAATTGATCTGTGTAATATGAAAGATAAATATTGAACGTTTTTTGAAATATCGCTTATACAAGCCAAGGTACTGAGATGGTTGCCATGGCAACATAATTTAGGCAATCACAGCCATGATCAAATCAAATCGAGACGAAGTCATGAGGAAAAGAAAGATATCTGCAATTTGAAAGGCAAATGTTCAACGGCTTTTGAAATGTCGCACCCACAAAAGCACATGGACAAATGATCGGTGGGTCGGACGGAGCTCATTTTAATGTCCACCGTCTCTGACCTTGTTGGAGGGGCAGAAAACAAAAACTATACATAGCACGACATCTCAAAAGGTTATGGACGGATTCGGACGAAAAACTTTGTGGATGAGTTTGGAAGGTGACAAGAACAAGTCGATTGGATTTTGGATGTCCCAATCCAGATCCGGCCGATCAGTGGGATACAAAATGTAAACAGTTCAGCCTGGCGGAAGTATGGGCTCTTCCGAGTGCCGTTCTCGTTTGTTTGTTTGAATTTGATGCACCTTTGAACTGCTGGACAGAATGAGTTGAAAACTGCTAGTTGTACTCCGGATGGGCACGGATAGATCTTCTGCCATTTAAAAAAAGAAAAAAAAAAAAACAGTCCCAGGGGTTAAAAGTGGGGTGAGCACCCCAAAGTCTGGCTTAGCATCACTCCTGGTGGGAAGGGGTATTGGAAGTCATTCTAAAATATGCCAATTCTGGGGGAATTAACACGCCTGAAAGGACGAGTTCTTCGCGAATGAATGTTAATTTTTGGTGGCCAATTTAAAACTGGGAGCTGGACAAGAATCAAAATGCGACTTTAAAACAACATTCAGCGCACATTTTAAAGAGCAGACATTGCAATGATCAAAGCTCACATTGGAATCGCGTGTTGTCATCATATCTGAGCAAAACAAACGGAGGGATATTCTACCAATTCCATAGATCTCGCAACAACAGCATGCCTCAACTCGGTGAGCACCAGAGGAGGACATCATGGTGAGAGTGAGCAAAGTAATACAGAACAGACTTCCACAAAATGTTTCCCTGGACTACTCGAGAGCTGTTGTCTACATAATCGGACACCAGTGTTACCGATTGATATTCACTTCGGTTTAATTTTATTCAGCAATTAAATGCATCAGAGCAAACCTGCTGCTTTCAGACCAGCATACCCTTTTGTAGTTTAACCTCACAGGGTGGGCACGGACCAGCATGACAAACCAGCGAGCAGAGGTGCTGCCCACAGTTCAACGTTTTGGCGCACACCTCCTTACAGCGGATGACGTTCCCCTGACCACACCGCATGGACTGGCTTCAATGACAACAAAAGAACAACAGTGAGGAAAAGGGAACAATTAAAAATTCCAAACAATTTCTACCATCATAGTGTGTGTGCGTGTGTGTTTCTATTGGAATGCACTCGATAAAAATAAAACATTTATATACTGTAAGTCACAGATTATATATATATATATATATATACATATATATATATATATACATACATATACATATATATATATATATACATACATATATATACATATATATATATATATATATATATACATACATATATATATACATACATATATACACATAAATATATACATATATACACATACATATATACATATATATATATATATATATATATATATATATATATATATATATATATATATATATATATATACATATATATGTATATATATATTGTTGCTGTTCTGGAAACCGCATCTCTCAAACACCAATAGCAGCAAACATACAGTGATCCCCAGTCAGTTATTTCATTAATGTACGTTCACATAGTCCCTTCCTTCTTGTCTAGTGGGTTGAACGGGACAGTGCGTTGTGTAAATCTCATAGCTCGGTCTGATTAAACCTCTGAGCTTCATTCACTATTCTTTTTCTCTATTCTTGAGGTAAATCCAAGCAAGTGGTCCTCGCGAGGCCGGCAAGCACTCCGCTCGGACACCCATCTGTGGGAACCACAGCCGCGCCCTTCGCGCAAGAATGCGTCCTCACAGAAGACCAAGAGCAGCAGTGGAAGCCAACAATAAACACCAGCACTGCATGGAGCACGTGCAGCACAACGATAACCCCCCACCAACTGTTCAGGCAATCGGAGGCATAACCAACACACCAAATGCTAACAATATACAGTACGGTTATATTGTTACGCGGCATATGCGCAAGTACGCGGCGCAATTCTTCAATTCAATTCTCCATTAATAAATATATCTGTCCCCTTTTCAATCCGAATCTCCTTCTAATAATAATAATAATAATATCCAATCCTTGCCCTCAATTCCCTGACACAGATCAAGGCTGGCACCGTGCATCCCAACGCCTCTGATAACCGCGAACACGATGCTCAATGGCAGGCGGACCTGCGCGCTGACCACGTGTACAATGGCGGACCCGCGCGCACTGTACGGGGCATGCTCGATGGCGGGTGAACCGGCGCGCTTACCACGTGTACAATGGCGGACACGCGCGCACTGTACGGGGCATGCTCGATGGCGGGTGAACCGGCGCGCTTACCACGTGCACAATGGCAGAACCGCGCATACTGTTTGGGGCATGCTCGATGGCGGGCGGACCTGCGCGCTGACCATGTGTACAATGGCAGACTCATGTGCAGCCAGTGATACTTTCTCATCGTACAGAACAGGGCACGAATAATACACATCTTTGGTCAGATGTGAGCATGGGGTTACAATAACGTCTTACCGTCGGTCTTCGCTCACCACGCCGACCACAAATGTCTCCCAGGGACGGCAGACATCCTCCCGCACCTAACGCCTCAATGCAGCTGTGCGTGCGGCATGGGGCATGCTGTGCGGCTGGATCGCTCAGGCCATGTGGCGCACCACGGAGCAGGCGCATTGACCGGCACCAATCAGGGGTCACCGGAGCACGGCATGGGTTGGGTGCAGGGCGATTTATATCATGGGGTTTGGAGCGAGACGATTCTCGGAACCATCTTGCCAGAAATGGAGTGGAGTCGCTTCCAGCCATCATGGCCAGGCTGCGCAGTGGCCAGTGCACAACCAGACTGCCCGATTTGGGTGATGACATCGCTTCGGGTCGTCGCCCCCGCCCCGCGGGGGGGGGGGGGGGAGCGACGTCAAGAAAAGGATTTGTCACCGAGCCACTCGTGTGTCGTTCCTGCCTGCTCATTCTGTCTGGCTTGGGATCGACAATCTGCTCTTTACCATTTCGCCTGCTGATTCCGCATTTTTCACCACCTCGCCGCCCTTCTCCACCCACTTGCTTCGGATTCCACCTCTCTCCACCCATTGGCTTCTGACTCCAAAGTCCCTCCCTTCACACCCGACGGTCGCATCTCATTCTCCGGACCGACGCCAGCTGCACGAAGCAAAAGATGACGCGCCAGCTGTCAGGGAGGTATCGCCCAGCGGAGCATCCCCCAAAAACGTACTGGTAGCACGGTAGGGGCAATCTTGCAAGGTATTGAGAGACCGTAAGCCTCATCTCCTCTCCTTTTTCTCTTCATTAACTCCTCATCATCAGGTTGTGTGTGTGTGCGTGTGTGCGTGTGCGTGTGCGTGTGCGTGTGCGTGTGCGTGTGCGTGTGCGTGTGCGCGTGTGCGTGTGCGTGTGCGTGTGCGTGTGCGTGTGCGTGTGCGTGTGCGTGTGCGTGTGCGTGTGCGTGTGCGTGTGCGTGTGCGTGTGCGTGTGCGTGTGCGTGTGCGTGTGCGTGTGCGTGTTGCGCCTGTCCTCGTAAGTTAAGATTGCAGAAGATTATTATTCGGGTTAAGTCTGCTCTGTGTCTGCTTTTGTAAGTTGCTTGCACATTGTCGCACCTCACGCTTCTTTCTATCCCAGCATTACACACACCGATAAAACTATTCACTGTACCACATAACTTTCCTTGCCTGCTTGTAAATAAATTATTATTAGAAATGTTCCCAGCTCATTTTTGTCTGTTCTTTCATTGATCCAGCATGGTCCGAATCCAAACTTAGTCGGGGCTTTATTCCCAACGATCCGTTCCTTTGAGACGGTACATCCTTGGCAGTGTCGCTCGGCTGCATCTGATCCGGTAAAGTGATCCGGTTCGGACAAGGCATACCGAGGGCGTGTTCCCTGGTAATTAAATGTTCTTCTTCTTTCAGCTGCTCCCGTTTGAGGTCGCCACAGTGGATCATCCGTTATGATCCGCATAATGATTTGGCACAGGTTTAACGCCGGATGCCCTTCCTGACGCAACCTTGGTCGCCTCTTACGACACAGGGATCTGGTACACCTATTCTAACCAGGGCATACACTGGCCCAGTATACTGGTACTCACTTTGCCGACCTCGGAAGGATGACAGGCTGACTCAACCTCCTGGTGTGTATTAATTCAAGCGGCCAACGGGGCTTGAACTCAGGACCTTTTGGATCCCAAGCTGCTACCCTAACCATTACGCCAACACCAGGCTTTTTGTGATCAAGCATGTGCCTATGCAATATCTTGGCAGCTTTGGCGAGAATGATGGCATCAGAGTAGGTTGATGCTTCTGACATGACAGGACCTACATCCTTCTTGAATGTCAGATAAACATCACGTCCATCCTTGTAGGTTTCCAATGCAGGTGTCTCTGCCAAAAGCATTTCTTTCAATCTGGTAGAGTTCACATCAGGTATATCTGTTCGAAATTGTTCAAGTCTTTCCCTGTAAAGACTCACCAAGTTAGCAAGTCGAAACGAAACAGGCCCATCACTGCTGTTTCTTGTCTCAATGACATAGATAAGAAGTTCAGAGAACACCAAAGGGAAGACTTCCTTTTCTTGGGATGACTGGACTTTTTGTTTGTTCTTGGCTGCAATGTGTGCCCTCTTTCTATGATACAGAGCTGTTAAGCAAGAGTAGTGGTATTTCAGTTCCAAGGCAACCACATCTCCACCGCTCAAGACAGCCAAAAGCTTGCCATCATTAAGATTGCG
Source organism: Eptatretus burgeri (assembly GCF_056783735.1). Lineage (NCBI taxonomy): Eukaryota > Metazoa > Chordata > Myxini > Myxiniformes > Myxinidae > Eptatretus > Eptatretus burgeri. Next base: position 1,187,092 of record NC_140964.1, on the reverse strand, counting down.
AGCACATTCATTAAGCCTCTCATTTTGCTGCATGGTCATGGCTTGTCACAACTTTGACTTTGGTTGTATCTTTTCACATAGGAAACACCATTGCACTTCCATGCTTGTTCTTCGCATTTTTGAGTGCCCTTCTCCTGGATCATTTTGAATTTCAGCTGCTCTTTTAGTTGCACGCTCAAGTTTATAGCTGTCAAACATTTTGTGACAATTTTGGTGGTACTTGGCACTATTTCGCCTCAGTGTATCCTCAATACCACCTCCTTCATCCAATCTGGATTGGTCTAACCTGATCGGTAACTGGTGGATTTCTGGAAATTGTGGTAGGTTTTTTTTGCCATCATGGAATAACCATCAGAACTACACTCATAACGGGTTGGGGGAGACTTCAACTCTTCTTTTGTACCAGTCTGACAGAGGCAACACTTCCTCCAGTCAGTTTTAGGAGTACAACAACGGATTATTAGTGGACATATTGAACAGGTTAAGGCCGAGGGTTTATCCTTTTACCACCGAACTGTACAAAATACATAAGCACATTGAGATATGGGATACAACTAGGTTCATACATACAAATGCCCGACACCTAGCCCGATCGTTCATCCAGTACCATTTAAGTCCCGTGCGATCTGTACACCTTCCGGGTAACTGAAGCCCCATTACCCTTGGCTCGGCTCTCCCGCGCTGGCACATCCTGTCAATTCAGGCGCGGCTATCTAATAGTGTAATACTACAACTAGCTATACTTCTAGCTGAAATATATACAGGGGCTTATTAGATAGTATTTGGGACACTCAAGTACACTACAAACTTCAGTTTAGGTTAGTAAACTCCAGCTACAAGTAGTACACTATAAGCCGACACTGAACCCCATGCTGAGTCTCACAGCAGTGATGTCACCAGTGTGCCCTGGTTGTGCTTTTACATCACTCTTATTCACATAATGTAATAGAGCTTGACCGCATCACCTCAATACACGATCACAGATGCTGCCCAGCAATATCTGTGATAATTTTGTAAGACAGCTACAAAAGTACTGATTTTAAGTCATGCAATGGCCGCCATCTTTCAAACTGGTAACCATTTTCGAATATTAGTGCCAAAATATATTTCTCCAGTCAAAATACAATTCATTTAACATTTGGATCAATAGCATGTTCCTATTTATAGACGTTTTGCACTGAAAACCCTTTTTCCTATTTTATGAGACGGCCATCTTGAAAAATGGCGGCCATTTTGTTTTTCAACGTGGGTCACGGACTTTTCTGAGAGAATGGGTCCTGGAGCACATGTATACCAAATTTGGAGGTTGTACTATCAACTGAAAGATTCTTGTGGGATACCGACTTAATCTGCCCCACTATCAGGGCAGAGTTATCATAACTAATAGAAATGCAAATATGTACAAGGCAAAAAGAGCACTTAACAATTGCTACTTAAAGACGGGCCCACAGGACACACACACGAATACCCAAAAAGAAAGATGGACCTTGAAGTCTTTATTATTCCTTCAGCTCGGAGGGGAGTCGAGCTGAGGGATGAGAACGTGGCTGGCTACCTGGCCGTCTCCCCTTCCCGGAGCTCGGTCGCCAAAGACGGACCAGGGTAGCCAGACGCAGACGAGTGAACCAGACCAGCTCCAGCGACGAGATGAGACCAGCCCAGCACCATCGAGATGCGACCAGCCCAGTGCTAGCGAGATGCAACCAGCGCTTGGAGCAGACCAGCGAACCAGACCAGCGCGAGCGACGACACAAGGCCAGAGCAGCGACGAGATGAGACCAGCCCAGCGCCAGCGAGATGCGACCAGAATAGCGCCAGAGACGAGGGCAGAGAAGCGCCAGCGACAAGAGATCGATCCGAGAGCCAGACCACGCGTTCGAGCAAACAGAGAACCAGACTAATTGCTCGAGCAGATGGAGAACCAGACGACTCGCTCGAGCAGACCGGGCGCAATTATTTGTCCTCCCTTCCTTCGTCATCTTCTTGGGCGTGGTTCGCTCATCACAAATTGGCCGCAAAATGACGCCAAGTCCGCTGATTGGACCGGGGGGGGGCGTGATTGCCGTCGCGGCCCCCGCTCCTCAAACAAGGAGAGAAATATGGTCCTGCGTGGGCTGCGCCTATTGGCCGACTGTCGGCAACCTGGCTCACATCTCCCAGATTGGGCGAGAGAGGCATCAGGTCCTCGTGACTCCGCCCACGTACGTGCTGACACGCATGCGTGCAATGGTGCCAGTGGAGGATGGTGGGAGGAAGCGAAGGCAGGTGTCGTTGTAGTTATTGTTGTTATAAAAATCCTAACTTTCAAAATAACTTTGCAGCGCATGCATGCAATTCCCATTAGACACAGGTAGGGGGCCCTAACTAGAAACACACACTTATCGAAATAACTAAGCTACGGGGACGGCTGTCTGTCCGTGTGCACAAGGCTTCCAGATTCGTAACAATATAACACCGATTGCAAAACCAACATTGGTGTGATCCAGATCCACAATATTTTAACCCCCTATTAAACCGACCCAACCAAACCTTACTTGCAGGTTAACGCATCACGTGTCCTGTTCATTCATTACCTTGCTTGTTACATCCACTGGTTATCCGACTGCCCCCACTGTCAGCAACATTGCCTTTCTGCCCTTTGTCGCCTCGCTCTTCCACAAACCAATATTTTGTATACCAAAAAATATATAAATTAAAATGCTGTGAAACTGATGGACTGGAGTTGAGGAGTTAAACCAAGAATGCAATACATACCTGCTCCGTCCACAAGCACACGCCTTCTTCACAAACGCTGGGCAGGATGGACATGGCCCAGGGTGGCACAAACTGAGAATGGGATGAGAGGTAAGGAATGATAAAGAAAGATTGAAGGGTATTGAGGAGATATAGAAAGGAAGGCGTGAACTGATCAATGTCAAAAAAGAAAAAATATATTTAAAGATCTCCCACAGAACACAAACATCCACAACTAGAACGACACTCTGTAGAGCGGATACCTGATGAGTGGCTGGAATGTTTAATGCCTAGTACATTTGATAAATCGATTTGGTCAATTCAGATTACTCTTGTAAAGTAATAAGATCAACTGATCAAACTTGTGTAATTATGAGTTTCACTCATGTACTTCCATATTGTTTTTATAGGCAACCTAGCCACTGCTTTATCTTCTTCTCTCAGCCGTTGTGCATCGACGACGTGTTCACATCTATTTCATCGAACCAACAGCAGCGATAACCTCCATCCACCTTTGTTGACAGAGGTAACCAGGCTGAACAATTCACGTTTTGTATCCCACTGATAGACCAGATCAACATCCCAACTTGAACCAAATCGAATTCGCTTGTTCTCATCACCAACCCACCTCGTCTACCAAGTTTTATCATAATCCATCCATGACGTTTTGAGATATGTTATTATCGTTTTTGACCACATCAAACAATGCTGAAGAATCATTTTGGAAAAAAAAAATTAAAATCCTCAGATCAGGATCTGGTTCTTCGCCAAAACCGAATCAATTTGTCCTCGTCACACACTCAACCTGCACCAAGTTTCGTCCAAATCCAACCATAGCTTTTTGAGATACCGTGCTCATGGACAGGCAGGAGTGAAAACAACCTCCGTCCGCCTTCGGTGGCAGAGGTAACAATCTTTGCTCACATGTTGCACGAATGAGAGCAATCGATGCCAGGCCTCTTCTTCCCGCAAACCTCTCCACAGCTGTGCGGGATCTCATTCCGATTCCACTCTGGATCACGAACCTTGCCTGCATGATGCACAATTTTATCTTTCACTGATATGCGAGTACATACAATTTGCTTCCTTCGTAAACATGTAGTTCCAGCTTAGCAAAACGCCTCCTAAATATAGGTTATCATTGATTGATCTACCAAGATTAATGAGACAACTCAAACCATGAGAATGGTCCCAACTTAAGTTATGCCATGGAATGACATCACCCGCCTCAATGACATCATTCTTAAAGGGGAATTCAAAAGGTCAGACCACCTCGGCGCACCAGGGCGTATCAACAGATTCGTACTGTCTCAGGGTTACATCACAGAATGAGTTAACTAAAACAGCAAATAATTTTCGATTTTCCACAAATATGCCGAGTCGATGCGTCCTTGATGGTAGTAGTAATAAAAACCGAGATGGTTTCATGCTATGCCAATGGCCGAAAGGCACGAAGTTTTCCAGATATTGGACGAGTGTCCGAAATACCCGCGTGTGGTTCGGCCCTACAAAATGTTCGCTTTTGTGTTTGGAACATTTTACAAAACACTGTTATGAAACAACAGAGATGGATAGATATTGTAGTAGTCCACCACAATTGAGAGGATGCCACACCCATGATTACGCGGAAGAAACAGCCGTTGCTCGAAACTGCAACACCATCTCTACCCAACTATTCGCACATGTACACAGGCCATTTGAGCGGAAAATCAAACACCTGTATTGGTCTGCGAGTGACCAATCTCACATCACCACCACCCACCTCGACAGTGGGACACGGCACGGACATGACTCGGCATGACTGCAGACACGATGGTGGGACAAGGCATGAGCATGACCACAGACACAAATGGTGTCCTCAAAGGATGAAATGGGACAATACCCGAATATTATGACACCTGGACAGCCTGCGATGGTGTGACAAAGCATTTGTCGCTAATTTTGTTGATTGTGTCCAAGTGTGCCAGGACAGAGTCTGTGCCGTGACCCACCGCCGTCATGCCCGTGCCGTGACCCACCGCCGCCGTGCCCGTGCCGTGACCATATTTCTGCTGGAGTAATATAAATCGATTTATCAATTAATGCAAAATCCCTTACAAACCGCCGATGGAATGGAAAATCAAACACGACCAATCTGCAGTTACCGGCGTTTTATTTATTTTATGCGACCGGCGTTTAATTTTCACCAACACCTCGATTGTTGCCATCTTCATCTGAATCGCTCTCATCAGGTTCGAAACAATATGGCTCCATAATTCCCCCGAAAGTTTCCATCACTAATTTTGTCTCCAATAGTTTCTTCAAAATCCCACTGATCAGTTTCAGCATTCTGAGAATATTCAAGTTGCGAATGACGGTGGAATCAGTATCGAAATCTGAGCTTGAAATACAACGTTTCTCTCTGTAAGCCGACATTTGGGTCAAATTGGTTCTCAGTGTGACGTCACTGGTGAAAATAGAAAAAGCGACATTCACGGGCATTTCTCAGTTTCTGTTCCGCCAAAAACAATTTGCGTCGAGGTTCCTCTATAAGAGCGATTTCTGTCAAGTAATTAGTCAAGGTCAGGCCAGATTAGATCTGTGACTTGCTAAAGGTACCATGTAAACCTGGACTAACCTATTTCATGGTCGGGTTGTTGGCAACTAAACAGTCTCCAAGAAGTTGAGGAGTTAGAGTGGCTGGTTAATAGTTTCAGCGCCCACAGGCTCATCGCTGGACTTGGTATTCCAACGTTGGTGATGTGGCAAAGGAGACTGACCATGTCCTTATTGAGGGTCAATGGAGGATGATCCCGAACTGCAGGGTCTACCGGAGTGCTCAGTTCCGCAATACCAACCACAGGCTTGTTGGAGCAACTATGAAGTTGCAGCTTAAATCAGGGAGAACGGTACCATCCTAGCCTAAGCAGGATGTTGGCAAGCTCAAGGATGAGAGGGCAGCTGAGGAGTTTGCGAACAGGCTGAGTGGACACTTGGGGGGTCTGGGTGCTTTGGGGGGTCCTGAAGAGTTGTGGAGCGCCTTCAAGACTACCATCCTTGATGTTGCCGGTGGATGTCTTGGAACTCACCGGAGGGGGGAGAAGAATTTTTCTCTCAAAGGACACTGGCTGGATACCATTGATCATAATCACATGGCCAGGCTTAATGGCAGAGCCCAGCTGTTCAGGAAATTGAGGCAAAAAACCAGACGTGAACTGAGCGTGGACAAGGAGGCCTATGTGCAAGGAATCTGTGATGAGGTAGAGCATGACCTGCGGTCAAATGATTCTCGTCCTGCTTACATGGGAATTCGCACATTGTGTTCCTCCAAGTCCATCCCTTGGTGCAATGCAGTTGGAGCGGAGAGCGGTGGGATCTTGACAGAGGAATCTGAAGTGAAGGTCCGCTGGGCCGGTTACTTTTTGAGTAGTTGTAGCAGGCTGATCCACCAGCTGTTGAGTTGGATGTCGGGGAGTCACTTTTCCAATTGCTGACCCTTCAATCAACTGTGATCCAGCTTCGTTTGTGGAAACACAGGCTGCGGTGAACTAGTAGAAAGGGGGCAAAGCTCCATCGATCTGTGGCATCCATGCTGAACTTCTCAAGGCTGGTGGAAACGATGTACTCCTGTCATTGCATGCAGTTTTGCGCTCTGTTTGGAACACAGGCATCACCCCAACTGACTGGAAGAGGGGCCTTGTTTGTCCCTCTCTGGAAAGGGAAGGGTGATCGCCAGGACTGCAACAATGACCGAGGGGTGATGCGGCTCTCAGTGCCGGGCAATTCTTGATAGGGTTCGCCACCATCTGCTTGAGTACCAGAGCAGTTATGGTTTACACCAAAGAGGTCAACGATTGACCGTATCCTTGCTCTTCGGGTCTTCACCGAATGCAGACGAGAGTTTCCTACAGGGGCTGCTTGCAGCCGATGTTGATCTCTGTAAAGCGTTTGATTCAGTGAATCGGGATGCCCTCTGGAGGATTCTCGGTCTTCGTGGGGTGCCACCGAAACTGATCAATCTGATGTCTGAACTACACTCTGTAACGAGAGTGCTGTGAGATGTGGTGATACCATCTCTGACTTTTTCCAGTTGTTACTGGAGTTCATCAGGGGTGTGTACTGGCTCCCACACATTTCAGCTGGATTCTGAGGAGGATGTCAGAGAGATCAAGCTGTGGTGCATCGTTTGGGAATGTCAAGATCTCCGATCTTGATTTCGCAGACGATGCAGTCATCTTTGCGGAGACTCTGGATATCCTTTAGGGGGCCCTTGAGGTGCTGAATGAAGCGTCGGAGCCACTGCGAGTACGCGTTTCCTGGGTCAAAACTAAGATCCAGGCTTTCAATAACATCTTGGATGCTGCTATCTTGTCTGTACCTGTTTGTGGTGAGGATGTTGAGGTCACAGAGAGATCCACTTACTTTGGCAGTGATATTCATGTCTCCGCTGGCTGAGAGCCAGAGATCAATAGACGTTTGAGTCGGGCCTGGGGAGTCAAGGATTCACTGGATCATGGAGTGTGGTGCAGTCGGTACCTGTGCAGGAGGACAAAATCTGAGTTTTCAGCTCCTTTGTGCTTCCAGTCTTTCTCTACGGATGTGAGGCTTGGACTCTGACCAGGGATCTGAGCTGGAGACTTACAGTGCTTCGAGAAAGTCGACAGCCCGTGTTGGGGTTGTGCCAAATGGAATTAAATTGCATTAAATCAGACTTTTCTACCTTTATCTACACATCGTAACCCACAACACAAAAATACAAAACTAGAATATCTTGCATGGATGAGTGTCCACCCCCCCCCCCCCCCAGTTAAAAGTTGGTGGAAGCACCATTGACAGCAATTACAGCTGTGAGTCTGTTGGGATTGGTCTCTACGAACTTCACACACCTTGATTGGGCAATATTTGCCCATTCTTCTGTACAAAACTGTTCAAGCTCAGTCAATTTCCATGGAGAGCGTTGATGGACAACAATCTTCAAGTCATGCCACAGATTTTCGATTGGATTTAGGTTTGGGCTCTGACTGGGCCACTCAAGAACACGTATCTTTCTGTTCCTTAGCCACTTCAGTTTAGCTTTGGCTGTGTGCTTCGTGTCAATGTCATGCTGAAAGGTGAACATTCATCCCAATTACAGCTTTCTTGCAGAGGGCAGCAGGTTTTCCTCTTGGATTCCTCCGTATTTTGCTCCATCCATTTTCTCTTTTATCCTGACAAGTGCCCCAGTCCCTTCTGATGAGAAACATTGCAATAACATGATGCTGCCACCACCATGCATCACAGTAGGGATGGTGTTCTTTGGGTGATGTGCTGTGTTGGGTTTGTGCCAAAAAAATTCCATCAGACCACAAAATATTTTGCCACATGGCTTCAGAATCTCCAGAGTGGTTCTTGCAGACCACAAACAGGACTCAAGGTTGGGTTTTTTGATTAATGGCTTCCTTCTTGCCACCCTGTGCTGTGTCACGTGATTGGGTTTTCGATGGTCATGTTGTGATTATCCGTTCGTTATGTGACGGGTCATTTTACGGGGGGAGGAGTGTGCTGTGTCACGTGATTGGGTGCTTACGATTATGATATTCAGTTCCGAAGCACCGAGAAGCATGCGAACTGCGACGGGCTCTCACGCTTGCTGTGTGCGGAGGGTCCAGCTGCGCTCGTTCATTGGCATGGCCCAGTATTACCAAAGGTTCGTGCGCGGGCTCAGCTCACAACTTGCGCCGTTGACGCGGTTGCTCAAGAAGGACGAGCGCTGGGTTTGGGAGCCTGCACACCAGGCGTCGTTCGACCGCGTCAAGCGGCTGCTCACAGAGGATACGGTCCTCGTGCACTACGAGCCTGCGCGTCTGCTCCTATTGGCATGTGACAGCTCTGCATATGGCATCGGGGCAGTGCTCTCCCACAGGATGGACGATGGTTCCGAGCGGCCTGTTTGTTTTGCATCCCGGACCCCGTCCACAGCAGAGCGCGGATATGCCCAGATTGAGCGTGAGGCTCTCAGCCTCGTCTGGGGTGTGCGGAGGTTTCATCAATATCTGCTGGGGCGGCATTTCACTTTACAGACGGATCACAAACCGCTTCAATTCATCCTGAGACCCGAACGCGGGGTGCCGGTGGTAGCAGCCGCGCGAATACAGCGGTGGTGTCTGTTTCTGGGTGCTTACGGTGGAGTCCTTGACACGTGTTGATTGTTAAAAGCTCGCTACTCCCGGGATCCATCGGCAGGTGAAGATATGCATCACGCAGGTCTAGCTTCGTGAAGTATTGACTCCCCGCCAATCGCGCATATATCTCATCGATTGACGGCAATGGATATTGCTCCACGCTGATCCCCAGGTTAACTGTGGATTTGAAGTCCCCGCACAATCGGACGTCCCCATTCCGTTTCAGCACCGTGACAACCGGGGTGGCCCAATCCAAGCATGACACCCGTTCGATCACTCCACAGGCCTCTAGCCTATCCAGTTCACCCTTGACCTTGTCCCGCAGGGCATACGGCACCGGACGCGGTTTACAAAACCGAGGAACCACCCCCTCCTTCAAGAAGAGTTTCGCCTCCATGCCCTTGAGTTTTCCAAGGTCGTCTCTAAACAACCCTTGATGTCTTTGAAGAATCTCCTCCAACTGATCCTCCCACTGGCTCGGCACGGGTTGCACAAGGTGAACTGTGGCCCAGTCTAGCCTGATGCGGGTCATCCAATCTCGGCCGAGGAGAGACGGCCCCCTCCCCCGTACGACGTACACCCGAAGCGTGGCGACCTGGCCTTGATACCGCACAGACAAGTCTGCCATCCCGACTGGCGTTATCTTCTCGCGGGTGTACGTGAACAGCGCGAGGTTTGACCTGATAAGCTTCAAGCCGTTGAGTCGACGCGCGGTCTGTTCGCCGATGAGCGACACCGCTGCTCCCGTATCGACCTGGAACGTGATCGGCGTTTCGTTCACTTCGACTTCCACCGTCATCGGGCGCGCCGTCGTCGGGCCAACTGAACACAGGCTCAACAACGGCCGCTGGTTCCGCCCCGAGTCGCGTCGCACATCGCCGTCCACGACTTTAACGGTGGCCGACGCCCCACGGCACACACGCGGCAAATGACCCACCTTGTGACAATTCAAACACACGTTGCCTTTATACGGGCATGCACGGCGCAGGTGTCGACCTCCACATCCCAAGCATGTCCGCGGGGTCACCCCGCCGCACGCGTGGCCGTACGGCGACGTCCGACCCGCATCGAAGGTCGTGCGCGCGTCCCGGAGTTCCTGCGACCCCGCGTGGCCGGTGATGGCTCGAACATCCCCGCGAGTCTGCTCAACCGCCATGTGTGCTTTCATTTTCTCCACAATGTCCCGAAACGCCAGCCCGTCATCCCGGGGTCTGTTCGGTGCCACTAAATCACCCAGCAGCCGATAATGCTCCGGCGAAAGCGAAACGAGCAAGATCGACTTCTGCTTGCTCTCGTCGACCACATCGTTCGCGTGGAAATAGCATTCCAATTGCTCTGAAAACAATTCGAAGTCGTCCCCGTCGAAAACGGGCATAAGTCCGTATGCACTCCACTCGCGGTGGAGTCTGCTTGTGATCCGGTGCTTGCCCGTGTCGTCCAGGCGATTTCTACGGGGAATTGGAGCGATCTGCCTTCGACACCGGCATTTCAACCTTTCACGTCACGCGCAGCGGAGCTGTCGTTGGTCCAACGGTGCATAATGTGGGGAATGAGGACCGTGATTCCACCGAGGTTCAGGCAGCGGTGTTTGGAAGAACTGCATGTCAGTCACCTGGGCATCGTGAAGACCAAGAGTCTTGCTCGTAGCCTGTTGTGGTGGCCGGGGTTGGACAAAGACATTGAGCAGTTGGTTAAGCGGTGCGCCACGTGCCAGACAGATGCTGATAACCCGCGTCGAGCTTCGGGTCTCTGGCCTGTGCCAGACCGAGCTTGGCAGAGGGTCCATGTAGATTTTGCGGGACCGGTTAATGGCAAGATGTTTTTGATTGTGATTGATGCATTCTCTAAATGGCCGGAGGTTGTAGTAATGCAGCATACTTCAGCAAGCATTACACTAGAGAAGCTGCGGACGATCTTTGCTAATAAAGGGTTGCCGGAGATCCTGGTCTCTGATAATGGTCCGCAGTTCATCGCGGGTGTATTTGATGAGTTTATGCGCCAGAATGGTATTCGACATCTAAGGTCCGCACCGTATCATCCTGAGACGAATGGCCAAGCTGAGTCGTTTGTCAAGATGTTGAAGCGGGCTTTGCGCAGGGGGGGGTGTTGCACCTGTGCAGACGGTGGTCGATGTCTTTTTGCTCCATTACAGGAACGCAGTTCATCCTGTCACGGGTGATTCGCCTGCCATTCGTCTCTATGGACGGGCTTTGCGGTCCAGGCTGGATTTGCTGCGACCTGGAGGGTCGGGGAGTGGGGCAAATGTCGCGTCCGACGCGGCTGCGCAGCTTCGAGGTGGGGCAGCGGGTGATGGTACGCGATTATTTCCACGGTTCCAAATGGGTGCCGGCGGTGGTCTCTGTGGTGCTGGGGCCGGCGAATTGCATGGTGCGGACTGATGGTGGGGATGTGTGGAAGCGGCACGTGGACCAGATGCATGATCGCTGTTCAGCGTCACCCCCCCCACACCTCCCCGAGCCGAACGTTGCGGGGCCCCCACCGGTAGTCTCGCCGGCACCTGACGTTGTATCGCCGGGACTGGCTGGGCCGGCGCCGAGGGGGTCTTCGCCTGATGCCGTCCTACCCGGGGACGTCGAGCAGGCTGGGCAGTCGGGGGTAGCGGTGTTGCGGAAAGTGCGAGTCCGGCGAGGGTGTCACCTCGACCGAGCCAGGAGGCATCTGAGCCTGGACTGTCTGGTGGCGCTGCCCGTCCGAGGCGGGTCAGAGTGCGGCCGCGGTACTTGGAGGATTATGAGTGTTGATGGGTTTCCGATGGTCATGTTGTGATTATCCGTTCGTTATGTGACGGGTCATTTTACGGGGGGAGGAGTGTGCTGTGTCACGTGATTGGATTTTCGTATATCATGCCTCGCCCGCTCGGGGTGATAGGACTGTGCTTCTGGTCGCGCAATAAAGCGGAGTAGATGGTGGCCCGCGTGCTTCTTGCGTCCCACCGCACCTAGTACACACTAACCCGACCATACAGGCCAGACTTGTGGAGTGCTTCGGATATTGTCGTCACATGCACACAGTGACCAGTCTTTGCCATAAAGGCATGCAGCTCTTTCGAAGTTGCCATTGGCCTCTTGGTGGCATCTCTGACCAGTCCCCTCCTTGCTTTGTCATCCAGTTTGAAGGGACGGCCTGATCTAGGCAGGGTCTTGGTGGTACTATACGCCTTCCACTTCTTCATGACTGTCTTGACTGTGCTCCAATGAATATTCAAGGCCTTTGAAATATTTTCATACCCATCCTCTGATCTGTACCTTTCCACAACTTTATCCCGGAGGTCTTTTGAAAGCTCCTTGGTTCTCATGGTTGAGTCTTTGCTGTAAAATGTACTACCCAGCAGAGGAAACCTACAGGAAAAGCTGATTTTATTCTGAAATATTCAGAATCACTGCAATTTAACACAGGTGGAGGCCAATTAACTTGGTGTGTGATTTTGAAGGTGATTGGTTACACCTGAGCTAATTTCAAATTTCTATTATAAGGGGGCGGACACATATCCAACCAAGATATTTATAGTTTTTATAATTAATTTTCTGAAATTTGTAGAATTTGTTTTTTACTTGGAAGTTGTGGGTTACAATGTATCAATGAAGGTGGAAAAAGTCTGATTAAATTCAATTTAATTCCAGGCTATAAGGCAACAAAAGGTAAAAAAAAAAAAAAAAAAAAAAAAAATTATCGACTTTCTAAAAGCAATGCAACTCCTTCGGTACCAGGTCTCTTCGGAGAATCCTTGGCTATCACTGGTCGGACTTCATGTCCAACAAGCAGTTGCTGAGAGATTCAGATGAGATTTGTCACCTGTACTGTCGTGGCCAAAAATATTGGCACTGTTGCACTATTTTCAAACTTTGCACCATTTCTTCCCGAAAATTGTTGAAATAAAAATATATTTTGGTATCCACATCAGTATTTCTTTGGTTTGCAGTGGAACAAAACAAAAAAAGTTGAAAAAAAAATTACTAAATCTGAGCTTATTCCACAGAAATCCTAAAATGGCCCAGACAATATTATTTAGGAATATCAGGAAGACAATATATCAGGAAGTTTAAGGCTCATGGCACTGTAGCCAACCTCCCTGGATGTGACCGCAAGAATAAAAAAAAAATTGAAAAAAAATAAAAATAAAAAAAATAAAACTTGATCGAAGATTGCAGCGAAGGATTGTTCGAATGGTGGGGAATGCACCTCGATCAACTGCCAAAAAAGATTCAAGGTGACCTTCAGACACAAGGTACGAGAGTTTCAACTCGCACCATCTGTCGCCAACTCAATGAAAGGAGGTTCTCTGGGCGGAGACCCAGGAGGACCCCACTGCTGAGAGAGAGACATAAGAAAGCCCGACTGGAGTTTGCCAAAACGCACCTGAACAAGCAAAAATCATTCTGGGAGAATGTCCTGTGGACAGATGAGACCAAATTAGAGCTTTTTGGAAAAGCACGTCATCACCATGTTTACAGAAAACAAAATGAAGCCTTCAAAGAAAAGAACACCTTCCCTATCATCAAACATGGAGAAGGTTCAGTGATGTTTTGAGGTTGCTGTGCTGCTTCAAGCACTGGGTACATTGAATGTGTGAATGGCATCATGAAATCAGGAGATTACCAAGGCATTTTGGAGTGCAATGTTCAACCCAGTGTTAGAAAGGTTGGGTCTCCATCGAAGGTCATGGGTCTTGCAGCAGGACAATGACCCCAAACACACTTCAAAAAGCACCCAGGAATGCTTCAAGACAAAACGCTGGACTGTTCTGCAGTGGCCAGCAATGAGTCCAGATCAAAATCCCATTGAACACCTGTGGGAAGATCTGAAAACAGCAGTTGGGAGAAGGAACCCTTCAAATCTGGGAGAACTGGAGCAGTTTGCACAAGAAGGGTCGGTCAAACTGCCAGTAGAGGTGGAGGAAGCTCATTCATGGCTATAGGAAGTGCTTGACTGCAGGGATTTTGTCCAAAGGCTGTGCTACCAAACATCAAGTCCAGGGTGTCAATAATTTTGTCAATGTCATTTCTTTTTATTTTCTGATTTAAAAGAATATATCAAGTTCTGAATAAAAAAAAAACAAAGGTTCTGTAATATTAACAGTGAAATAAAGAATTGTGGAGACTAAATAGTTTGGTCAATTTCGGCTTATTTTTAGAGAAAATTGTGAAGTGTTTAAAAAAAAATACAAGGGTGCCAATATTTTGGCTATAACTGTATAGACCATGAGCGTCAGCTGCAGCTGTATGGACATGTGGCTCATTTTCCTGACGCTGATCCTGCTCAGATTATCTCAGCAAGGGAGCCTTGTGAATGGAGGAGGCCAATGGGCCGACCATGTGCCTCAAGGTTGCAGAAGGATGATCGGCATCTCGAGGAGATGGGGATGAGCCAGGCATCTTCATGGGGGGTGGCCAGACAGAGGCCCCTGGAGTACCTTTGGAAAGTGGACACAGCGACACGCTGCTCCAGTGCATACTCGCATACCTGACCTAATGAGTCAAGTAAAAAGTATTCCTGTCAATTATTGCCACCAAATAACTTTTGGCTCTGATAATAAAGCAGATATACATGATGAGATCTTACTTTGACAGTAAACTTCCGAAAAGCAAGATCTATTTTATATAAAACTTTACAACTACCTTATTGACCGAAAAGTAGATACAACACTTAAAGATTAGGTCACACGACCTATTATAATGCAAATGACACAATACAATCTATCTTTTATCTGGAAAACCATCGTAGAGAGAAAAATCCATACTGACAAACATTCTCAATAATACATAAATCAGACAGTTAAACATATTATGAACATGAGGTAATGGGACAACAAGCATACACAGAAACCAGAGAATGAAGGAACAGAAAAAGAGTTGAGAGAGAGAGAGGGGGTAAACTCGAGAGTATAGAGAGAGAGAGGGGGGGAGACGAGAGAAAGAAAGAGAGAAAGAAAGAGAGAAAGAGAGAAAGAAAGAAAGAAAGAGAGAAAGAGAGAAAGAAAGAGAGAAAGAGAGAAAGAGAGAAAGAGAGAAAGAGAGAAAGAGAGAAAGAAAGAAAGAAAGAAAGAGAGAAAGAAAGAGAGAAAGAAAGAAAGAGAAAGAAAGAGAGAAAGAAAGAAAGAAAAAGAAAGAGAAAGAAAGAGAGAAAGAAAGAAAGAAAAAGAAAGAGAAAGAAAGAAAGAGAAAGAAAGAAAGAGAGAAAGAAAGAAAGAAAGAGAAAGAAAGAGAGAAAGAAAGAAAGAGAAAGAAAGAAAGAAAGAGAGAAAGAAAGAAAGAAAGAAAGAGAGAAAGAAAGAAAGAGAGAAAGAAAGAGAGAAAGAAAGAGAAAGAAAGAAAGAGAGAAAGAAAGAAAGAAAGAAAGAAAGAAAGAAAGAAAGAAAGAAAGAAAGAAAGAAAGAGAGAAAGAAAGAAAGAGAGAAAGAAAGAGAAAGAGAGAAAGAAAGAGAAAGAGAGAAAGAAAGAGAAAGAGAGAAAGAGAGAAAGAGAGAAAGAGAAAGAGAGAAAGAAAGAAAGAGAGAAAGAGAGAAAGAGAGAAAGAAAGAAAGAGAGAAAGAGAGAAAGAGAGAAAGAAAGAAAGAGAGAAAGAGAGAAAGAGAGAAAGAGAGAAAGAGAGAGAGAAAGAGAGAAAGAGAGAAAGAGAGAAAGAGAGAAAGAGAGAAAGAGAAAGAGAAAGAGAAAGAGAGAAAGAGAAAGAGAGAAAGAGAAAGAGCAGGGCAGATAGTGAGACCCTAAAGCAAAAGTGAGACACAAAAGAGAGAGCGAGAGACAGGAAGAGGAGGAATAGAAGGATAGGACAAACACAAATAAGCAACAGATTGTACGTAGTACGTAAACACACAAACAACTTATCCAAAAATTGCATACGCACATTTCCAGTGTTTGCACATCTCTCAAACATTTGAATTGCAAAATGATTTAAAATCAATTAAGAAGCACTCACCACAGAAGCAGTAGTATGTACTTGGTACATTATCAGAAACATTCTGGCAGCCTGGACAACGCCAGCCTTGTGCTTCATCTGGAAATAATGGAAGATGAAATAACAGAATTTACAAGCATACAGATATCTGTCTAAAATACATACGCAGATTGCTTTTACCTGTTTATGCCACAGGCTGCGATGCTTCCCTCACCTTAGTAAGAGTATTTTTTGCCGTTTTCTGGCTTTTTCTTTGACGAAGTCAAATTAAGATGTCTCCGTAAAAATAATTTGACAAATGATTAAACTTTAAAAACCAGGGTAAAAATTTTAATGAGAGGATGGTTCAATATCTACCTGCATTTTCACCCTGCGCACGTGAAGCATAAACTGGGGTTAAGAAATTGGTTCACTTTGCCTGTCTGTTCACAGACATCAGTCTATGGTCGAGGAACTACTGAATTTCAATCAAAGTCTACATTTTGATCACTGTAAATCATGAATTGGAACACAGACCTGCAGGTTAGCAGAACTTTGGCTATGAATTCGGCAAATTGTATGGAGTCTCGTCTTGAGCGCACATGCACACAAGGAGTGAGGTAATTGTTTTAGTCTGTCTGGCAGTCAAACAACATGGAAAAATCATTCCAAACAGGAAGCTTACTGTTTTTAAGGATGTCATAAAGGACACATACAACAGGCATGAAGATCTAGTGTAACGTGTCAAATAAGGTGGTGTGAAAGACGGTGGGTGCATCAGCGGCAGTAAACTTCTGAAAAAAAAAAGTTTTGTTTTTTCTTCTATGGCCTTTAAAATGTTAATTTTATTTAAATTGAATTATATACTTGAACAATGTAGAAATCACCTTCTTGGCACTTTGAAAACCCCTTCCGTTTAGCAGTACTTGGACAAAATATTCACGCTGTCTCATGCCCTCAGGGCAGAGTAACTGTGTGAGATTCTGCATTCGGACAAATATGGCAGCAACTAGCGCCGTTTCACTCCCAGCATTTGGGGAATATCAAGATTGACAAAACCGCCCGGCTGCTACAGGAAGC
>NC_140964.1:1072745-1167745 GCF_056783735.1 Eptatretus burgeri | reverse complement strand
AAATATATTCCGGTTTTTGTGATATATGGAATACTTTCCTGGCAGCGCCCCCTACAATTAGGGTATGCGCGGAAATTGGCAAAAAAATTGAAGGCCCCCAAGCGACCAGGTGAGTGCATCGATACGAATGAAACTTTACAGGTTCATGGTACTCAATGAGTACTACAACTTTGCCTCAGGACATACCGACCGATTTTGCTTAGGTCAGGGGTCAAAGGTCAATTAGTGCAAAAATCGATAATATGCGAGAGCTGGAGGTGCCTTCGCGCCAAATGCTACACCTCCGAGGGTTATGGTCGGATGGTCATGAAAATTCACACTAATCGTCTGGACTACATTGTGCACAAACAATCGAGCCAGATTTTCGATTTAAATCTTTGTTCACCCACAGCACACCCTTGAACTTTGGGGATTTCCGATTTCAAACCGCATTTTCGGTACTTTTCATTCAAATGGATACCGAGTAGTTATCAGTAGATTGAACTGGATGAGGTCGGCAAAATGAGTACAAGTGCACTGGTAAAGGTGCAAAGCATCAGCGGCGCAGTCACACCCCGACAGAATGATAGCTACCCAGCAGCCAAGCTGCCATACGCAAGAGGTAAAAGAAACCACAATCGCTTCAACCACTTACAACGCTTCAACAACTTTACCGCAGACGCCACAGCGCTTCCTCCACCTCACTTTAACCAGCGCAGCTGCCATCAGCTCTATGGATGCTCACAACAGTCATTAGGGACGCCGGGGAATGGAGGACATAGCGGGTGCTTGCGAGCCAGAACACTTCGGCATGCAGCTCGAAGCGCAAATGTGCCGCTGGGATTCATTCAGCGAAGACTGGGTAACTCTGGCAATCCATTAACCAACAGCATTTGAGTGGAGTACAGCGCACGTTCATGGCCAGAGAGCACTCCCGAAAACCCGCGCCACATAGACATTGTGGAGCTCTGTTACGTGACTGAGCCCGAGAGCGACTGAGACCATCTTCGACTCCAGTCTGGCAGGGTTGGGGCTACTTCTTGGGGTGACATCTATGTACCAATGGGGATGCGTGTAAATGCCCACAGGGTCTCTTGATCTGAATTCTGGCTCCTCCTTTGCCCGAGGCTCTAGAAAAAGAGAGCGAATCGGGAGCTTTTTGTCTTTTGGGTCCAGAGTCTTTTCCGAGCCGAGCATCGTCCACGAGTCTGGATGAACGAGAGCAGAGCTGAGAGAACAACGCGAGAACAAGCCAGGCGAGCAGTGCTGAGTTGTTGCTGAGTCATCACCGGGTCATCTGCGCTTGGCTCCCACAGCGTTCCACAGTCATCATATATAACTAAACATTTGCAGACTCTCTTACACGCCCCACTAAGCTCTCACACATCTTTTGCTCCAATCTGTTGTCTTGTCTACCATGAACGTGTCACTGAAAGAGCATACCGATTCGCACCTCTTCTACATCACATTCAATAAGACGGGTGTTGGCTTAGTGGTTAGGGTGGCTGCCTTGGGACCTCAGGGTCCTGAATTTGAGCAACATTGGCCGCTGAATGAACACCAAGTGTGGTTGACTCAGCCTGTCATCCTTCCGAGGTCAGTGAAATGAGTACCATGGTACTCGTATGGGGGCACAGCATTAGCGGCATAGTCGCACCCCAACAAAATGACAGTTACCCGGCAGCCAAGCTGTCGTACGCAAGAAGAAGATGATCACATTGAATCACATTTTGCACCTCCCACTCACGCACCGCAGACACCCCAGTTTTCTTCCCTCCTCCCGCCTCCGAAGCGATTGGGTTGCGTCTGGTCCATCGACCGCGCCAGGTACAATGAGGTCGCTTACACCTCAACTTCTTCTCTTCTTTCTGGGCTATCTATAATTTCCTTGGGTGTGTGTCTGACGGCACCTGTAATATAAATACAAGTTAAGATTGGAGAAGTTCTTTATAGTGGCTCATTTTATTTTTTGTTTTGTATATAACAGAGGCTCGCATGAGAGCTAACACACAGAATGTACAACAAGAGGAGCAGGAGAAAAGGACGAGACAGGGAAGGAAAAAAGTGTGGAACAGACATGAGGAGATGTGTGGAAGGGAGAGGGATGGTGCAGGGTACATGGGGGGACACAAGATGGACACTACAGGGACTTTCAGGTCCTTACATGGCAGGAACTTTCAGGAAGGAAGCAGGGAATTTGAAGGAGGTAGGTTTTGGGTGGATTAATGGGGGTAGAAAAGATCGAGGATTCGGATGGGGGACGAGAAGAGATGGTGGTGAATAACTGTTTTGAAGACCTGGAGGGAAGAATGTGATTGAAGAGACTGTGGGAGTTTGTTACAAAGGTGGGGAAAAAAAGAGGAATGAAAGAGTGAATGTGAGCAGCGATTCGTGATTTTGGTAGTTTTACCTATAAAGGGGTTGTTGGCGGACTTTGAGCGCCCTGCGGAAATATGGGGGGGGGCAAATATCTCAGAGCGGGGGGGGGCGAGGCCGGAGAGGAGATGGTAGAAGACAGAAAGACCACGAACCTGCCTGCGGTGAGAGAGTGAGAGGCGCAAAGACTCAGCCTCATCGTGGGAGATACCAATGATCCGAAATGCCTTGGTTTCCACAGCGTGAAGCCGAGAAAGGTGAGAGGCAGGAGCACCAGCCCAAAGGGGAGAGCAGTACTTCATCAGGCAGCAGACGAAAGCTTTGTGTGTGGTCAGCAGTTCAGATGTGCCAATGAAGGACTTTGTTTGACGGAGGATTCCCAGTCGGCGACTGGCTTTGGAGGCCAGCTTGGAAATGTGGCTTTCCCAGGAAAGATAATGAATGGCACATAGTGAGACCCAGAAGCTTGAAAGAAAGGACTTCTTCCAGAGGATTGTTGAGAAAGTAGATGGGGGGGAGGAAGGGTTCCAGATAGTCCTTTCAGGAGACAAAGAGGGTTAGCTCTGCTCTGTGCCTTTCTTTTTGTAAATAATAATTGCATTTCTTTTTCCACACCCACAAATCCTGGCTTTCCCTGCTGTACACTACATTGAATAAAATACGCAACTGTGCTACATGACCTTCCCTCACCGTCACTTGTAATAAATTGCTTATGTTATAAATGAACCCAGCTCTTTTCGGCTTTTCATTCATTGGTCCAGCATGGTCCGCACATTAGTTTATCCAGGAAGTTCTGCCCCACCGAATTTGCTCTTGTTAGCCAGCGCACACTCACTGTATCGCTCGGCAGTAATCCGGGTGTGTAATGAGGGCACGGGACCCCAATTGACTCGACCGTTCACAAGTAAGGCATCACACACGAAGTAGTGTAACCCTGCCGGATTGGCAGTGCCAATCGGCGTTCGTGGTTGCTTAGCAACCTGCCGGTGCGCGGGTTTATCTGTGCCCAGCGGCCTCAGAACCAGGCGTTCGAAAGGGACCCGACTGCTTCCCCTGGTGGCAAGCCTTGAACCCGGAGTCCGTAACAACATAAAAACAAGTGGCACCTTCTACAACTTTCAAAACCCAAAGATTTCTCCCGGCCGCATCTTCACCCATCCCCCACCCAGTGGTTACCTTCCACCTTGGCAGCAGGAGAGCGGGCCCATCTCCTAATACAAGGTAGGTGAAACACATGGAAACAGTTCTGGCAGCTCCAAACGTATGCGTTAGCTTGGATAACATCACAGCACACCATGCACTCATAAGTGCCGGCACTCAGCTGCTGGATCAACGAACCTGCAGACAATATGGCAATTACAAAAAACACAGAGGGCATACAAACTGTTTTTAAAACTAGGAGAAAATCGTCAGCAAATTCGCATCATCCCTTATTTTACATCATCTTCGTCCACATGCAGCACAACGCTGTGGGGTTATATCATTGGCTAAGGGCCCGGGAGTGCGGCTGATGCAGTGCCCTCTGTACTGGCGAAGGACACCGTGGGATCTTTAACGGACGCAATCCAACTAACGCCAGCACTCCTAGTTTCACGTCCACCCAAGGGACGGCACACACATTGATGAATCACCCTGCCTGCGAAACACCAGGATGACAGTTCATAGCCAGGTCGGGATTCAAATCCAGGCTAGACAGATTCGAGGGGAGTGTGCGTACCTCTAGGCCATGTTGTCAGCCCTAATTTTACATTAAAAAAAACAACGATTAGGTGTACTCTTTATAGGTTTAAAAGATCAAATTATATCCGCAAGATATTTTTCATTCACAACTCTCATCACAAAAATATTACTTAATACACAACACAACTGTCATGCTGTTTCAATGTTGCAGTCCATTTCCAAAATGCACTGTAATTACATTTGACGATACAATATTGTGAGAGAGCAATGATGACGGGGTATAGAATTTTAAAACAAAACAACCTGTGTGAGTTTCATGACTCTTGTAAACTTCAGCCTGCCCCGTTTTTGACTGCAAATTTTGCCGCCACTGCGTTCCGTCTTTTGGTCGATTAATGGTGTTCTCTTTCCCCAAATCTCTGACACGGTCAGGGTGCTGCTTGTCCAAAGACCTCTGCTCGTGGAGTCCTTCCTCGGCGTCTCTCCACGGACGACCTATCTGTGGTCCAGGTGCTCTCCATTGGGAGCTGGCAGAGCCCTGGCCTCGACCGTCCCACCTTTCTTGCCATCTACGCCGCGCCTGGCTACGGCAGCTTCCACCACCTCGGGCTTGCATGTTTTGAGAGCGCTGTTCCTTCTCCTTCTCCTTCTCGCCGAGACTCGTTTCCTGGTGGCCATGCATCAATGTCGAGTCGTCAACTGGTGCAGACGTTCCAACAGAACTGTTTTGCTTGGAATTGTGCAAGTTTCCCTGACTGTACTCCATCTTGTCATCGTTCACTTTCCGATGTCGATTTTCATCCACACTTGCTGCAGCTGCAAAAAGATTTAAAAACAAGTTTCAGATAAACCCACAAAGCCAAATATCACAATCAATCTTGACCCATAACAGGCATAGGAATGTAAGGATCACAGCACAGGCATGTCGTACAGGGGTCATCCAGGGGTCGTCCAGGGATCGGACAAGAATCATACAAGGGTCATACCAGTAGCATCTTCCACAACCGTCGCCGTTGAACCATTGCCTTGCACGGGTCTTGCTCCATCTCGTCTCCTCCTTTGCTGCTGTCTGCTGTAACCTCGTCCGTCCGATCTTCGAGAAGCACCTGAAGGAGGGCACGTCTCTTCCGGTCCTTCATAATTTGACCGGTATCTCTGATTTTGCTGATAACCGTGTCGTCCACCTCTATTTCCTCGCCTGGCGGGCATCGCGACCTCTTCTGCCCTCCTTTCTCTGCCAGTCCTCCCACTTCCAACCCAAGCAGGCCCATTCGCTCCTCGGGGCCTGACCTCAGGCCTTGTTGACAAACATTCTCCAGGCCCATTCGCTCCTCGGGGCCTGACCTCGGGCCTTGTTGACAAACATTCTCCAGGCCCATTCGCTCCTCGGGGCCTGACTTCAGGCCTTGTTGACAAACATTCTCCAGGCCCATTCGCTCCTCGGGGCCTGACCTCGGGCCTTGTTGACAAACATTCTCCAGGCCCATTCGCTCCTCGGGGCCTGACTTCAGGCCTTGTTGACAAACATTCTCCAGGCCCATTCGCCCCTCGGGGCCTGACTTCAGGCCTTGTTGACAAACATTCTCCAGGCCCATTCGCTCCTCGGGGCCTGACTTCAGGCCTTGTTGACAAACATTCTCCAGGCCCATTCGCTCCTCGGGGCCTGACCTCGGGCCTTGTTGACAAACATTCTCCAGGCCCATTCGCTCCTCGGGGCCTGACTTCAGGCCTTGTTGACAAACATTCTCCAGGCCCATTCGCTCCTCGGGGCCTGACTTCAGGCCTTGTTGACAAACATTCTCCAGGCCCATTCGCCCCTCGGGGCCTGACTTCAGGCCTTGTTGACAAACATTCTCCAGGCCCATTCGCTCCTCGGGGCCTGACCTCGGGCCTTGTTGACAAACATTCTCCAGGCCCATTCGCTCCTCGGGGCCTGACCTCGGGCCTTGTTGACAAACATTCTCCACTTCCTTGCGAGGAACGTCCAGCCTCGTCCCTTTGCTTCACCATAACCGGAGTTGGGTTTGGAGTCTTGGGCTCGCCACATGTATCACCATGAGACCAGGTCTGCCGGCCCGTGTGAGGAGGACACGACCCACCTGCATTCTTCTGTCTCCACGAACCACAACACCGTTGGGACGCCGGCGTGAAGGTAGCTGCGTCTGGGTTCAACGAGGTCATCTAGTTACCTGAGCAGGTAAATATCGCGAGCGAGTTCATTCCTGACGTCGGTGTGGGGAAGCGCGTCGGGACGAACACGTGGGGGTGGGTGGGGCAACGACGGGGGAAACGCAGCGATTTACCCGCGATTTCGGTCACACAAATTAATAAAATTGTCGCGGGTATAAAAGTGTAAGCACATGAAGTGTTAATGCGACGCAAACATAATGGGATTTAAAATGGCCATTTATAATTGAGTTTCCGGTATATTTAATTTTGTGTAATTATTACGATCACACCGGCGCCACGCGCACCTCATGCGTCTCAATGACGTAACAATGCATCGTCAATTCGAGGGAAATTAATCTCAAATTAATTTCGAGGGAAATTAATCTCAACAAGAACAAACGGCGATCAAACGTCACTTCCGGCGGCGCAATTCGACGTCACCGACAAACTATGTCACTTCCGTCCACATTTACACTTTATTACGATTATTTTTTGGGGGGGTTATTTTTTGTGCTTTTTTACTCAGTTCGATTGCAGAGATTTATGGCAATAACATCAGTACCTTCCGCTCGATAACCTGTCAAGAAGAAACATATAAGGTACGAAATCGAAACGAGGTAATTGACTGCCAATCTCGCTAGCATTAACTACACGACACACCTCAACGTGTTCCGCGTGAAGATCACAGAGAAAATGTGTTTAACTGCCCGCTGCACGGATTTTATAATACTGTAAATGTATGTAATATGATGTTGAGGATATCACATTCAGTTGTGTTTTATTCCCTGGTAATGTGGCGGGAGTTTTTAACCCTCTGACTCTCCCCGCAGCACAGTTATATTTTCGTAATTTGTGTTACAAAACGCAGTGATAGTCATTTTTTTTAACCGTCGAAAGGGGAGAGACGGGGATTTTAATATTTCAGTGCGACAGGGAAGAAGTAAAAGCCAAGCTTTCGCATATACACCACGATGTTCCTCCTTCCGTCGTGGCACTTACTTATGAAAACCTCATCATTGAAATAATAAAACCGAAGCGAAAAACCGAAAAGAGAACGGTACTGGAAAAAGGACCCGTCCAAACGAAATAATAACAATATATCTTAAAGCTCAGAACTTCCGCCGCAGGTTTGTCGAAGGTACTGAGTGATGACGTCATTGATGACTTTTACTTCAACAAAGTAGAAGATTAAAATCGTACGTCGCTTGAAAACGTGTTCGGAATGAAATAAACTGCGAAGTTAACGTGGATACGGGTTTCCGACCTATTGTTTTATTGTTCTGCCTTTGCTGCCTCACGACCATCCAATTTGCTTTCACCCCGCCCTTATTTTTGACCCCGCCCTTATTTTGACCCTGCCCTCAGTTTAGCCCCGCCCTTAGTTTAGCTCCGCCCTCATTTTGACCCCGCCCTTATTTTGACCCCGCCCTTATTTTATCCCCGCCCTTAGTTTAGCTCCGCCCTCATTTTTACCCCGCCCTTATTTTGACCCCGCCCTTATTTTAGCCCCGCCCTTATTTTAGCTCCGCCCTCATTTTGACCCTGCCCAAACTGCTGGTGGTGCATTCAGTCGTCCGAGCTCGCGCTGTCTTGGAACTTGCGTGGTTTTGATCTGTGCTCGTGAGCCATGGCCGATGTCGATGTAAGGTAAGATGAGGAGAGAGATGAGGTGTGAGCATTGGGTTCGTGTAGATATAGATAAAGGTAAATCTATTGGTGACTCGGAGTAACTCGGAATTCCCGACGAGAACGGGCTTGAGTTCGGCCTGCAGTGGCCGCACGTCGTTTCGGGTGTTTACTACCCTTGGTCGGAGTCAACGAGGGTGTTCGCTTGTCACGTGCTGTACACGTGGATGTTTATTTTTAAATGTTATTACGTATTATATCGACGTGACGGGAAACCTCGTGGGCGTCACTTACTGTACGTGTGGACTGACGTCACTGCTACGTGCACACCACCGCACTGTACAAGGTGGTCCGTGTACAGTATACTGTACATTGTCACTCCCCCCCACCCCCCAAGGTGCACGAAGGCCTTGTTTTCACTCCTGGTTGTCGATGTCTGTGGACGTATCTCAGCAAGTTGTGCACGGATTCGGACAACACGAGGTTGATGAGTTGGGGAGGTGACGAGGACAAGCCGAAGAGATTTTGGTGAAGATCCGGATCCGACTAATAGAACTTTTTAATTGATTCTTCACCATTGAGACCGAGGGCCAAAAACGATGTGTATATATATATATATATATATATATATATATATATATATATATATATATATATATATATATATATATATCACGATATCTCAGAGTTGTGGACGGAATCGGATGAAACTTGGTGGACACGTTGCGTGTGTGACAAGGAAGAATTGATTCGATTTTGGTGAAGATCCGAATTTGGATCTGGATATGAGAATTATTTAATTTTTAAAGTGATTCTTCACCATTGAGAGATAGGGGCCAAACACGATGTAGTACTGCTTCGAATCTGGAAACCATTCGCCTTCACACAAACAGTTCACCCAAAGTTTAGTTGTTTTGTTAAGTACATGTGGATAGTTAGAATCTCTCCCCAATGTCTAATGGGAATTTCATGTGTGCGCTGCGAGTTTCTTTCTAGTTGGTCTTCTGCATTAAATCCCCCTCCACTCCTTCAGTGCGTTGTGCACGTGTTCAATGCCACGGACATAAGTGGGGGTGAGATCACCTCAGGGCCGACTCTGCCCCAGCAAGATAGAATGTTCCCTCCAATCGGGGGTGAGATCACCTCAGGGCTGACTCCACCCCAGCAAGATGGAATGTTCCCCTCGTCCAATCGGGGGTGAGATCACCTCAGGGCTGACTCCGCCCCAGCAAGATGGAATGTTCCCTCCAATCGGGGGTGAGATCACCTCAGGGCTGACTCCGCCCCAGCAAGATGGAATGTTCCCTCCAATCGGGGGTGAGATCACCTCAGGGCTGACTCCGCCCCAGCAAGATGGAATGTTCCCCTCGTCCAATCGGGGGTGAGATCACCTCAGGGCCAACTCCGCCCAGCAAGATGGAATGTTCCCCTCGTCCAATCGGGGGTGAGATCATCTCAGGGCCGACTCCGCCCCAGCAAGATGGAATGTTCCCCTCCAATCGGGGGCGAGATCATCTCAGGGCCGACTCCGCCCCAGCAAGATGGAATGTTCCCCTCGTCCAATGAGGGGAGGACACCGATCGCCCTACGCCCCCCGACCAATCCGGAGGAGAGTAACCTCAGAGCGGATCCCTCCACCCTCAGGGGGAGGGATAAGAAGGGTGGCAAGCTATCTCAGCAGCGGTCTTTTTCGGGGTTCCTTGGGGGTCGGTGGTCGTGGTGGTGGAGGTCATGGCAATAGTGTTTCGTGGTGCTGGTGTCGTTGATCATCGTTCGTGGCAGCCAGGATCGTGGGCTCGTTGGATTCTGGGTTGTGGGTTCGAGTCCCACCATGGTGGGTTGTGTCGGAGCGCTCGAGCTGGGGATCCCCGTTCCCGTCCACGGACTCCGGGCTCCACAGGTGCGAGTCGGTGAAACCGCACGAGGTGGCCAGGTACCCGGCCAGACTCTGACCCTCAGCTCCCCTTCCATCCCGAGCTGAAGGGCCGAATAAAGACCCACGACGTCCATTTATTTTTGGCTGTGTGTGTCTGTCTGTGGCCAGTCTGATAAGTAGAAATAGTTTAAGTAATTGCCGTTGTACATTTGCCTACAAATTTATATTCGTGATTAAGTCTGCTCTGTGTTTCCCTCCCTATTACCTTGTGAATAAATAACTGTTAAATGTTCCAGTTCGTTGTCTGTGCTTTCTTTCATTGACTCGGTATGGTTCGGGCTTGAGAATTAGGGAGGCCGATTTTCCTGTGAATTGTCATTTGGGCCGGTGCGGCTTTGGTAATTCCCGCTCGGTTACGCCGGATCCGAGTCAGTAACAGCGACTCTGATCGGACAAAGCCGGCCGAGGGTGTGGTTTCCCCGGTAGCTAGACCGCGCGGCTATTTAGCTAAATTGGAATCGGACAAACGATTTAGCGGCCAACGGGGCTTGAACTCAGGACCCTAGGATCCCAAGCCACCACCCTAACCACTAAGCCAACAACAGGCTTCCTTCAGGACATAAGTTTACTTGGGTCTAGATGACGTGTCACATGGTCAGTTGCAACTGTTGTTTAAAACCGACGTTTGTAGTCCTGACCAGGTTGAACAAAGTTGGTTGGAAAGGAATGTGTGCAAAGGTCTGAAAGAAAATGGACAGTTTTTTTAAAAAAACATAATCATAAATAATTTCAAGTGTTTGTGTTTGTTTGTTTTTTTTATATTGTTATTTATTTATTTATTTATTCATTGCTGAACTGCAGCAGCTGGAGGTCCCAAATTTTTGGTGTACATACTTCAGAATCTGGGCAAGGTTTTAAGCTTCTACATGTTGGACTTGCCATCCATTTTGAGGCCACGAAAAGTATATGTTGGGATGTGGGCTCAGGCACCGCTGCTGCCAGCCGATAGGCTAAAGGTAACCACCATGAGACCAATAACTCCATCAATTTTTCAATGCCCAACATGTCTTGAAACAACTGCCAGACATCACCAGGTAAACCCCCCCCCTCCTTTCTCCCTCGGTAAGTAATAATTCTCGTCCCTCCCACGTGAAGGCAAGTTGGTTTATAAAATGGAGTTTACTAACTATGCACATTGAAACATTTGAGTGCAAGCTGTCCATGACTTGTTTTGCGTCCAACTGACCGGATGATTACGTTCTTCAGTTCGAATGCGCAGTCGTTGTCCAAGAAAGCGGCGAAGAAACAAGCCAAGGAAGCAGAGAAGGCCGCACTGAAAGCAGAGAAGGCAACCAAGGTGTGTAACTTGTGGGCAAATTGTCCAAAGAGTATTTGTGATAACAGGGCAGGAACATGGGGGTCAGCCATTTAATTTACCCTTTCTGTCCAACTCGCTCTGTCCATGCAAATTGTAATGGTTTGGAAAAATCTTGAGACGAGCAGAGAATTTAGCAAAATGACCGTTTGCAGAGCATGGATCTGGCTTGATGTAACTTGCTGCTTTCACAGTTACCTTTCACACTTCCAAATGGTTATTTATTTATTTATTTATTTATCTATTTATCTATCTATCTATCTATCTATATCCATCCCATCCCTTATGTGTTCAATTCTGCTTTTATTTTATAATGTTTGTCACAAGTACAGCAAACAGCACATGGCTGTGGGTTCGCATCAGTTCTTGCAGGGGTGCAGTTATGCTGCTGATGCAGAGCCCCCCCCCCGTAGGTTGGAGCGGAAATTTGTAAATTTGTTCAGGGTGCCGGCGACGGCTCGCCTCCTCTTCCTGAAGGACACCGTGGGATTTTTAAGGTCCACCGACCAGTGTCGGCAGATGGGACGCCCAGTTTAACGTCCATCCGAGGGACGGGGTACACGCGGATGAATCGCCCTGCCGGTGAAACGCTGGGATGATGGTTTATAGCTGCGTCAGGATTCAAACCCAGGTTAGACATCTCAAAAGCGAGTGCATACACCTTGAGACTTTCCTGAGCAAACAGCACATTATGGAATCTTTTATCGGTATGTCCTTGATGGCTTCTCTCATTTTGACTTGGTTCCGAGGCCACAAAACAAGTTTGAGCAGTCTTTATTTCTCGTGATGCCGGACTATGAATGTCTGTTTGTCATGCGGTCGGCAATTCTGCCTGCAGTAGTCGTCGTGTGCCTGCAGGACAATTCCACTTGTTTGAAGCCGTCGTTAAGAGTGCAGTGTTTTCTTTTTCTGGTCGCTGTGTATTTACATTGGAATACCAGTCTTCGTGAAAGCTATATTATTGTTCTGCCTCAGCAGACATGTTATGCAATGGATTTTGTCACCTGAAAGCCAATGAGAGTGTGTTCACCACTTTGGGAAGCGAGGTGCGGTGACCGTTTCGACCATTCTGGTGACCCCCCCCCCTTCAACAGAGCAAAGGAGGGAGCTTATGCTCGAACATTAACTGCACCTCGTTTACCACGATGGTAAACGTGCTCTTCTCTGCTTTTCGTTTGCAAAATCCACCGTGTGTTTTTTTTTCAACCCGATGAATGTTACTTTATCAACAGCCATTGCCAGCCGCTTTGCCCTGTGGCCTTTTCGACCTCTTCGCTCTGTATGCTGGCTTATCTCGATCAATTGTTACCCCACGCATGCGAAGCGAAAAGCGGGTTGAACCAGTCGGTTCACTTCCGTCCGTCGGTCCACAAACGTCAGTTTATAATCGAGGAACAACGCGATTTCAATTGAATGTTGTTATCTGTACTTTAGCAGCACTTTGACTCTGAATTTGAATTTGAATTTGTCCCGATCACACGTGTGCAGAGAGGAATGAGATGATTTTTTTTTACTCTGTCTACCCGTCTGGCAGTCAAACAAGATTGAAAATCATTCCAACCAGGAAACATCGTTTTATGGACGTCATAATGGGCATGAATAACTTGTGTAACATGTTGGATAAGGTGGTGTTATAGACGCTGCATCAACGGTGGGAAACTTCCGGGAATTATTATTATTATTATTATTAACTTTTTTATTTTTTTAATCGGACTTTTACAAACTTTCTTTGATTTAAATTATATATTTGATCACTGCGTGGGTCAAGGCAGATGTTTGAACGTTTATTTCCCATCTAAAGTGTTTTTAACTTTTCCTTCACAAGACACACATACCATGTGGTGCTGTGATGCGGTTTCGAGGCAAGAAAGCAATGTTTCTCCAAACAGGGCCTGTCAGAAAATCGTCTATTTTTAGTTTTATTTTTTAAATAATGAAATGAAAGATTATTTTAACGCGCAATGAACGCCCTCGTGCTCACGAATTGATTGCTTTGTTTGTTTTCTGCCTTTTTTTTGCAGGTGGAACGAGTCGCAGAAGAGAATGTAGGTGACTATGGCCGGTCATGATGTATCGAATGTGATGCCAGAAAGTTTGTGCACCTGGAAAAGTTTATTTTATTTTTTTGGGGGGTTTGTTTCAATTTGAATACAGTGCGATCAACTTGACGTGATGACGCTCAGTTTAATTTGGGACGTTGTAAGTTTTGGAATTAACCGTTTATTTTGATTTTTAAATGCTCCATGCATTGCGATTGCCTTTTTTTGGCGGTTTATCAACACTTGGTCGGCATGAAAGTGTCCGTTTATTTTATTCAAATATATACAAACCTTGTCGCTGAGCATACGTTACATTCTGAATGAGTACAAAACATGATGTCACATGTTCTGTGTTTATATGTTACCGGCAGAGGCGATCTGGGTGTAGGGATTGTTTTGGTGCCCCTGACTTGAACCTGCATGCCCCCGGCACTTGTGCAAAATCATTGCAGATTGGCCTAGCCGTTTTTTTTAATATTTAAAAAAAAATTTCCAATGATTTTTCAGAACTACACAAACATCCATCCATCCATTAGGACCATACTCTGTGCAGAGCGTTGGTGCCGCCGAAGCAGTCTCCTTGGCTATTGGGAACAATCCTGGACGGGTCGCCACTCCGACACAGTATACCAGCATGCTGGCACTCATTTTGCCGACCTCGGAAGGATGACAGGCAGAGTCAACCCCACCTGGTGTTAATTCAACAGCTGAGCGGGATTTGAAATCAGGACCCTAGGATCCCAAGCCCACTACCTTAACCATTAAGCCAACACCAGGCATACACAAACATTCATACATATAATTTCCTTGTGAGGGGGGAGTGGGATAGCTTAAAACCTTGTTCAGATACTTAAGTTCCTACACCCAAAATCTGGGGCCTCAAGGTACTACGGTTCGGCCATGAAAGAAAAAAAAATGTACAAACAAACGAGAAAAGCACTCGGTGGAGCACATACCTCCACTCAACTGAACAGTGTTTACGTTTTGTATCCCATTGATGGGCCGGATCTGGATCTGGAATTAGACAAAAATGAAATCCTCTTGTTCTTGTCACTTAACCAACTCATCCACCCAGTTTTGTCATAACTCATCCACAAAAAAAAACTCAGTTAAAAACAGACAACCACACAACACCCCTTGACGTGACCCCCACCAACAGCACTCTGTACACATGTACACAACCACCCATCAATGCTCAAGCTACTTTAAAGTCCTGCCAACATCCCCATACCCCTCGATCTCCGTAACTTCCAGGTCCCTATCTAATTCGAATTTAAACTTATCTACTGTTTCTGCTTCCACTACCTTTCCAGGGAGACCATTCCATGCATTAACTACTCTCTGAGTGAAAGTCCCCTCCCTGCCTTACTAACGTGTTAACTCTCAAACTATGGCCCCTGGTCCTATCACTGTCGACTCTTGAATAATTCATCTTCACTTATTATATCTCCACCTTTCATTATCTTAAACATCTCCATCATATCTCCTCGTAACCGTCTCCTTCAGCCGCTCCTCAGAGCAGAGTCTAGCGAGGCCCGGAATCAATCTAGGAGCTAAATGATCCCCCTCCTTATACAACCAAAAACCCTATTTGCTTTTCCTATAGCTGCCTGGCACTGTGCTGCCTGCTTACCTCCCGTTTCTATTACCACCCCCAGATCCTTCTCCTGTGTGACACGTTCCAACATTACCCCTTGCATCCTGTAATCTCTATTTTCATTGTTCTTTTCCATCCCCAACACCTTACACTTGTTCAGGTTAAATTACATCTGACAATCTTTTGCCCAATCAATACAAGTATCAATACTTTCCTGAATCTGATCACCACTCCCTCTGCTATCCACCTCACCTCCAAGCTTTGTGTCATCTGCAAATTTGGAAAACCTACTCTTCATCCCACTAACCAAATCGTTAATTTTAAATAATGAATAGTAATGGTCCGAGTACTGATCCCTGAGGTACCCCGCTACTTACATCCTCCCAGCAAGACATCCTCCCACTCACAGCCACTCTTTGCTTCCTACCAATTAGCCACCTGACCAGCCACTCCACAAGCCCTCACTTTGGCTAACAACCTCCGATGTGCTATCTCATCAAATGCCTTCTTTAAGTCTCGATGTACTATGTCCACTGCCTTTCCCTCATCCACCCAATCAGACACTGCTTCATAGAACTATAAAATATTTGTTAAACAGGAACTACCTTTGGTAAACCCGTGCTGACTACCTTTAATTAGTTTGTATTTATTTAAATGGTTCCTCGCCTGGTTCCGAATGAATATCTCCAACACCTTCCCCACAACTGAAGTCAAACTAACAGGTCTATTGTTTCCCAAAATAAAAATGAAATTGATCGACTGTATGTTTTGTATTTTCAGGACTTTGCCAAAGAGAGCTACGGAATTCTTCCCTTAATTCAGTCTCGAGAAAAGATAGGTATGAAGTGTCGGAGGTTGCACGCATTTATAAGGGGCTTCGGTCCTTGTTGTGAACCAAAGGGACTCAGAGACGGAGTCAAAAAATGATGGTGGTTGATGGAACGAGGACGTAAGCAGAGATTTAGTCGTTGGATGTATGGCCGTGACGTATGGTGTCATTTAGCATGTCTTGGCGATAGGAATATTTTGGTGTGCGAACGGCATAATACAGAATCTCCCCTGCTTTGCATGGCGGACGAATCGAGGCGGTGCTTTGTCCACTTCTATTCTCTGGCCTCATTGGCTTCCTTCCAAATGATATGAGAGTATTATTTACCTTTCCAATTATTCCTCTTCTTTGGTATGCAGCACATGGTTGCAGATCGCATAATTTGCTGCGGTCGAAGAGGTGCCGCTAATGCAGTGCCCCCCCCCTGTAGGTTGGAGCAGGAACTTGGAATTTGGCTCGGGTGACGGCGATAGCTCGCCTACTCTTCACAAAGGACACTGTGAGCTATTTGACGTCCACAAACTGATTGTGGCAGATGGGACATCCAGTTTAAAGTCCGTCCGAGGGACCGGGACGTGTAATGCACGATCAGAACAGACAAAGTGAATCAATCGTTTAACCCCGCTTTTGAGTACCCGCGTGCGGGGTAATTCCGAAGCTCGTGGTTTATACGTGTTGGATATGCTCGGTAAGGATGTTATCCGGCAGACTTCTGCATGTACAGTACCGTAGTTTGAAAATCGCAAACATTTTGCAACTTGTTTAACGTTTGATCACCATGGACATTTGGGTGTTTGAAATGTCTCAACCGTACTTTATACCTGTGAGTTACCTGATCTGTAAATGCTGGGATGCAACACTTGCAAGCACGATAGACTAAACAAGCCTTTGCTTTCTCTGAGCAGTTATGGCCATCCTTTGTTTCCAAATCTGCGGTTTTGCTCACTGGCTTTTCAGATCGGACGCTGGTGCGCGTGTCTGAGCTCGCCAAAGAGAAGGCAAACAAGGTGGTGTGGGTGCGTGCACGTCTGCACACCAGTCGAAGCAAAGGTTTGAAAAGCACCACTTCATACTGTTGACCCATCTTGTGACGCAAGGGGACTGTTTGCAATCTGACGATGTAATTACAATGTTGTATTTATTTTATTTTATTTTTTTAACGATGGATTGTAAGGGTGGAGATGTGAATGTTGAGAGGGTTGATTTGAGGATCTGAGGGAAGTGTCAAGAGATGGGTAGGAGGAAAGGGACATTTGTAAAAAGGCACGGGAGTCACGTCTGTGTTGGTTGGGGGTGTGTGCTTCAGAGGGAGGGAGGGATGTGGTGAGGTACGACTTTGAGACTTTGATATGGATTGGTTGGTAGGAGGAGGTGAAGGTGAAGACCAAAGTTGAGGTGGTGTGGGAGTGTGGGATGCAGAGAGGGTCCACAGGCTCGAGGGGTGTGGAAGGGGGAAAGCCTCACGTAAATAACTGACAAGGTGGGATTAATTTGGGTCACTGAAACTCTCCCACCATGGTCCAACTTTTCCCTGCAAATAGTTTTTAACCAAAGATTTTCATAATGACTCCATGGATATGCAATTTGGTAGTTTATATCTTTTGTGAACTCCTCATTTTATACCTTTTATCTTCGATTTCGGAATCTCCTTAGGAAAGCAGTGCTTCTTGGTCCTTCGGCAGCAGCAGTTCAATGTGCAGGGACTTGTCTCTGTGTCGGCAACCATCAGCAAGCAAATGGTGAAGTTTGTGGCCGGGTGAGTGTCCGGGAAGCAGATGGCTTTTTAAACGGTTTCTCTCCTTTCGACCAATCACGTGCCAGCTTCAGTGGTGCGGACGAGCGAGATCACCTTTCTATATGGATGTACAAGGATTACAAAAGTACAAAGTCGAGGCTTATGGAGGAGCTTGTTTCTGATGCTCAATTGTTGAAGTCAGAGTGCGGAGATATATTGTTACGAATTTGGAAACTTATGGCACTCAACATTCAGGTCCCTATAGAACAGTTATATCGGTAAGTGTGTGTTTCTAGTTAGGCCCCCCTACCTGTGTCTAACGGGAATTACATGTGTGCGCTGCGGAGTTTCGTTTACAACAAACCTCCTTCACTTCACTTCACACACCGACACCATCGCCCACGTGCGTTCGGCCACGTACATGGGCGGACATTTCCATCGCCTCAGACCGGGACTCCGCCCTGGAAGGCAAGGGCGTGCCCCTTATCCAATCACGCCACAGAGAGCGACTTTCCCACGGCACGCCGGCCAATGGGGGTTGAGATGGCCACAGAGAGCAACTTTCCCACGACGCCCCATTCAATGAGGGTGGAGAGTGCCTCAGATGGCGATTTGCTCACCCCGGAGGAAAAATAAATTTCAAAGAACGCCAGACTGAGAGCTCTTGGAACGATTCTGAGGGTCGTCGTCGTCGTCGTCGTCGCTGGGTCATCGTCATCTCTGATCTTCTCCTTGGTCTTGGTTGATTGGTGCGTGGCCGGTTGGAGAGTGCGGTACCTGGTGCTTGGAGCGGCATCGTGTTGCGGGTTTGAGTCCCGCCGAGCCGGATCGTCGAAGATCACACGAGGTGGACAGGTCCAAGCACAGGCTCTGGTCTCCAGCTCACCTTTCCTCAAGCTGGAAGCCTTCAATAAAATGGACCCGACAGTGTGTGAGTGTGTGTGTGTGTGTGTGTGTGTGTGTGTGTGTGTGTGTGTGTGTGTGTGTGTGTGTGTGTGTGTGTGTGTGTGTGTGTGTGTGTGTGTGTGTGTGTGTGTGTGGACCCGTCTTTAAGTAGCAATTTTATAAGTGCTTGTGTGTAAATTTGCATTTTTATAGTCATGATAGCTGTGCTCTTTGTGTGTTCCCTCCCTGCCAATTGAAAATAAATATCCCTTTTGTTGAATGTATCAGCTCGTTTCTGCGTTTCTTTCATTGGCTTGGCATGGTGCGTGTTGGGAAATTGGGAAACGGTAAATTGTGCATTTGGACCGACGGGTCTTGGTAACCATCCGCTCGGGTTACGCATGGTTCGAGGAAGATAACTGCTCGTTCCGCTCGAGGCCTGCCGAGGGTGTGAATTCCCCGGTAGCTTTGCCGTGTGGATACTTAGGTATATTGAAGTTGGCAATTCACCCTATTCCATGCGGCCAAATTATTGGTGATTCACGGTCCTGTAAGGGGCCCGTGCCTTTCGGAGTTCTCCGAGGAGCACGATCTAAATTGCAGGTGTTCGGTGGAGCCGACTCTACTGCTCCACCTTGCGGTCGTGCTCGCCACCGACACCTGGCTCCACAACAATATTGATATAATTTTTCATATCGATATACCAGTATATTAAATGTGGGAATACTTTGAAAATGACCATGTATCAATGATGTGTACGTCAAAGATGAATACATAATGGACCATTGGACCATCACATATTTTTGTAACCTACGGAAAAAAAATTATTTTCATTATTTTTTGGTTGTTTATTCCGGTGTATCGATATCGACAGAGACTCAAAATTTATTGTCGCGTCTGGTCCTGCTAACACCGGAAATCAATTGACTCTCGAGGATAGGCCGAATCACACGAGGGACCCGGGTGGAACGATAACTCGTGCGCTCTGGTTGGAAATGCTAATTAAGCAAACATTACCAATTTTAACCTTCCCCAGGGATTTATCTAAAGCTGAGCCAAAACAGTTTCTCCCATGAGGTTTGCAATGGAGGGTCACCACACAAAATGTGTCCTTGTGGAATAACAGGTTTATTTAAATGAGGCACAAGATGATAAAAACAGAATTCCGAGACAAAAGCTCGACGGACACGAATTCAAGCAAATAAATAAATATACCTGGTATAACGAAAATGAAAAGCACTTGATGCAAGGAAAGAAGCTTTGGTCCCATGAGCATACATACATACATTCATTCACCATGGCCAGGCAATATCTTTCAAAATTTTAAAGATACCTGTACTGGATCGAAATGGCTCCACCAGAACAGGTCTCCAGCCTGTGGCACAGAGCAGAGAGCAAAGCACAAGAGCTTGCAACGCAGCCAGGGAGAACAGTGGGCCACATGTGGAGAGCGGGGAAGGCTAAGCTCAAATGTGGAGTGGAAATTGAAGGCCAAGAGCCAGAAAGGCCGCCAGATGCAAGAGAGCAAACAGTACGTGTACGGGCCTGTGGCTTACAACCCTGACTACCACGACCGCCTTCCTTCCTAACAGCCTTCCTCTCCCTTGGGCAGTCACTTTTATCACTTCCAAATGTGCCCGAGCGTCCCTTGCTCATCGTCCATAACCGACTATTGAAGGAGTATGTTGCCACTTCCAGAGTGACGCTAAGCGAATGCTGCGTCATTGGTGCCGCCCGAACAGTCACCTGCCACAGGATACAAACCGATCCAAAAATGTCCCTTCTGGTAACACCCGACATGGTACCTCACCTGGTTCAAACGAATAACGCTTTCCCACCGAATGTCTGTGAACTGCCGCCCTTCATGGTGTGTATATATATATATATATATATATATATATATATATATATATATATATATATATATATATATATATATATATATATATATATATATATATATATATATATATATGTGAGCAGGACCACCTCTTCCTAATGGGTCCCTAATTACAGGGAAATGTTCTAGCCAACTCAAACTCACAGCCCACCAAATTTGTCATCTACATAATTCGTAGCCCCTTCAACTTAACAATATCAATGTGCAAAGATGATTCTCTTTGATAATATGATGCTCACCAGTTTTATCATCTATCAGCATTACGAAGGAGAGCATCGTAGATGTGGAAGGAGT
Organism: Eptatretus burgeri; assembly: GCF_056783735.1. NCBI lineage: Eukaryota > Metazoa > Chordata > Myxini > Myxiniformes > Myxinidae > Eptatretus > Eptatretus burgeri. The sequence goes on along the minus strand of NC_140964.1, from coordinate 1,147,385 downwards.
TGTCCAGCTGGTGGACCAGAAGATCAAGAGTTGCACTCAGCAGGATGTGGAGCTGCACCTGGAAAAAGTATGATTTTGGTTGTAAATGGTCACATGGTTTTAAATTGACCATAAGGTGTTTTGAAATCCTCATCACCTCCTCACTCACTCAGCACACCTTCCTTCACCCCAAGCACTTTCCTCTTTTAAATGGATGCATTTCTCAATATATTGCATAGAGATAAAATGGCCTTTGTGCAGATACGTGTATAGTACCATGTTGAAGTTGTGAATCTTGCTCTGAGTTCCATTTTGTATGACAATTTTTTTCAAGAAAATTGTCAATAACATGGTTTCAAATCATGGTGGGGCTCGGTGTTGGTGATGACCTCTCTTTGGTAATTTCCTTAGCTAGGCCTGAGACTTTCCTGCATTCCCTACAGGTGTTTGTAGTGAGTTTAGCCAGCCCTTGCTTGCCTCTACAACTGGACGATGCTAGCCGGCCCCATCAGGAGATTGAAGAGGTGAGCCAGATCCTGCTTTCAACCCACTGTGATGCACGATCGGGACGAGATTCCGTTTCCGGGCCTGGTCTCTTGCCGTATCGCTTCAACAAAGTTGTGGCACCTAAACTGGTTGTTTCGTTTGAGGAATACGTTCAACCCTCCCTGTCAGCCTCATTGGTCTTTGCGGTGGAAATACCCCAAATATACAACACCATCGCTTGCATCTGTTGATGTTGCTCACATGTATGAATTGATTAAAGTTCAGCAATTTTGTTTTCCTGTTCGTAAAACCTTGCATTGTGTGTCAGGAAGGCCGAGTGACCGTGAATCAAGATACTAAACTGGACAATCGTGTCATTGACATCCGGGTGAGTGTTTCTTATAATTGAGGTAACAGTGTGATGTGGAACCTATCGCTTAACCCCCCCCCCCCACAACTTCCTTCTACTTTGTCACATTATTTTCCACCAGACAACAACCAACCAGGCAATCTTCCGCCTCCAAGCTGGTGTTTGCAGTCTCTTCCGCAACCACCTCATCAGGAATGGTTTTGTGGAGATTCAGACCCCAAAGATAATATCTGGTGAATGTTTTTCTTTTCTTGTCTCACCTTTTGTGCCAAGAAAAAGAAATCGATCAATAAATAACTGACCCTTATTTGAATGTATAATTCAAATTGTGGCTACCCCTCATTTGTTGGTCATGAACCCTCGTACTGTAATGCAGCCATCCCATTTGGCCCTCTTATTGGTGATGCACCCTCATCCTGCACTGTAACCATCACATTAGGAACTGTTGTTCATGTCAACTTGTTTCAGGATCTACATTTCCCAAATGTCATTAGTGAGGCGGCTTAACCCAAATATTCAAAAGAATTGTGCATTTTGTGATACAAGCACCAAATTTGGCACAAATGTACATTAATATGTTGCGAACATTTTCAGATATTGGACCACTTGAAAGTCTCTCTTTATGTCCGCCATATTGGATTTCAAAATGGCCGCCACTTGAAATCTACATTTGCTATTATTTCTGGACGTAATGCAGCTATTGGCTTGATTCTGGTATCTAAATGTGTTTTTGGGGGCAAGGAATCCAATGGTACCATTTTCAACTTAATATTATCTATCACAGTCTGTTATATAATTTTATTTGGAAATTATCTAGGCAAATATTGGATTCAACACAATACTTTGAAAAGAATGTCTTAGTTCTGTAAATATAAATTAAAAAAAAAAAACTATACTAAATCACTCGTAACAACTCAGACAAGCTCATATATACTGGCAGTCTAAAATATAAATTCATATCCCATTAGGAAACTAAGTGACCCATTCATTTGTGTTTTTCATATGCATATTTTATGTAACATTACATTCATATTGTCAATAAATACCAAACGTGCATAATCCCCTTTTCCTAGACCCTTTAATCCATCTTTTGTGTTTCTAGAGTACAGAAATTTCTTGTATAGGCTTCCATCTGTCTTGTTTCCTTAACAATGCACTGTAGCATGTCTTTAACAATATTTACAAACATGACTCCACTACATGTCTTTAATCACAGCCCTGACCCAAATAAGAGTAGAGAGGCTGCATGTGTGTTGACCCACATCAACTGTGTTCTTTGTGTGTGGCTGTGTCTGAATCACCTTGTGACTCCACATAAATGAGTTAATTACATACAATCTGGGCTCAGCTAGACAACATTGTGTGGTCAGCAATGAAGACAAGAGTCTGAATTACATGTATGCAAAAGACCTTGTGAACCAGTGAAGCAAATACACGGGTAAGCGTGAATTAAATCTAGGGCATGATATAATTTCCATGATGTTTACCTCTACACTCAATGGTGGAAGGAGGTAGTGTTTTGATCCCAGCTTGTCTGTATGTCTGTTAGTCCACAAAATTCCAGACAAAGCTTGTTGTAGTGGTAGTGGTGATAACAGAAATTGTTATATAGAACTGAACTTATATTATTATTATTATTATATGCAGAAAATAACTTCATTTCTATATGCCCTGCAGTGGACAGGTTAATTGGTTTATGCACTGAAGGGGTCACCCTGGTGTGCACTGCTGTGTTCTGCCTCACCGAGTTGTTCAGGTATGATGTACTCAGCACAAGCTTACCTGATACACATGTGTGCTGGCGAAAACCACTTGTCTGGTGGGCACGACAGAGGCAGGTTGTCTAATAGCCAACCTGGTCTTACTTTTTTGGGGTTTATCTGAAATTCTTACTATAAGGCTTTATATTAGAAATGTTTTAACACCGTGCACCGTGCCTACAACCACTACTGTCTGGGAGAAACCAGGGATGCAGAGGACCTTCCGGAGTTTGAAGACTGGTGTTGCCAGAGAGGAGAAGACATCCCCCAGTTTCACTACTGGGCAACCGTGCTGGAACTAGAACTGTTGGTTCTAGTGTATGTGCGTTCTCTCAGGCAGGGATCGTTAATGATGTACCTCGATGCTCTGACAGAGCTGGTCCCCTGGTTCCATGCACTGGATCACACCCACTATGCTAGGTGGATACCAGTGCACCTGAAGGACATGGCCGAACTCACCATCAACACCCAGATGTAGCCAGGAAATTCAGGGAAAAGCCACTTCACCGTTCAGAAAACACAGAGGGTGTTCTCTTCAATCCCGATTGACCAGGCACATGAGCAGAATAATGCCTGCATCAAAGGAGACGGTGGAGCAGTTGGGCTCACTGACAACCCTAGTGCCCTACGTCGCTGGATGGTTGCGGGACCAGAAGTTGCCAGGGTGATCGAAGAATTCCAGGATGGGAACCAACACTGGAGACGGCAAACAGCAGACACGCGTCATCATGATCAGACGCCAAGTGTACAGGCCTCATTTGTGAAAGATGTTCGCTCTCTCGTCGGTGTCATAGAGGAGATGGGCAACCCATTCGAGGAGGAGAGTCAGGATGTAGTCGAACTGGACACAAAGGAGATCGCAGATCCTGATGCTGTGGAGACCGTGATGAATGCCAAGAGGATTGGCCAAGAGCAGTTTGAGGCTTTCACCAGAGAGTGTCTGTTGGACAGAACAAAGGCATTGGACGCACCCATTCCTCGTAACAAGCTGAAGGTGTTCAGCACTTCCACTCCAAGAAGCCAGAGCATAGGTCAGCAACAGCTCGCCTGCATCAAGAATGACCGTGAACTCTTCACACGTCTGTACATTGGCTGCCAGACGAGGGATGGAAACCTTGAGGAGTTCTTTTGTCACGAGAATCAGGCATGTCCTCCTGCATTGTTTGATGGTGGAAGCCTCTGCACTGGTACCAAGAATGATCTCCTCACATGCTTGGAAGAAGTCTCTGATGCAAAGACAGAGACTCCTGTCACGACCTGTATTGTGCTTGATGGAGCAGCCATCGTCAAGATGCTGAAGCCGGCTGCATCAAAGACCTTTGAAGAGTATGCACAACAGATCTTCATCCCATATATGTCCACGAAGCTGCAAACAGTGTCATGCCAGGATCTGGTCTGGGATACTTACCTTGCTGATTCACTGAAAGGTAGTGCACGTGCAAAGCGGGGACAAGGTGTGCGGAGACGTGTGGTGGCTGCCGCAGCCATACCAGGAAACTGGCAGAACTTCCTACGAGTAGACAGCAACAAGACCGAGCTGTTCAGGTTCCTCTCAGCAGCTCTCATGGAATGGTTTGACCAGGAGGACAAGCAACTCGTCATTACTGATGGAGAGGCAGTGCTCAGCAAGCCACTACTACCAGATCTGACTTCACTCGCCCCATGTAACCATGAAGAAGCTGACAGTCGGATGTTGCTGCATGCATCTCACGCAGTCCAGCATGGACACCATGCAATACTCATCCGGACTGTAGACACCGATGTTGTGGTGCTGGCAGTGTCCCTGACACAGGAGTTGCAACCAGAAGACAAACTGTGGCTGGCATTCGGAACAGGCCAGAGTTTCCGATACCTAGCAGCACACGAAATAGCAGCTGGATTGGGACGAGAGAAGGCTCGTGCACTGCCAATGTTCCACGCTCTAACTGGATGTGACACTGTGTCTAGTTTTCATAGACATGGCAAGAAGACTGCGTGGGCAGTCTGGACGGTACTGCCGGAACTCACTGAGGCGCTGCTGCTGCTGTCCTCTGCACCTCGTGACATACCAGACGATGCAATGCGCATCGTCGAGAGGTTCGTGATCCTGTTGTATGATCGAACCAGCAAATGCACAGACATTGACAAGGCCAGGAGGAAACTCTTCGCAAGGAAGAACAATGTGCAGCTCATCCCTCCAACGAAGGCAGCTCTGGAGGATCATGTCAAGAGGGCAGTGTATCAAGGTGGACATGTGTGGGGTCAGATACTGCTGCCAGCACCAGAGCTCCCTCCACCAACCAACTGGGGTTGGTCAAGGACTGGAGAAGGACAGTACACACCTTACTGGACCAGGCTAATGAGGCAGCTCACAGCTGCATTGAGCTGGTTTCTTGCAAGTGCAAAAAGGCTGCCCTTCAGTGCACAGCCCTCTGTGTGTGTGAAGGGGACTGCACATGACGATGAGTCAACAACATACATGTACTTGTGGCAATGCTGAACTTGTTAACATGACACTGTTTATGTACACGTATCTTCAGTACCGGTATATGCCTAGCCTCAGATACCAGACACCTTGCCTCAAATACTAGACCATGTCGCATGTCAGTATTATACCTAAGACATTTACAGAACTAAGACATTCTTTTCAAAGTATTGTGTTGAATCCAATATTTGCCTAGATAATTTCCAAATAAAATTATATAACAGACTGTGATAGATAATATTAAGTTGAAAATGGTACCATTGGATTCCTTGCCCCCAAAAACACATTTAGATACCAGAATCAAGTCAATAGCTGCATTACGTCCAGAGATAATAGCAAATGTAGATTTCAAGTGGCGGCCATTTTGAAATCCAATATGGCGGACATAAAGAGAATTTCAAGTGGCCCAATATCTGAAAATGTTCGCAACATATTAATGTACATTTGTGCCAAATTTGGTGCTTGTATCACAAAATGCACAACAGGTTTGCTATGCTGCAACACTACATGTTCTACATATTTCATTCGGAGAGGAAAAGTGCGTTGGAGACTTCCTCTGGAATCGAGTACGAGAGTCTTTCATGGTCATCACGTTGCATTCATCAAATGTTTATCACCTAATCGTGTGTATGATTGCGATGTGTGTTGCAAGGGGCTTGTAAAACATTACGGATGGGCAAAGACATCATAAACATTTGAGTTGTACATCACAACTGTACAACTCGAACATATTCCTTCTTCCCCACGTAGCTGCCAGTGAGGGTGGAGCAAACGTGTTCACAGTGTCCTACTTCAAGACGAGTGCGTACTTGGCACAGTCACCGCAGCTGTACAAACAGATCTGTATTGCAGGTGACTTTGAAAAGGTCTTCTGTGTTGGTCCAGGTGAGATGAGATGAACTTTGACATGTGCTGTAATAGAGCGATTTGGGAGTCAACAATTAATTCCTGCCTTTTATCATGAGCACGGGACGTGAATTTTGGCCAATTGAGGATGTTTATAAGACTAATCTCGTATGTATTATATTTATATATATATATATATATATATATATATATATATATATATATATATATATGTGTATGTATTACATATATATCAAAGCAGCTTCGTTTTTGGATCATGTACGTGTGGACGGACTGCCATCGCCCCATTGTTTGGACAGCTGGCCTGACTCTACCCACAATTGTAACGTGAACAACAACAAAAAAATTTGTATAGCCACCATTTTGTGAGGCTGCATAGGCCTCAGGACTCTGGTGTCGGTCAGCCCATGGCTCAGTGCAATTGTAATTATCCGAGCTATATAACCACAATATTTTATATGCACATAAGAAGTACAAGTGTTTTTGCTTCATCTACGTACCCCAGGTTATTTTTTTCGGCAACGTTTCGTGACCTATACACCGCCCAAATATTTGTGTAATAATAAATTAAGGTTTTTGTGCGTAATTTTGGGTTTGGTTTTAGCCTGGCAAGTTATCAAGGCTGTGGTGTAAAAATAATATAGAAGGGTGGCCTATCATTTTGATTGGCTTTTCTGCTGGCTGTTTATAATACAAGAGTGATCCTTCAGCAAAATCTTAACGAGTTTATTATTTCGGGACTAAAATTGGATCCCTTATTTTTTTGCAAGATTTCTCTTGAACCTCATCTGTATCTGGCCCATGGAAAGGTTTTATGGGATAAACTTTTAAAAGTGCCTCCACGATACAATTTGTTTGAATAAATGCCCTGTTCTTGTCCAACCAAAAAAAGATTCCAGTTTATCATTGGTGATGTTTTTTTTTTTAGTTGTGAGATTTGACGTCCACAATCGAATCGGCTTTCCCTGTACCCAGTGTTCCGCGCTGAAGACTCAAACACGCATCGACACCTTACGGAGTTTGTTGGGCTTGACATTGAGATGGTCTTCAACTACCACTACCATGAGGTGGTGGAGAGCATTGCCGACACCTTGGTGCAGATCTTCAAAGGCTTGCGGGACAAGTGAGCTTCCAAACTAGTTATGGTTGTGTAAGATGGACTTTTCAATAGTGACGAGTGGGCAATCTAATGAGTGAATGTGAACGTCTGTGCCGGATTACAGCTGGTTCTGTTCGTAAGTGTTTTTACGATTGGGAGGAATCGTGATTGAAGAGATCGTTTCATTACCCTTTCTTTCTCTGCTCTTTGTCCTCCACCCCCACCCCCCTTTCCTCTCCTCTTCATCTTTTTTTTGCATCACATGCACACTTCCGTTCCACCTGCCGGCTTTTGCAGCTTCCAGACGGAGATCGAGACTGTGAGAAAACAGTACCCTGCAGAGCCGTTCCGTTTTCTCGAGCCAACGCTCCGGCTGGAGTTCCAGGAAGGAGTTGCCATTTTACGAGATGCTGGCATAGAAATGGGTGACGAGGACGATCTCAGGTGCACCGAGACGAGATGATTAATTGATTGTGATGCTGTAATCATAAAATCTGAAGCTTTAAGTCAAACTTGGAAGGCACATTCAACAATCTGGGAGGAAATTCCACATGTTCTGTAATCGAAAATGGCAAAAATGATGTCCCAAATTATAAATATTTTTACCTCGTCTTTTCAGCACCCCGAATGAGAAACTTTTGGGTCGTCTCATAAAAGAAAAGGTCAGCCACGACACTTCTGCAAGATTTTTGAAAGTAGTCGTAAGCAAATTTATCTCTCTTATAACCAGACATTTATTTGTTTTATTTTCCAGTATGACACTGATTTTTACATTCTTGACAAATACCCACTGGCTGTCCGACCCTTCTACACTATGCCAGACCCCAACAACCCAGTAAGTAATGCAGCACTTCAGTTTATAAATATGTAAGCTGTGGCCACAACCCATGCCACCTGGCCATGTTTTCACACAGCTTCCTTTACTCACGTGACCGTACGTTGTGCGGCTTTACTTCCTAGCGCACTTCAAATTCTTATGACATGTTTATGCGAGGTGAAGAGATTCTGTCTGGAGCTCAGCGAGTGCACGACCCCGACCTCCTAACTGAGAGAGCTCGACATCATGGAGTTGGTAAGATGAGGCGAAATTTTGAGGTTGTGGGTGCGTTTGCAGTAAAACACGACTGCATCATTTTGGGAGGAAAGAAACCAACACTTGAAGTGAGATCCTTCGTTTTATTATGGCAACCGAGTTCCTTATCTGTTTCCAGATCTGGAGAAAATTAAAGCTTACATCGACTCCTTCCGTTACGGTGCTCCGCCCCATGCTGGAGGGGGCATTGGTGGGTATGGAGTGGATGTGCATGAGAAGTCCTTTGGTTTTATATATTTTTTAAAGACATCACCAATCAATGCCATTTGCCTGAGATGATGCCAAGCCCATGATTATCAACTTGGGCCTACTTTTTTTTTCCCCTCACTCCAACCCTCTAGGCTTAGAACGAGTGACGATGCTCTACCTTGGGTTGCCCAACATTCGCCAAGCCTCCTTGTTTCCTCGTGACCCCAAGAGGCTCACACCATGACCTAATAGCGGTGCTTTCTGGCCTCGACCTGCTTCACACTTTTGTTGGTTTTTATTCGATTGATTCTGCACATTTCCAAGGTATTAAAAAAAAAAAAAGTTTATTCTTCATAACTATTTCCTACCAAATTTAAAACCAGTTAAGTTTCTGTAGAACTTTTTTTTTTCTCTCTCAAATATACTTGTTTGCAAGTACAACTGAGTTCATAAACATGTCAGATAATTTGAATTTTTCTGCATGCAAAGTAATTGCTGGAACTTTTTAATACCAACAATAACCAGGATTTGCAATAAAGTGGTGCAGGTGCTTCCTTTCAATGATTTTTATTCAATATCTGTTGGCACCCTTAGATTTACATTACTTCAACCATATCCCAAGAGGAGTTGGTCTTTTCAGCATAGCTTGTCCATTCTAAAAGTGCATTGCTTGGTTGAAAGTTCCTTTATAATTAGAAAAACTCCATTCAGCACTTGATCGTCGCACGGCAGTGCAATTAATGTTCCGATTTCCATTGGAAATCGCTTGCGATACTTGTCTCCAAAAGATTGGCCCATGAACGACAGCACACCATCGATGGAGGGTGTTTGCATACGTTAGGCAGCGATGTCAGTGCCTGTTCAAATCGACAAAACGAGTCATATTTGAATCTTTACTTTTAGAGCTTTATTTACTCTGCATTGTTTAGGAATTTTGAACACGAGTGCTGAAAAACAAACAAACAAATGGCTACAAGTTCTGATCACATGCCAACTGGTATTCCACTCACAAAATGAAAGTTTTCTCCCAGTTTAAAACAAGAATCCATAAGCATTACTGACGAGAGGAATTTAAGTCCTATAATTATTTCATACAAATGTATAATGGTTGGCAATAAACTTAAAGATATTTGAAAGCAGAAAGTTCCATCAATTGAATTGGTCAGGAAAGGGGGGGAAGAGGTAATTAATTAAAGTTTGATTCCTTTTTATTTATATTTTCGTTTGAACAAAATAACCACCTTTAGTTCCCTTTGAAGCCTTACTGCTCACATAAGATGCATTAAAACCACTGAAGTACCCAGGATGTAGTTGACAGCAAGTTAATAAAGTCGAGCAAGTTTTTCTCTCAATCATAAAACACTTCACAAATGTTGAAGGAAAAGGAAGAGTACATTGAGTGGAGCTTTCACCAGCAGCTCATGTGGAGGAAAAGATCCATGGCTTTTAAACAAAAAGCAGAGTGGTTCAACCACTTTTACTAAACCACAACCCCCCACCCCCTTCTCCATTAAAAAAGAAATCCAAACATTAGATAGGTTAACTTGTTCTCATTGTGAAATGCTGATTTGGATAATCTCCTTTTGTGGAACAGAAATGAAAATAGTGAAAAGCAGGAGCAAACCTCGAAGGTTTGATTTTATATATATATATATATATATATATATATATATATATATATATATATATATATATATATATATATATATATATATATATATATATATAAGCAATTCGATTTCAGGGTCAGATTTTGCATTCCCAAAGAAACATGAAGAATGCAGACAAGTGAAAACTCTCAAATTGCAATCACCAGCTTGTAATGGTAAGCGTCATTCCTCACCAAAAAAATCTATACTTCACATCCTACCGGTGAAACTGTCATTCACTGTCGCTTCCTGACTCGCTCAGCTGCAGATCATTTCCTGTAGGCACAGGGAAGAGAAAAGAGCATTGTGGGTAAACACAGATGACAACCACCAATGGCATAAGTAGGAAAAAAAAAACAATATCTTTCAATCCTGTATAACTAGGATTCGAAAGCTAAATTTATACCAGCAGCAGTTATCAAGTCACAACAGCTAGAGACAGGGAGGGTATGCCTGCAGGAGCTTACTGAGGGTGTTGATGTAGCCAGAGCAGTCAGGTTTAGCACGAGCAGTGCCGTTATGCTGGCTTGCAGGTGAGAGGGTTGCTGGTGGAGCTGGTGCCTGGGCTGATGGTGTGACTGTGGCAGGTGCTGGGGCTGGAGATTGTTGATTGGGGGTCTCCGAGTCTGAACTCGAGCTGTCGCTGGAGGATGAATTCCCAGAATCGGAGGAACTACTACTGCTCATCTGCTCAATGACACTTGCATCTGCCCGAAGCTCTGTTCAAAAATGCATTGCAAAGAGTGGATGGTGTGCAAGGACAAGGACAGATGAAACTCTGCTAAAATTCAGATTACAAGGGCACGGTTTCACGATAACCTTCCATGCGGTGCTTTTACAATTCTGACCAAATAAATGATCAACCGACAATTTCCTCCCTGAGGTTTTACAAACTTAGATCAAACCCAATTACTAATCTGACATGATCTTATCAGCATACCTTTCTCAATGTCTTCCAAGGGTAAGTCTGGAGATGGCTTGTCTTTGACGGGGGACATTTTCTGCCCAGTACTGGCCTTGGTGGCACTCCGGCCCTGGCTTTGTCCTTGTCCTTGAACAGGTACAGGTCCAGATCCTACACGTCCACCCACTGATTGGGCTTTAGTGCCACTCTCAAGCCTGCAGAATACATAGTTATTGCAACAATATGTAATATTTTTCCATCAAGTTGTCTTTCTTACAACATCTTTAGTTTTTTTGGGGGGGATTTTTTTTGTATACACCGTCGAGGCTCGTATGAGAGGGAACATGCACAAACGCACAACAAGGAGAGCAGGAGACGAGGGGTAGAGAGTGAAGGAAAAAAAACATTATGGAACAGAGACATGAGATCTGTGGAAGGGAGAGGGATGGGGTGGGGTACACAGGGTAACCAAGATGGACACTACAGGGACTTTCAGGAAGGAAAGCAGTGAATTTGAAGGAGGTGGGTTTGGGTGGATTAACGGGGGTAGAAATGATTGTGGTTTTGGATGGGAGAAAACAAGAGATGGTGGTGAACAGCTGTTTTGAAGACCTGGAGGGAAGAATGGGATTGAAGAGAGTGAGAGTTTGTTCCAAAGGAGGGAAAAAGAGGAAGGAAAGAATGAAGATGAGCAGTGATTCTTGATTTTGGTAGTTTTACCAGAAGGGGGTTGCTGGAGGACCTTGAGCACCCTGCAAAAATGTGAGGGGACGACATCAGACAAAGCAGTGGGGGGGTGAGGCTGGAGAGAAAACGGAAGAAGACAAAGACCACCAACCTGCCTGCGGTGAGAGTGTGAGAGACGCAGATAGCCTCATCACGGGAGATGCCAATGATGCTAAATGCCTTTGTTTCCACAGCGTGAGGCCGAGAAAGGTGAGAGGCAGGAGCACCAGCCCAGAGGAGAGAGCAGTACTCCATCAGGCTGTGGATGAAAACTTTGTATGTGGTCATGAGCTCAGGTGTGCCAAAGACTACGGAGGATGCCCAGTGGGCAACTGGCTTTTGAGGCCAGCTTGCAAATGTGACTTTCCCAGGAAAGGTCATGGATGAAAGACCCAGAAGCTTGAATGAAAGGACTTCAAGAGGATTGTTGAGAAAGTATTTTGGGGGGGGGGGGGTCCAAACGGTCCTTTCAGAGAGACAGTGTGAGATTTGTCAGGATTGAAAGACATGTTCCACGTGTTGGACCAGCTTCTGATTTTATCCAGATCTGCGGAGAGTGAAGAAGCTGATGATTGCCGATCTGAGGGATGACAGATGGTACGACAGAGGGTGGAGTCATCAGTAAAGACATAAAGAGGATTTTCCCAGAGAGTCGGAGAAATCATGGATGAAAACCAGAAAAAATAACGGCCCAGAATGCTGCCTTGAGGAACTCCAGCCTGGACAGGAAGAGGGGATGAGAGAACTCCATTAAGAGCCACATGTTGGTTGTGACAGGAGAAGAAGTCTGAGCCATGAGTGGCTCCCTCTACCATAGGAGTTCCTCTACCCTAGGAAGAGAGTTTGGTGAGCAGGGAAGAGTGCCAGACCCTATCGGAAGCACGCGATATGTCGAGGGATGTGGCTCCGATTTCATGTCCGGCATTGAGGAGTTCCATCCATTGTTGGGAGAGCAGAAGCAGCATATCCAGTGTAGAGTGACCTGGTCTGAATCCAAATTGATGATCGGAAGTCAAGCCATTGGAGAAGAGGACGGATTAATGTCAGAAGCGATGATGGAGTCCAACACCTTGCTGATAGGGAGAAGGCCAATTGGTCTGTAGTTGCTGGGATCTGTTTTTGCACCTTTTTATGCAGAGCGGTAATGTTTGCCGATTTCCAAGCAGATGACAAGAGCAGCAGAACAGGTTTTTCAGGCACGGGGGCTGATGCCATCTGGACTGGTTGGAGAATCTGAGTCGAGGATTGCCAGCGAACTCTCCACCTTGTCAAGAGAAAAGGACACAGAGTCAAGGAACAGCTGGGTGTGACTGGGTAAGGTGGGTACAAAAAGTGATGGGTTTGAGATACAAGATTTACAAGCAAACACCGAGTTTATGCATTCAGCCTTTGGGGCGTTCCATGTCAAGTGTACACATTTTTCTGCGAAATTTTGACACATCGTCTCAGATTTCACTCTCTTTTTGTGCAAGTGTTTGTATCCACGGTAAAACTGTCAATTTTCAGGCCTAGGGGTCCATCGGGGCCCATTTTAGCCCCCCCCCCCAAATTTGAGCACCCCCGGTTGACCCACAATCTTCCAGTGGCCATATCACAGGTTGTAGTGGTCCGATTTGGATGATCTTGGTATCAAAATGCTCGTAAAAGCGAGATCTTTCAAATCGCGTAAAGTAAAATCACTCCGAAACAGTAATTCAAAAAGTTATAGTTTGGGGCGCCCTTTGAGCTTGGACTCCCGTCCCCCAGCCAAACCGATGATCCCGATTTTTTTTGTGTGAGAATACCCCTTCATATACTCCAACACCTCAGCATAATTGAAAATGGGATCTCAATGGGTTCAAGTGTGATGATGGTTTTATTGTTCGGGGTCCACATATCACTCATTGTTGATTTGACTTTGGGCGACGTTTGCCGTCATCATTCCAATGACGTCACCTGCTGGCAGGCGACTTTATGTCTGAAATTGAAAATCATCATCTCTGAACTATTCTATATATTGGATCATTTGCAAATAATTATTCTGCCTATTGTGTCTATTGATTTTTAAGTGTACATTTTTTGTATAACCATCATCGAATTAAGTTATAAATGGGCTAATCTCAGTTTTTGCATATTTTGCAGTAAGCATGGCGACTGAAGATCGAAAGGAGTTCCAAAAATACTGTTGTGATCCGTTCAGCTGCCATAAAACGAAACGACAAAGATCTTTGCAATGTGTCAAATGATATGTTGATGAAATTTTCTTCAAAGGTGGAAAAAGATGACAAACTTTGTTACTTCGTGCAGAAAAAAAAACTCTGTCACCAGAATGTATTGAAGAATCATCTTCAACCAGTTCAAAATTATCAGAAGGTACTATCGAAGGCATTGCAGAATCTATTTTGACAGACGAGGATGAGGAGGTTTTTGAGCGAGAAGCAGAAGTTGACCTATTAAACCAGTCGTTATCGATGATAGGCGAAAGCCCATTCGACAAACGAAAGGCGGAAAGGAACCCAGGGTACGTTCCTGAAAAGCGAAGTAAAGTGGAAGATTGTGTGCAAAATAAATTAGAACTAGTTGCTGGACCAAGTACTGCAGAGAAAACACAAAATACAGCGTCAAAATGTGATGAAAACTGCATGCCAGAGGTGATCAAAAGCCTGAAAGAAAAATACGTTGTTTCGAGCCGTTCAGAGCAAATACGTATCCTGACAATATTTGCTCGGAATACGAGCATCAGAGGGATGATGAGTGAATTCAGTTGCTCCCAAAGAATGGCTGTGCAAGCCAAAAATTTAGAGAAAGAAAATGGTATGAGCTATCGTCTCCAAATCCCAAACAGGGTAAAATATTGCCTGACGAAGTGAAATCCGCCGTAACCGAATTTTACCGAAGTGATGAAGTCAGCCAAATAATGCCAGGAAAAAAGGACTGTGTGGTGGTCAGGAATGTACATAGAAAAGAAAATTCAAAAGCACCTGGTACTAAACAATCTCAAGGAACTGTTTCAGAAATTCAAAGAAGAACCTTGGCTTGAAAGTTGGATTCGCGAAGTTCGCCATGCTCCATCCCTCGGAGTGTGTCCTGGCCGGTTCAGGTGGTACACACAGTGTATGTGTATGTACGATACATCAAAATGTGAAACTCATGATGTTTGGTTCCAAAATGCCACAGATAGCCGAACTTCCTCGCTATCATCATGTGATAGCACGCATACTTTGTAACCCAGCACAACCGGCATGTTATTTCAGAACTTGTGAAAGTTGCCCATCAATTGAAGACTTCAAAACCGAGCTACTGAGTGCTTATGAACTAGAGGATATTGATGAAATTCAGTTTAAATGGTGGACATCCACCGACAGATCTGAACTGAGCTCCATGGTCCTGCCTTTGGAAGAATTCATTAATCAATTCTGTGAACGCGCGGTGAAATTAGTGAGACGCGACTTCATTGCCAAGGCCCAATCTCAGTTTCTGAAAAATAAGAAAGACGAAATCGGTGAAGGAGAATTTGTCATTATTGGAGACTTCTCAGAGAACTATTCGTTTGTCGTACAGGATGCGGCCCAAGGATTCCATTGGAACTGTTCTCAAGCGACAATTCACCCCTGGGTTTACTATTTCAAATCGGAAGATAGCAAATTAAACCACGATTCGTTCACCATTATATCAGAATGCAATACTCACGACATTGTCGCAGTCCACCTCTTCCAAAGAATGCTCATTGAACACTTGAAATCTCGCTTTGGAAATGTAAAGAAACTTTACTATTTCTCAGACGGTTGCGCTGGCCAATATAAGAATTGCAAAGCCTTCATAAACCTATGTCATCACAAATCAGAGTATGGTATTGACGCAGAATGGCTTTTTTGCCACAAGTCATGGCAAGGGCCCTTCAGATGGCATGGGTGGTACAGTCAAACGAGAAGTAACACGTGAGAACCTGCGTAGACCTTACGACAGTCAAATTATTTCTCCAAAAGATCTTTTCGCCTTTGCTGAAAATGGTTTGAATGAAATGAAGTTCGGTTACGGAATCCAAGAGGCGTATAAAGAGGAAGAACAAAATCTGGAAGAAAGGTTAAAGACGGCCAAAACCATAGCTGGAACTCAAAAAAAACTTCATGCTTTCATCCCTATTTCTGAAACTGCTCTTCAAGTATGCGAATTCAGCCTTCGTGAGGAACACTGTATCAAGTCAGCTATTTCAAAATCTACACCAACTTTTAACGGGAAACTCTCAGGTTATGTCACAGTGCACTATGATGGAAAATAGTGGCTTGCCTGCATCATGGAAGCCTTTCAGGACACTCATGAAGTGAAAGTGAATTTTCTTCATCAAAATGGGCCCGTAAAGAGTTTCTTTTTTCCTGACATTGAAGATCACTGCATTTTAGACATTTCTGATATACTTCTTTCCATTGAACCAAAAACTGCTACAGGTAGAACCTACACAATCAGTAAACTAGAGGGGGAGCACTTGGAAGAGTGCAAAACCTCCGCCACCAATACTGCTAGGTCACTCAAGTGAACCTGATATCCTATTCATTCAATTTGATGTCAGCAGTGCTCACAGAGTTATAGTTTGCAACTTTCCCTTTTACTTTTAACTTTTACATACTCAATTCATTCGTCATAACTAGATTCCTTGAGACAGAAATTGATTTTACGTGGGTATATCCACCTGAAGTTCCAAAATCAGCCGCAATTATAATTTTGGCATGTTTTTTGTTGGAAATCACTTATAACATGTAGCAATGCATAAAAAAAAATAGAAATTTTGTTGAAAAAAAAGTTGCAAAAAAATTTTTTTCTCTTTTTTTTTGGGGGGGGGGGTTGGAAATCACTTAAAACATGTAGAAATGCAAAAAAAAAAAATTCAAATATTTTTTCCAAAATGGCTGCCATAGGGGCCATATTGGATTTTGGACCAAGTCCAAAATCTAATGGCATGATCCTTGGACCATACCTAATCCCCCCACCAAGTTTTGTCGAAATCCGTCAAGGAGTTTTTCCGTAATACTGTTCACAAACAAACAAACAAACAAACAGAAAGGGGTGAAAATAGTGACCTCCGATCTTCGATGGCGGAGGTTAAAAAGAAACACGGCTGTCAAATAAAACATTGGTTGGCAAAAAATCTTGACTATAATATGCTAGGAAAAACTCTTACTCATATTAGTATCGCTTCCAGTTCCTGCATGTGCATGTGGAAAATTTATGTACAATATACTGATATAGTGTATTGGAAATCTTGTGTTCAAATATTGTGCTATGTATTGTGGCGTATTGTGTGTCCAGCACCCAAGTCCCCGAACAATAAAACCATCATCACACTTGAACCCATTGAGATCCTATTTTCATTTATGCTGAGGTGTTGGAGAATATGAAGGGGTATTCTCACACGAAAAAAATCGGGACCATCGGTTTGGCTGGGGAGCAGGGGCCCAAGGTCAAAGAGTGCCCCAAACTATAACTTTTTGAATTACTGTTTTGGAGTGATATTACTTTTCGCGATTCGAAAGATCTCACTTTTACGAGAATTTTGATACCAAGATCAGCCAAATCGGACCACTACAACCTGTGTGTGACATGGCCTCTGGAAGATTGTGGGGCAGCCAGGGGCGCACAAATTTGGGGGGCCCCTAAAATGGGCCCCGATGGGCCCACAGGTCTAAAAGTTGGTATTTTGAGTTTTTTTCACCCAAGTGAATAAATGACTAACATATGGGGAGAAAATGAGGTATTAGTGTCGGGAGGGTGTGTACACTTGACATGGAATGCCCCCTTTTCACGTGCCGTGTCAGCTGTGCAGTCATTTCAGGTAAGGGAGAGGATGGAGGGGGAACATACACCTGAAACAGACTTAACTAGATGCCACCAGGATTTGGAGTTCAGACTTGAGATTGGAAAGATGTTGTTTTCTGGCTCTCCTGAGGGAAGACACACTTGTTCTGAGCTTTATGGAAGGAACTAAGATTCCCTTCAGTTGTATTAGCCTTCCAAGAGGTGAAAGCAAGTTCTTTCAGGACAACTACTTCACCACGAGCTTCAGTGTACCATGGGCAGGAGGAAGTGTAGGACAACTGAAGACGAGATGAGATAAATCTGTGTACGAGAGAGAGCAAGTTTCTATGAAAAAAAATTCCCAGGATGACTTGATGTTGGAGAAGTAGAGATGGGAGACCAGTCTAGAAGTTTGATGGCTGCTTGAAGTCCCTACCAGTCGGTGTGAGTGAAATGCCAGACTCGACGGCTCTGAGGTGGTTTTCTAATAACAACCAGAGAGATGTCTACTTTGACAAGCATGTGGTCAGATGAACAAGTTTCGCAAGCATCTCAGAATTGTAAATGGAGCTTGTACGTAATTCACACGCAGGATATATATTGGGGGAGCAGGAAGGGGAGGGTGGGGTTGAACATCGACAACAATGTTAGCTTTAGATCCCACAGATTAGACGAGACAGCTTGAGTAGAGTAGCTCACGGGGTGGAGTTGTGCTCACGGGGTGGAGTTGTGCTCCACTGAACTACCAGCAAAGCCTTTGTAAGCCAAGTAATTGAGATTTTTCAAGGAATGATTTGCAACGATAAAGGGTGCCCATTCAACAGTTGGCTTCAGAGGCCACCCTCAGAACATTTTTTTTTTGGCCCAGAACCTTTCCTGGCTGTTGGTGAAGCCTAAAGAAGTGCAACAGACTGAACCTCTTCCCAGTGGGTGACTGCGGCAATCGGGTGGGTTTGTGTGACCATCCTTCCAGGAGCGACGGGCCGCCCGATACTTGCCAACATTGAAAGACACGTTCCATTTATCAAACCGACATCTAATCGATTTAATATGTACATTTTATCAGTATCATGAATATATTTCACAGTTTGGGTTGTCGTCTCTCATGTTAAATTAATGGTACTCATTATCAATACATCTCCCTTCACATCCAGCTTGACCATCGACATCTCAACATATTTTTTGTGAGCTCTTCGGTGAGAGTTTCCACCAAATTCATTTCGCTGGCTCACTTCATCGTACCACTATTTGAAGTGCAAAGCCTCCTCTTCCTCGTATGGAGCACATGGCTGCGGGTAGCCTCATTGGCTGAGGGCACGGCTGTGCCGCTGATGCTGTGTCCCAATTACCAGTACACTGGTACTCATTTCACAGTCTTCGGAAGGATGACACGCTGAGTCAACCCCACCTGGTGTTAATTCAACGACAGACGAGATCGAACTCAGGACCCTAAGATCCCAAACCAGCCACCCTAACCACTAAGCCAACACCAGGTTGAAGTGCAAAGCAAGCGTAAAAAAAAAAAAACAAGCTCAAATGAGCTAAGATCCTCGTCCTCTTAATGATGACGTCATAAAAACGAATATGACGTCATTGTGATGCATCAGGTTTGCGATAAATTATCTGTGCTACTGCCCGGCTTGATTCCCGCAAACAAAATTCAAACAGCTTGTCTAGTTTCGAAGATAATGGTATCGGCGATTTCCATTAGCGGCGATATTATGACGTCAACTTTTTTCTAGGAAGAATTTCCAAAATTGGAGATGGTTACTGCGTGCGTGTGGGCTTTCTGCATATACATAGCAAGTTTCACGAAGATCCGATGAAAACTCTGGGTTGTGAAACAAAAAGTCAAAAAATAGGAATGACATCATAAAAATTGATACGACGTCATAGTGATGTATCATATGTGCGGTAATTCATCTCTGCTAATGCCTTGTTCGATTCCTGCCAACAGAATTCAAAAAGCTTGCCAAGTTTGAGATAATTTTTAGGCGATTTCCATTAGCGGAGATATTTTGACGTCATAACTTTTTTTCTCGGAGGAATTTTCAAAATCGGAGATGGTTACTGTCTGAGCAGGGTATTTTTGCATATACAGTGGTGCCCCCAGAATCCGAATTTAATTCGTTCCAGGAGGCTGTTCGGATTGCAAAAAGTTCGGATTCCAAAACTATTTTCCCAATAAGAAATAATGGTAAGTGAATTAATCCGTTCCTGGACCCCAAGAAAACCCACTTTCAACTGAAATTACCCATGTTTAAGGTAAAATAAGATGAGTAAATGACCTAAATATCAAGTAATAATAATAAAAACAAGAAATAAATGTACTAACATGAAAATAAACCAATGTCACCCGCAGGGTGACCCGTATCTTGCCAAAAGGTGACCACGTGTGACTTCTTTAAGGTCACACCGAGGTGAACAGAGCTGCTATCCACCAGGAGCGACTCCTTGAGGAATATCTGCCTACGAGAGATTCCGATGAGAATCGTTCTAGAGTCACCATGAAAAATATTCTTTTGCCTCATAACGTCCCCAAATGACGTCATAATGTCTCAAGCTTGACATATCTAGAAAGCACTCATCGAGGTGTTCAATTTGAGGTACTACACGATATGGTTCCTAAAACTTGAAAATTTGACCTTGGGGTCAAATATGTTTGACCTGAGGCGCTAACCATGAAGGTCAAGGCCAATCGCCACCAAAAATTAATCAGCTGAGCGCCAGACCATGAACTATATTCCCATGAAGTTTGAAGACAATCCAATCAAAATTACTCAAAAAATAAGGGTTTCGTCGACTCCCCTGATTTGCGACAAAGTGACCTTGACCTTCAAAATTTTGTGCACTGAAAGGGACCTCTATAGGCCTCTGATATGCGAAGTTACAAAAATTTCCAATGATAACTGTGCTCTGCAGAATTTTTTATACATGATTACAGACAAACAAAAAACATACAAGCTGACTAACATATCATGCAAAAACTTCGTTTTGGCAAGATAATAAACTGCATTTACCTGAGTGAGGAGTGCTAATGGTGCATGCGGAAAAGAGAGAGAGACAGAGACAGAGACAGAGACAGAGACAGAGAGAGAGAGAGAGAGAGAGAGAGAGAGAGAGAGAGAGAGAGAGAGAGAGAGAGAGAGAGAGAGAGAGAGAGAGAGAGATATTTTATCGCTTCTTAATTTTTCAGAATCGTACACACGGTCGATTTCGGCAGCTCAAACATGACAGCGAGATCAGACACACGCGTACCGCTCTCATGCTTAGCGATAAGTTATTTATTCAACTCAATTGTCATTCTCACGGACTTCCTCTTACTCCTATTTGCTTCACTGCTCTTCTTGGGTATCATGGTGCATGCACAAGGGTGATAATTGAAGAAAAAAAACAGCACAAATCAAGGTGAAAACACAAGCTAAATTAGCGAATCAACACACGAGAGATGCTTTCACGAGTACTTCCACCGACGAACTGAATGAACAAAGCGCGAAGATGCGGCTCAAACAGGCACGGGAGACGCACGTGAACAAACATGAATGCTACATTGTGTTCGGTTTTTGAGAATGTGTTCGGTTTTTAGGGCAAAATTTTCTCAAAAAAATTGTTCGGATTCCAATTTGTTCAAACAATGGGGCGTTCGGATTCTGGGGGCACCACGGTATATGCCAAGTTTCAGGAAGTTTTGATGAAAACTGTAGGCTGTGAAACAAATGAAACAAAAAACAAAAAATGTCAAAAATAGGAATGACGTCATAAAAATTGATATGACATCATAGTGATCTCATATGTGCGGTAATTCATCTCTGCTAATGCCCTGTTTGATTCCCGCAAACAGAATTCAAAAAGCTTGCCTAGTTTCGGGGATAATTTTTTAGGCAATTTCCATTAGCGGACATATATTGATGTCATAACTTTTTCTCGGAGGAATTTTCAAAATCGGAGATTGTTACCGTTTGCACAGGGTATTTTTACATATATATGCCAAGTTTCAGGAAGTTTCGATGAAAACTGTAGGCTGTGAAACAAAAAAGTCCACAAGAACAACAACATGAGTAAGACTTGGAGATCCTCCATGAGGATCTAAAAAATTAGTAATAAAACCAACAACCAACAACCTTGAACCATGTTGTGCTCGACAGTTCGATGGACTACAGTTGTTAGTTAATCGACCTTTAATTAAGACTGTACAAGTGGCATGTGATGCACAGCAAGATGGGAAATCCAATTATCAAAACACAAGAAGTTACTCTCTCATAAATGGGGAAAAAAAGTTTAAACTGAAAAACAAATTTCAATAAGGAAAGGGAGGAGGCAGTGTGAAGAGCAAGTTTGTAGGTCTGATTTTAACAAAAACAAAACAAAATACGATTCACTCGGAAAAACGGACAGCAGTTCCATTCGTTAGCTACGTGAAGCACCTGCCAATGACTTATAGACAACACGACAAAAAAACTGACCTTGTCTTCTTCACAGGAATGTTGCTGCTGAGCTTCTCGAGGCGGAACTCGCCCGTCTCACGGTTCACGATGAGCACGCACTCCTTTTGTAGCAATCGCTTTGAGCCTTTGAAAACAGTTACCGGTGGAGTCGAGCCCTGTGGGTGGTAGCACGACCCCACAAAGCCTTGATGTATATTTTGACAGAACTGATTGTTCACAATTGCACAAAAACTAAAATACGCCAAATCTCCACGTCTGAGGAACTTTTTCATCCCCAACAAAATGAGGGAAAAATTTGGGGAGGGGGGTACACTTTATGCACAGGTGGCGCTGGGGATGCACCTTATGTCTGTACGTACATCCTTTGCAGATGAGCATATATGGACATCGTAATCAAGATTCATTTCTTCAAGAGCGCCACATTTCTCCCACATCACGTTTACAATTTTATTATCCACCGCCAAGGGGCACCATGAGCATTTGATGGGAAAAAAATTCAAAAGCTTATTTTTCCATCAATAACATAAAATGGAATTTAGGTTTAATGGAAATGGAAAATGACGGGCTCCAATCGTTCCAAAATGACGAACCCACACGACGGCCTTCAAGCTTGGTCCTGCGGGTAAGCAGAAGAGTTTGGCAACAGGGCAGCCGGGAGGAAGTTCAACATTGGGGATGTCTGACTCAGTAATCTTTTTCTCTGCTTTGTTGTGTTTCTTTCTCAAGCTAAAGCCTGTTGGTGGCTTAGTGGTTCGGGTGGCTGGCTTGGGATCTTAGGGTCCCGAGTTTGAGCACCGTTGGCTGCTGAATTAACACTGGGTGGGGTTAACTCAGCCTGTTATCCTTCCGAGGTCAGCAAAATGAGTACCAGCGTACTGGGACAGGAGTACAGCATCATAGACGTGCCCCAATAAAATGATCACTGCCATACGTAAGAAGATGAAGAGTTTCACGCTCGTTTGTCTTCCTCTTTCTTTTCTCCCAACACTTTCATCACCAATGCAATGTCATGTCGATATAACCGATTCAGTATGCAGAGATACCTTTGATTGGGATTGGAGACTGAACCGTTTATTGTACCCATCGGTTTCAGTAAAGAAATAAAGGGAAATCAAGCATCAATATGATTCAATAAATTATTATGAGGGCTGGTAGGATGGCTTAGAGGTACGCGCACTCGGCTCTACGCCGTCTCGCGTGGGGTCAATCCCGACCCGGCTATAAACCGTCATCCCGGTGTTTCACAGGCAAGTTGATCCACAGATGTGTGTGCCGTCCCTCGTATGGACGTTAAACAGGGCGTCACGTCAGCCGGAGTGAGTTGGTGGACGTTAAAGATCCCAAGGTATCTCAGAGGGACAGGTGAGTTTGTTTACATTTAATGTAAACCTCCATCAGCAAATTCCCAGCACCGTGGTTAAATTACAAATTCCTGTCACAGTCAAAGGCCTGTCCAGCCGGTTCAGGAACCACTTTAGCAAAACAAAAACAAAAAAAAATCCCCCTGGCCGACCCATCAAACACCAGGTGTGGACGATTGTGGTTGTGAAGGAAGAAGTAATAATATCAAATGCAATGTCGCCAAATGATTAGCCCTGTGGAGATGAGCCGACAAGTCATGTGATGATCAAGCGAAAAGCCACAAGCACGATGGTTAATATTTCCCACAAAGTCGAGGCTCATGGAAGAGTGAGGTGACGGGTGAATAAGGCAACGTACTGACAATATGATTTGCCAGAGAACCTGGGTTCGATTCCCGGTCTGGGCCCATCACACACACACACACACACACACACACACACACACACACACACACACACACACACACACACACACACACACACACACACACACACACACACACACACACACACTCACACTCACACTCACACTCACACTCACACACACACACACACACACACACCTCTCAGCAAGGCTTCATGAGCATCCTCTGGCACTCAAAACTCGGTCTTCATGGACCACATCTCCCAGGTCGTCGACACGTTCGATGGACCCAACTCACCATGACCATTGTTGGGAAAACCGAGGAAAGACCCTCACCCGACCACAAGTACCTAACAAGTCGTTTTAAAGCGAACGTGTCCGTCCGTTACCTCCACGTTGGGTAATGTGATCATCACCTCGTCCTTCTTGCCGACCTCCAGCGTCCCCTCACACGATGTGTCGATTGACGCCGGTTTGAAATCATCTGGTACCGGGAGGGGTTGGGAGGGTTGGGTGAGGCGGAGAGATTTAAAATTCAACACATGGGGTGAGCAACCTGACCCTGGGCTAAATAAAGACACCAAACACCAAGCTGAGTGGTATCCGAACTCGAACCTGACACCATCGTTTTAACAAAACAACAATCCCCGTCCACCTATCCTATCCTATCCGAGCTTGTATGATATCCGAGCGTTCTACTCACAGCGGATCGTATGATAGGCTGAACGAGGTCGTTTCTGGAAACTCTCTCCCAGTTTGAGTACGTGTTCGTCCTTGTCCATCCAGGGCACGGCTTGCCCGCTCATCCTGCAAGCATCGGCCTAACTAGGCCTAGCTAGGCCTACTCGGGCCTAATCCAACCGAGCTCAGCCAGCTGTCCTCCTGACGTCACTCTTCACGCCCCCCCCCCCCGATAAGCTCCGCCCACACACAATCATTCGCTCAAAACATTCACCTTTTCCTTCACTGCCTCCGCCACTCAAGGTCAAGGACGTTCGGTTTTCACCTCTTTCTCTTTATTTGTTTGTTACTCGCAGAATCGAAGCTTTTTCAAGCATATTGGTTCGTCGATTTTGTTATTGTGTCTGTTTATCACCTACAGGTCATAATTCCAAACCGATCGTCATGAAACTTCAACCAAGTTGTCGAGGTGGCCTCAACTGAGAAGCCCATTGATTTTGAGGTCAAAGGTCATCTTGAGGTCAAGTTTCTAAAGTCGTCATTTTTCATCCGATTGACTTGAAATGTGAACCAGATTTGCATATTGCATCACTGATTTGGGAAACCAACTGTTTTTTGAGGTCGAAGGTCAACTCAGGGTCAAACTTCGAAATTGATCGGTTTCAATCTGAAAAATAACCTTCATCCGATTTACCTGAGCTTTCATTAAGATTGTCAATTTTAATCTTGATTAAATGGACAATTTGATGTAGCCATGGCAACCTTCGTCGAGGGGGGTGGATTTTGCAGGTACCGTGCTCTACACGACATCTTTTCCTTGTTACCTCCGCCACCGAAGGTGAAGGAGGTTATGTTTTCACCCCTTAGTGTTTGTTAATTCCTGGAATCCTTCGGATTTCGGCAATTATGTTGCTTAGTTGTGTGTGTCATTCTCTGTGTGTCTGTCTGTTTGTGTGTTTGTTTATCCTGTAGCAGCCACACCGTTTCAGCGATCATGACCAAACTGGGTACAGACGTCGGCCATGGTCAAACTTAGACACTTGTCGTTTTTGGTGAATCTAGGTCAAAGGTCAAGGTCATTTGTTTGTTTGTGTACAGGGTATCTCAAAAAGTTGTGGAGGTATCCGGATGAAATTTTGTGGATAGGTTTGGTGTGTGACAAAGATGAATTGATTAGATTTTTATGAACATCCGGATCCCGATCCGACTACTAGAATTTTTTCAGTGATTCTTCACAATTGAGAGATCGGGCCAAAAACGATATATAGCACGATATCTCAAAAAGTTGTGGACGGATTCGGATGAAACTTGGTGGACACGGTGGGTGTGTGACCATGATAAATTGCTTCGATTTTTGTGAAGATCCGAATCCGGATGCGGATCTGTGTTTTTCAAGTGATTCTTCACCATTGAGAGATGGGACCAAAAACTATGGATCGCATGATATCTCATAAAAGTTGGATGAGTGGATGGTGGATCCTCGGTGGTTGAGTTGGTTCGGTGACAAGAACAAGCCGATTCGATTTCGGTTCAGATCTGACTTATCAGTGGCATACGAAATGTAAACTATTCAGCCTAGCAGGGTATGTGCCCTACCGAATGCCATTCCGTTTCGCCAAGTTGTCATCCGATGAGTGATTTTTCATTTGTTTGTCCGCACAGAACTCAAATGTTTTTCTCCGCAACCGCTTGTCAGATTGAGACGAAATTTTCACCGTTGGTGCAACTCCTCGTGCATAACGTTATAATTAATTCTTCTTAGTAGAATTCTTCTTACATTCGATGCTGCAATTTCCGGTTACTTCGGCCTGGATTCGGGATCAGCGATCAAATAATGTAAATCATGATGAAAAATTATTTTTTGATGATGTGGGAGATATCTTTATTAAAATCAGTGGAGAAAATATCCACCATGTCTGTCATCAAATATCCAAAAATTTGATGATGCCACCAGTCACGTGATTCAGCAGCCATATTGTTTTTTTTAACCTTTAAAAATCACTTTCTCTGAAGTGGCTGAACAGATTGAGGCATAACTTTACACATATGACCGCCTATCCATGAGGAAGAAAAGATTCACACATATGATGTCATAGGTCACATAGTTTGGCAGCCACATTGGATTTACCCTCAAATCTATTCAAAAAAATCTTCTCCCGAATGGCTGAACAGATCGAGAGGAAACTTCACACCATTGTTCCCCAAGTCATTTGTAAAGTTTGTAAAGGAATAATTGATGTCACATGGTTTGGAAGTCATATTGGATTGAAGAAACATATTAAATAATGTTTTCTCTGAAACCGCTAAATCAATCAACATGAAACTTCACATTTATGATCTCGTAGTGATGGCGAATACATGTTTTAGATTTCAACTTGATCGGATACATGGTCTGGCAGCCAGGATTATTTAATTTTCTGATCTGAGTTCTTTTTGATTTTTGGGGTTTTTTTTGAAAAAGGCTCACTTGGCTATGCCTGGCTGGGTTTGAGGGTGGAGGAGAAGCAGCTGAAATGTGAATCCTATCCAGGTTCCTCCTGATGATTTCATCTTTTATTTTTGTTTGTTCGGGTTCCTTCTGATGATTCCAATGCAGGACTGTACCTATTTGGTCTTCCATTTGATTTGAATTTAATTTATTTTAATCCCATTAGCCTGGTGTTGGCTTAGTGGTTAGGGTGGCAGCTTGGGATCCCAGGGTCCTGAGTTCAAGCCCCGTTGGCTGCTGAATTAACACCAGGGGGCTGACTCAGCCTGTCATCCTTCCGAGGTCAGCGAAATGAGTACCAGTGTACTGGTCCCGGTGTATGCCCCGGTAAGAATAGTTGTACCATATCCCTGTGTGTCGTAAGAGGCGACCAGGGTTGGCGTCAGGAAGGGCATCCGGCCATAAAACATTGCCTCAAGAAAAAGCCCAACCCCTGCATAGCAGGGAAAAATGGCTGTAAAAATGGTCATTTATTTTATTTATATTTATTTTAATCCCATTCTCAATTCAATTGAATAATAATGAAAAAATGCCATGGGTCAGGTGTCCAATCAAAGTGGGGTTGCAAAGCGGGACGTCTTGGTACCCGATCATCACTGCCAGCAGTTATAAAGTGGCAGTTCTAATTATGTGTCTGGTTAATTATGTTATACACCAGTGCAGAAATGCCACAGAAAATACACCACACAAAAGAACACAAACACCACACAAAACAAAGTTCTGGTGAGGGTCTGCAATCTCTGATTGCTTTTTCTAGTTTTGTAATTTTTTTTAAAAAATTACTTTTGTAATTTATTTTGCTTTATTTTGAAAAGAAATTAATTAGTTTTGTAATTTATTTTGTAATTTGTTTCATTTGAATTTGTTTTACTTGTTTAATTAATTTTGTAATTCATTTTGTTTTATTTAATGGTTTGTTTTAAAAAAAAATTAGTTTTGTAATTCAATTTGTAATTTGTTTTACTTGTTTAATTAGGTTTGTAATATATTTTGTTTCATTTCGTAGTTTATTTTTTTTTAATCAGTTTTGTAATTTATTTTGTAATTTGTTTAATTTGTAATTTGTTTTACTTGTTTAATTAGTTTTGTAATTTCTTTTGTTTTATTTTGTAGTTTGTTTTTATAAAATTAGTTTTGTAATTTATTTTGTAATTTGTTTTGTTTGTAATTTGTTTTACTTGTTTAATTAGTTTTGTAATTTGTTTTGCAAGTTATTTTGTTTTATTTTATATATTTTTTTAATTAGTTTTATAATGAATTTTGTAATTTGTAATTTGTTTTGTAATGTATTTTGTTTTATTTTGTGGTTTGTTTTTTAAAAATTAGTTTTGTAATTTGTTTATTTTGTAATTTGTTTTTGTTTTTAATTGGTTTTGTAATTTATTTTGTGAATTGTTTTGTTTTTGTCATTTTGGGTGATTATTGGACACTAAACATCATTTTCCTGTGTTTCACGTTCAAACTTATCTCGCATTATGCGTTAAGGGCTCATCGTTGCTCATTTTGGTGGTTTTCCTTCTCCGCCGTGATTGTGAATAATTCAACCAACGAGCAGTTAAATCACCGCAGCATTGACAAACATCATCCTGTGGCTAGCTAAGCGTTCAAAGAGTTCATTATCGGTCATTATATAGGATTTTTCTTTTCATTATTTAGGATTTGGAGTTATAAATATAGATATATCATTAAAGGATTATAATATTATAATATCATTGGAGGATATTCATCCTATAATATATAGGATATTCATGATCATTATCGGATATTTACATTTATCATATTTATTATCATTATTGGAAATTTATCTTCTATATAATTATATTACAGGATATTCATTATCATTAAAGGATAGATTATATATATATATATATATATATATATATATATATATATATATATATATATATATATATATATATATATATATATATTGTTACGGACCTAGAAACCATTTGCATTCAACATACAGATGTCCCAAAAGTCAGTTATGTCGTTAAGTATGTGTGTAGTCAAATCCCTTTCCTTTTGTCTAGTGGGAGAATCAAAGGCGTGCGTTGCGATTTTTTTTTTTAGTTCGGTTATTAAATCTTTACATCCAACGAACCTTCCAATGAACAACCAACAACCATTCCATTCCCCATCACGATCCACTACCCACCCGCTGTCTCCAAGCACTCTGACTTGCCAAGACAGGGTCTTGCAGCCGTTCCTTGCCGCTTCCACCAACGTTCCTTCCACAAATGTTGTAACTCTTGCACGACGGCTTGTGCAACATTGATACTGTTACCCGTCAAGTATGAACCCACATGGAAGACTGGCTGGGGTTTCCCGGCAGGAGCCGTTGCAGCGTTGTTACTGTTACTCGTTGAGTGTGGGCCCGCGTGGAGGAGTGGCTGGGGTTTTCTGGCAGGGGCCAAGGCCCTGCCCCGGAAAGGTGGGCTGTAGGACCTATCCAATCAGAGGCGGACAGCGAGGTGTGTTCACCAAGGCCCCTCCCTGCTGAGGGAGGTCGATAAATTCCCGAGCACTCTCTGAGGCAGGTGGTCTTTTTGAGGTCTTGGGTGGTCTTTTTGAAGTCTTGGGTGGTCTTTTTGAGGTCTTGGGTGATCTTTTTAAGGTATTGGAGAGTCTTTTAAAAGTTCTTTTGAAGAGTTTTTGGTAGGCGTCGAGGCGGCGAATGTGTCTCTGCTTGTCCTCTACGAGGAAGGGAAGAGCGATCCCGACCCACCTCCGTGGACCCCGGCCATTCACCACCCGAGCTCCACTACGAAGCTCGATTCCCACACGTGTGACTGGGGACCAAACCAGTGGCCATTGTCAGGTGCCGCATCGTGGAGTTTGCCCCTCCTCCGACGGTCAGGTACACCACCGAACTCTGGCGCCCAGCTTGTCTCTCTCCACGGCTGCGAGGGTCCAATAAAGACTCTGGGTTTCTTTTCATTTTGTGTGTGTGTCTGCGTTTGGGCCCGTCTTTAAGTCAAACTGAATAAGTGTTTTTGGATCATTATAAATACTTCTTGCATATTTGTGTCAAGTGTTGCTTTGTGTCTTCATTTACTGCAAATAAAACTTGTTAGAAATGTTCCCAGTTCGTTTCCGTCCCTTCTTGAATTGGTCCAGCATGGTTCGGATCTGAGTTTAGCCGGGTTTTTACCCCCGATAATCCGTTCATTCCAGCCGGCACGGCTTTGGCAGTTTCCGATCGGCTGCATCCGAACCGCAGTCGGTAGAGTGACCCGGTTCAAGCAAGACCTGTCGAGGGCGTGTTTTTCCCCGGTAGTCGAAATTGCGTAGTTAATTAGGTAAATTGGTTGTAGACAAATAGACCCTACGCTACGCGGTTGAGACATTGGCGACCACGGTCGGTTAAACGACCCGCCGGCTCGTGGAGTTATCCGAGCGACGGCCTACAATTCCGGGGAGTTTGGTGGGAGACGACGCAGGCTTTCCCCACCTTGTGGTCATTCTCGCCACCCACCACCGGCCCACAACAATATATATCCAGATATCATTACATTATATAGGAGTTCATCATTATCGGTCATTATAAAGGATTTGACTCCATTTGTGTCAAATTCTAGCTGTTATCATCCGGCATCGGAGGTGATGGCCAATGCTGATTGGTCCATTTAAGGGATACATTGATTGGTTGTTGGAACCTCAACGTTGTGTAACTTTCACACATTTTCCCCACTCGGTTCTGAATTAGGACATGCTCAAAGCTTCCAGAAGTTTCGCCATCTTTCGAACTCGTCACTGTGGCAAACTACATCAGCCGTTTTTTTTTCCAATCCCATGGGGTCAAATTGAGGAGCAAGACGATTCTATAATTATTTAATTTTCAATGTTGTTTTGCTGCTGTTTTATGAATGTTTTCACCCTCTTCCGAAAGTATTAATCTGACAGGAATTTTTTTTTTTAATGCTCAACTGTACCCGTGGCCCAAGCCATGACCCGCATGTTTAAAGAATTACACCATAAACTGAATTACTTGCTTTAATTATAATCAAACCTACTGCTTGCTAAAATATCTAACATTCCTGAAATAAATCGATTTAATAAAATGATTCACGGAGGTTATTAAAACAGTCCGGTATATGTGTATATATTGTCAAACGTATGACATGATGCTGCCTGTACAATTTTGCGCACTTGATGATGACCATGACAGCATAGTTCGCGTCAGGGCCTTCAGTCCGCCGTATCTGGATTGTGCGATGAAGGGGAAAAAAAACACACACACAATGAGGATATTAAATACGAGGAAGAAACCGTGAAAGTAATTGTTGTGAACACGTGTTGTCGGGTTCGAGCTGAAATCGCGGTTTTCGAGTGTCCGTTTAAATTTACTGCCCTCATCGTGGTTAAAGCTTCACGGTTTTACTCCTGTCGTCATGAATCCTTGCACAAGGCGACATACCTGAAGAAGAAGAGGAAACAGAGGCAGAGGTTGAGGGCCTTGGTCGCGGGTTAAGACCGAGAAGAAAAAAAAATTCGTGAATACTAAATAAGGGGCTCAATGGACGCCGCAGCCCATGGAGTGACGACGCATGAAGCCAGTGAGCGGTTACAAAACCGGGGTCTTCAGCTGAAGCCTCTTTGCGCGGAGGATGCTTCCCGCCTTGCGCGAGACCGCCATCCGCTGAGCCCCTTTCGGCAGACCCGGCTCGAGGAGGATGCTCAACGGAACTGGGACCTTTTCTACAAACGCAACAACACCCACTTCTTCAAGGACCGTCACTGGACCCGCAAAGAGTTCGCCGAACTCCGAGCTTGTGAGCAGGTCGACCTTCATTTTATCCCTCGTGTTATCCCTCCATCAGTAGCAATTACCATCATATATACATATATTTCCAGGTGTGTGTGTGTGTGTGTGTGTGTGTGTGTGTGTGTGTGTGTGTGTGTGTGTGTGTGTGTGTGTGTGTGTGTGTGTGTGTGTGTGTGTGTGTGTGTGTGTGTGTGTGTGTGTTATGGTCGTTATGGTCGTTCTGCCTTTAGTAGGTGGTAGTGGCGGATGGGGGTGGGTGGTTGTGGACCAGGATTGGACCAACCTCATGCCAGTCAAACTCACTCATCCAACTCATCTCACCCAACAACTTCACTCATCCAACCAATCTCACACATCAAACTCACACTTCCAACCAATCTCGCACATCAAACTCACTCATACAACTAATCTCACCCAACAACTTCACTCATCCAACCAATCTCACCCAACAACTTCACTCATCCAACCAACCAAAGTCATTCATCAAACTCACTCATCCAAACAAACTCGTCCTACTACAGGTACTACTACTGATTGTGTCAAAACTCACCTGGCAACCACTGACCCAACGAAGCATGTTGCGCCGAGTAGCGCCGAATCATTCCCGGGGGGAAAAAAAATATTTTTTCAAAAAAATAAAAATAAAAATTTTAGATGAGAATCATGGGAATCGTGCGTAATTTCGGTCGATTATTTTTTACTAGAAACTAGTTTAAAACTACTAAAGTTAGTATATATAAGCTTGTACGAAATCACGAGTGATTCCCGTAATCAAAACATACAAATTGGCGGCCGTCTCAACGAAGGTTGAATTCCGTGCTAAAATCATCCAAAATTCGTCTAAAACTGGTAAAAAAAAAAGCACTAAACATGGGTGGTTTAAAATATTAGCCACAGGTAAGGGGGATTCGCCCTGTGGCGAGCGGCAGCGCACACCCAGACTGGTCCGATCTAATTGAAACTTACCAGCTATATTGCTGGGGACCTGAGGATGTGCCTTTTCAAGGTTTGATATTAATCGGACAAGTGCTTCCCAAGTTATGGCCATTTATTTACCAACCAATGACAGGACACGTGCTGCGTAGGCGTGGCCGATGGGGAAAGGGCGCCTTAGTTACCGTGGCGTAGGAGTGGCAATGGTCAGTGGCAGCGAATGTCATGGCAAGCAAAGACAGGGAGGTAAACTTGATTTTAATTTGGATTTTAATTAACTCTTTGTGTGTAAGTATCACAGCAGTTGTTACTTCAATGCAAGTGATAATTCGTGGAATGCATGTGAACATTCCGTACAGGCATGCACCACTTCCGGATAGTGATGACTTGCTGTATTCTAATAATTTCTCAATTTCTTATGCGCATTAATAAACACAATGCCCCAATCCAGTCGCCGTTTACGAGAGCAAAGGAACGGCCTCTGTAGTTGTTTGAAAAAAAAATAATTTTTTTTTGCTTTGCACGTACGGCCACGCACGTACGGGCACGCGAGAGCGAAGGAACGGCCTGTGTGGTTGTTTCTGGCTCGTGGTTTGAAAGTTGTTTTATTTGCACGTACGACCACGTACTCGTACAGTATATATAATCAGGAGCACACGTTTTAAGTATTCCTCATGTGAAGGTATACTTGCAGCTCCATGTGTGTTGTCATATGTATACAAGACCTAAAGGTAGATGCTACCAACTACGATATCACGTTGCCAGGCAACGGGACAGCGGTTGGTTGTCCTGGAGGCTGGCTGTGGTGTTGGGAACTGTCTGTTTCCTCTTCTGGAAGAAGAAAGGGATGTGTTTGTCTACGCCTGTGACTTCTCTCCTCGTGCCATTTCCTTCGTGAAGGTAAGATGGCACAAACCAGAACAAACGGCATCTCGTGAAACGGACAATATCGAGGTTGAGGTTCAACGGCTACTCGCATTGATCTTCAGGGTCCTGTCCCTTTTGAATTTTTTTTTTTTTTTAAATAGGAGAACCCTCTCTACGATGAAGGCCGATGCTTTGCCTTCAGGTGTGATCTGACGTCTGAGGCTTTGACGACCAACATTCCCATGGCAACGATCCATGTGGCGACCCTGATTTTTGTGCTTTCTTCTGTCCATCCAGAGAAGATGCTTAATGTTCTCCATAACATCTTCCAGGTTGGTATCCGCCGGTTCCTAAGTACCTTCGTTCATCCATGTGCAGCAGGTCGCTGTGGGGTTTGGCATCATCGATGGGAGCACGGATGTGCTGCTCATGTCATCACAATGTCCCCCTGGAGGAGCAAGCAGGAATTTGGAATTTGTTCAGAATGCTGGTGATAATCACCCCTCGTATTTCATTCAAAACATCGTGAGATCTTTAAAGTCTACCAACAACTTGTGCTGGCAGACAGATCTTCCAGCTTGATGTCCTGTTCAACTGCGCACACATTGATGCATTGCCCCCTGTGCAAAATACTCGGGGTGACGGTTTATCGGTGAGTCAAGAATTCGTGACGGTGAGGGTGCATCCCTCCAGATTTACAGAAACAAATTCTCAGAAAGGAAAAATTGGAGATTTTAAAAAGAGTTGGGCTTTTGGGAGGGTTAATGGGAGATGAAAAGATCATGGTTTTGGTTGATCTGAGATGGCGGTGAACGGCTGTCTTGAAGACCTGGAGAGAAGGATGAGATTGATGAGAATGTGGAAGTTGATTCAGGTGCAGCTGAAAGAAGAACGAAAGAGAGGTGAGCAGCGATTCTAGATTTTTGGAGTTTCACCAGAAGCGGTTTAATGGTGGACCATGTGCACCCTGCAGAGACCTGGGGGGATTTGGGGGAGGTGGTGGTTGGGTATATGGCAAGAGCAGAGGGTGCAACACCAGAAAGGAGGGAGTAGAAGACGAAGAGACCAATGACTTGTCTGCAATGGGAATGTGGTGGGCCTGCAGACTCAACTTCAGCGCAGAAGATTCCAATGATCTTGAAGACCTTGGTTTTCACTGTCAAGACGAGCAAGGTGTGAGACAGGGGAATCAGCCCAGAAGGGAACGCAATCTACTATATAAATGGCAGTCCTTCTGTTTGTTTGTAACCAATAAGCTCCTAGACCAGTGAACCGATCTTGATGAAACTTTACACACATATAGACATAACATTCAGCTCTCGGATGCGCGAAGTGGCTCTCCATAAAAATGAAAATATATATATATATATATATATATATTAAAATAATTTTTTTTTTAAATTTCCATTAAAAAAAAGGCTTTTGAATAGTGCGCCGGCGTATTAATCGTAACAAAAGGGTTCATGGTTAAAAACGCTCGGGTTTTTTGAAATACAAAATGTTCGTATTCGTTGACTTTTTAAACATACACAATCTCTTCCTGTTATTTGAATTCTCGAACTGCACGCGCACGGCAACAGCTAACTGTTGATAGATCTGCTCATGAACGAGCCAGGCAAGCGGAATCAGCTGCAGAGAGACACAGAGACACAGAGACACAGAGACACAGAGACACACAGACACAGAGACACAGAGACACACAGACACACAGACACAGAGACACACAGACACAGAGACACACAGACACACAGACACACAGACACACAGACACACAGACACACAGACACACAGACACACAGACACACAGACACACACAGAGACACGTCTTCCTGCTGATATATCTGCTCATGAACGAGCCAGGCAAGCAGAGTCGGCTGCAGAGAGAGCGTCGCCTAACTGCAAATAGAGCATCACACCGACGGACGAAAAGCACAAAACTCACATTCCAGCTTTCTTGGTCCGGGTTTTGGCAGGACATCAAAGACAGTTGCCACTGCTGCTAGAAACATTGAGTGGCTCAAGGCCGCCTTCAACTATGACCTCTCTGAGGATTACGGCAGCATAAAGCCTTCCTTCCATAAATCTGAGAAATAAAAGAAGCCTTCCTAATTTTCTCCATACAACTACTCCCTCAGTCTAACTAGCGTGAGGAGAATAGGGCAAATTTCCCAGGTATTACCAGGTACTTCAGCAAGTACTCCATAAAGCTACGGATGAAGGCCTTGTAGGTGGCTAAGAGTTCAGGTGTGCCAAGGAAGGACTCTTTATGACAGAGGATGCCCAGTCGGTGACTTCATCAGGAAAAAAGGAGCGGAAACATTTATTCCTGGGAGTGGAGTGGTGTTGGGGGTGGGGGGTCGGGGGGGGGAGTATTCATATCTCGGCGGGGGGATTGAGGTGGATCCATCATTCGGCTTTTGTAGGAATGTTTTAATCGTATCCACCTTTCTACCAAACAAAATGAAAGTACAGATTACTTATGTATTCACTGCAAGTTATGGTTATGGATTCTTCATCGTAAAAAAAAAACAAGTTTCCGTGTATTAAATGTCTACATTTAAGAGGTTAAAATGTCCCTTCAGGCCTGATTATCGTCTTGCAATCGCACAAAGGTTTTGCATCCAGATGGGAAACTGCTGTTTCGCGACTACGGAATGTACGACCACGCCATGATGCGCTTCAAGCCCGGCCGCAAGCTGTCCGAGAACTTTTACGTGCGGCAAGATGGAACCCGTGCTTTCTTCTTTTCTCGAGGTCAGCACTATTGCTCTACTTTTTTTGGCCCTTCCCTGCGTTATTTAGGGACCTTTGATGATCTGGTTAATCAAAATTACTCATGGACAGATGCAGGATACTGGACCAGCTTACCCCTCGGAAAAAAAACCTGGTGTTGGCTTAGCGGTTAAGGTGGCTGACTTGGGATCCTAGGGTCCTGAGCCCCGTTTGCCACTGAACTAATACCGTGTGCGGTTGACTCAGCCTGTCATCCTTCCGAGGTCGGCAAAATGAGTACCAGTGTACTGGTAATGGGGACACTGCAGCAGTGGCATAGCCGCATCCATAACCAATGATGCAACCAGCAGCCATAAGGCTGCACTCGAAAGAGAGAGAACCCCAGGAAACTGATACTCATTTTGCCAACCTCGACAAGACGACAGGCT
Source organism: Eptatretus burgeri (assembly GCF_056783735.1). NCBI lineage: Eukaryota > Metazoa > Chordata > Myxini > Myxiniformes > Myxinidae > Eptatretus > Eptatretus burgeri. The sequence goes on along the minus strand of NC_140964.1, from coordinate 1,110,962 downwards.
GAGTCGACCAGCCGAGTGTTATTTTGGTGAGGCTTGAACTCGGGATCTTAGGATCCTAAACCAATATCTTAATTGTGAGGCCACCAAGCTTTGTGAAATTCATTGCTGGCTAAAATTGATTTAATTTCTTTTGATTTGCAAATTTAAATATTTTGTGGTGCAGTGCAGCCTCATCTATCTATAATTCCAGGTGTGTGTGTGTGTGTGTGTGTGTGTGTGTGTGTGTGTGTGTGTGTGTGTGTGTGTGTGTGTGTGTGTGTGTGTGTGTGTGTGTGTGTGTGTGTGTGTGTGTGTGTGTGTGTGTGTGTGTGTGTGTGTGTGTGTGAACGCTCTTTCTCGACAACCACTGGTCCGATCTAATTGAAACTTGCCAGGTATATTGCTGGGGACCTGAGTATGTGCCTTTTCACGGTTTGATATTAATCGGACAAGTGCTTCCCAAGTTATGGCCATTTATTTACCAAACCATTGACAAGACACGTTGTTGTGTGGGCGTGGCCGATGGGGAAGGGAAGCTCAGCCGCGTTCCCTATTACAGGTTACAACGTACGGATTTCCGGAGAGTGATGACTTCGTGTATTCTAATAATTTCTCGATTTCTTTTGCGCATTTATATATAAACACAATGCCGCAAGTTATGATCGTTTTCATATGAGAGGGTGCATACATTTCGGTAACATCAGAGTGCTGGTATGCTCCGAACCAGGAAGTAATTTTTTTCTCTCTCTTCTCTTCTCTTTTTGTTTTTCCTTGTGATGACATTGCGAAAAGGCAAAATACGTTGGCGCTAATTGAATAATTGGCCATTAAAACATAAATTCCGAATCGTCATAACTGTGATATGCGAACTTCCGGGCCACGCACGTACGGGCACGCGAGAGCGAAGAAACGGCCTGTGTGGTTGTTGTTTGTTGCTCGCGCTTGGAATTATTATTATTATTTTTTTTTTTTTACGGGCACGTACTAGTCCATCTATATAATTCCAGCAATCTGTGTGTGTCTGTCTTATGCGACCGCCGTTTCTCGACGACCACCAGTCCGATCTGATTGAAACTTGCCAGGAATATTGCCGGGGCTGCGTGGATGTGCCTTTTCAAGGTTTGATATTAATCGGACGAGCGGTTCTCAAGTTCCGGCCATTTATCTGTCAACCAATGACAGGACACGGTGCTATGACGTCACAATTTTTTTTGTTGTTTTTTTTTTGCACAATTGACGTCACAATTCTTCTTCTTCATTTGGTATGACATCACAATCGACGCTGGGGACCTGAGTATGTGCCTTTTCAAGGTTTGAATTTTTCCAAGGGAAAGAGCTGTTTCCCAAGGGTTTGAAAGCTGTTTTTTCCCAAGGTTTGAATTAATTGTTGTGCTTGGTAGACATTTGTGAATACATTTACAGAGGGGGGGGTGAGAGAGAGGGGCGTCACAATTCAGGAGGGGGGGTGAGAGTGGAGGGGCGAGACTAGGGGAGAGAGGGCGGGCGAGAGAGAGAGGGCGGGCGAGAGAGAGAGGGCGGGTGGGGTTCGAACCACTGCCCTCCCAGACTCGGAGTGGACACTGACCATTCCGTGACAGAGTGTGTTTTAAACAAAGTTTCTTTGATTGTTTAAAATCCAAGTTGTTTTGATTATTGGGTGAGCAGCGTCAATTCTTCCTCTTCTTCTTCGTTTGATATGACGTCACAATTGACGCTGGGGAGCTGAGTATGTTTCCCAAGTTATGGCCATTTATGATACGGTTGGTCCGATCTAATTGAAACTGCCCCAATCCAGTCGTCGAGAGAGAGGGGGCGTCACGATTCAAGAGAGGGGGCGAGAGAGAGAGAGAGGAGAGAGGAGGGGCGAGACTAGGGGGAGAGAGGGGCGTGTCACAATTCTTCTTCTTCTTCGTTTGACATGATGTCAATTGATGCTGGGGACCTGAGTATGTGCCTTTTCAAAGTTTGATATCGTTCTTCATGCATTTCAGCTGTTTCCCAAGGTTTGAAAGCTGTTTTTTTCCCAAGGTTTGAATTAATTGTTGTGCTTGGTAGACATTTGTGAATACATTTACAGAGAGAGGGGCGTCACAATGTGAGAGTGGGGGCGAGAGAGAGGGGGGGTGTCACAATTCTTCTTCGTTTGATATGATGTCACAATTGACGCTGGGGACCTGAGTGTTTCCCAGGTGTTTCCCAAGTTATGGCCATTTATGATACGGTTGGTCTGATCTAATTGAAATAATGCCCCAATTCAGTCGTCGTTTACAAGAGTGAAGGAATGAAGCTGCACCTACGGGCCTGCACTCGTACTTTAAAATACAATACGAGTTCCCTTTCAAGAAGTTTGACGCAGGAGACCATTATTACCAAGCTAGGATTGATTGTCCATGTTCTATCATTTTTGAAATGTTGAGCGTCAAGCAACGAAGCAGCACGTAGCATTTTTGAAGTCTTTAGAATGAGACTCGGCTGGGGTTCGAACCACTGCCCTCCCAGACTCGGAGTGGACACTGACCATTCCGTGACAGAGTGTGTTTTAAACAAAGTTTCTTTGATTGTTTAAAATCCAAGTTGTTTTGATTATTGGGTGGGATATTATTTATTTCAAGTACAGGTGTGTTCATTTAATTGGCATGTACCACTTTGAAATATATTGGTAACCAGGCAATGCGTACACCCATAATCTCAATTTCTCACCAAAACAATTACCCATTCCAGGATGAATTGTTCTCCCACGTGAAAGCAGTACGAGATGAGTCCAACCCATTTTGTATTCTTTTGCTTGTGGCTATTTTAGTTCAATGTGTAGATTTGAACACCGTTAGAAAATTTGTTGTTAAAACGACAAGCTGTGGTCTGCACAGAACTTGTGGCACAGCTCTTCAACGACGCCGGCTTTCTGGAGGTCAGCAATGAATACGTGTTCGGCAAAACGGTCAACCCAAAAGAAGGACTGGAGGCTGACCGGGTATTTGTGCAAGGTACATATCAGAGACCTGCATCGGGAGTCGTCGCTCAATTAAAAGCCTCCCAGTGAGAGCTTGGACATGGATGCATAAACAAGCCTGCCTTGGGCAGAAAGGACTTCCATGAAAGAACATATTTGGTTTTTGGCCTTGACCTGTGAGTTGTATGACTGAATATGCCTAACCGTTCCTTGTGAACACAACTATGAACTCGTTTTTGCTTTTAAATTTTTCTTACGATGAAAGAGGCTCAGAGACATTTTGCAGCAGTGATTAATTTTGAATGAGTATATTTTGTCATCCAATTAAAATTGGTTTCATAACAGGCATTTGCTATGTAATAAAATGGAAATCACCTTTTAAGTCGTATGGTGTGGGTTCTTATATCAATTAAGAAACATTTAGGCCTAAAAAGGTACTCGTTATTAAACCTTGGTACAATTGGGTTGTCATACATCTGTCTTGGCTCCTGGAAGAGCTGAATATCCAAACAGATGAGGTACTGACATCGGATTTGTTGATGCAGTGGTGAACAGGGACCAAAAACGAATGAATTGTGCCGAATCTGAAATATTGGAGGAAAGTGGACAATGGAGGGGAGGTGACCTTTCACCTGAGAAACAAAGGGTGGGTTAATGTGTTAAACCAAAACCCTGGACAGGTTGTTTGTAACCCAGTGGAGACACCCAATTTCTCCCCCCCCCCCTTCCCCTCCCAGATGAAAATAACTACATAAAAGACTATAACATGCCAGCAGTGTGAGAGGACCATGCCCTGTGCCTCACCATCTATTTTAGATGAAGACATGTCAACAATCCTCAGTAACAATGGACTCAATTACATCAAGTAAAAGGTGAGAGGTTGGGATTCCAACCCAAAGGAGTTAGCTGTACTTCATGGATTAACTCACATTCACAAATGCTTGCGATTAATACCAGGAAAAAGGGCGACCTTGCAGTGGATGCGATCTATGTCTTTAAGCCAGCTTTGACATTTGATATACTCCAGAAAGGTCTTGAAGTTAAACTTCATCCATCCATGGGGACCATACTCTGTGCAGAGCATTGGTGCTGCTTAAGCAGTATCCTTGGCTATTAGACACAATCCTGCACGGGTCGCCACTCCGACACAAGATACCAGCAAGCTGGCACTCATTTTGCCGACCTCGGAAGGATGACAGGCAGAGTCAACCCCACCTGGTATTAATTCAACAGCTGAGCGGGATTTGAACTTGGGACCCGAGGATCCCAAGCCCACCACCCTAACCATTAAGCCAACAGCAGGCATAAGTTAAACTCCAATAACTTTAAAATGGAATTTAACATAACATGAATACGTCAATGGATATGCCTCAGTCTGCATTGGCTGTCAGCCCCTTGTTACATTGGATCTCAATGAGAGAGAGAGAGAGGAGAGGAAGAATAAGAGATGTAGAGGAGAAAAAAAAAATCACATGCTTCCACCTTGACCTACGATCTGAAAAAAAAAAACATTCAAAGGACACATGACCTTTGACCTGTTGAACTCAAAATTGAATCGGTTCATTTTCGTATCCCAGTACATACTTGGACCAATTTTGGTCAAAATCCTTTCAGTGGTTCACAAGTTATTACCGTAATGAAAATCTGCGACGCAGCACGGATGGACAAATGCACAGCTGGACGAATAACCTGAAAACAATGCCTCTGGTGCCTTCAGCTGTGGAGGCAGAAAAACAACTAGAGAGAAGTTGATGGCATGCCATCACGAGTTTAAAAAAATATATTTCTTTCCATTTCAACCTCTGTCTGTGACCCTCGGTCCCCAGCCCTTGGAGCCATGAACCGGGTTTAAATAATAATAATAATAATAAAAAAATCGTTGCATATTTCATGCGTCCCCCAATATTGATTGCATTATTGTTGTTTTTATCTTGCCAAAACGAAGTTTTTGCAAGATGTTAGTCAGCTTGTATTTATTTATTTATTTTGTCTGTAATCACGTATAAAAAATTCTGCAGAGCACAGTTATCATTGGAAATTTTGGTAACTTCGCATATCAGAGGCCTATAGAGGTCCCTTTCAGCGCATAAAATTTTGAAGGTCAAAGGTCAAGGTCACTTTGTAGCAAATCAGGGTAGTCAACGAAACCCTTATTTTTTGAGTAAATTTGATCGGATCGTCTTCAAACTTCATGGGAATATAGTTCATGGTCTGGTGCTCAGCTGATTAATTTTTGGTGGCGATTGGCCTTGACCTTCATGGTTAGCAACTAAGGTCAAACATATTTGACCCCAAGGTCAAATTTTCAAGTTTTAGGAACCATATCGTGTAGTACCTCAAATTGAACACCTCGATGAGTGCTTTCTAGATATGTCAAGCTTGAGACATTATGACGTCATTTGGTGACGTTATGAGGCAAACGCATATTTTTCATGGTTACTCTGTAGAACGATTCTCATCGGAATCTCTCGTAGGCAGATATTCCTCAAGGAGTCGCTCCTGGTGGATAGCAGCTCTGTTCACCTCAGTGTGACCTTAAAGAAGTCACACATGGTCACCTTTTGGCAAGATACGGGTCACCCTGCAGGTGACATTGGTTTATTTTAAATGTTGAAGGCTTCAGACAACATAGTCCTCATCTCAGATCAATTCGGATTTAAACCTGGTCACTCCACCTTGGACATGTTGCTTTTACTCTACCAATGGATGGAGGCCCTCGGTGTCAGGCTTGAGATTATGGCCATTTCTCTGCATATCTGTCAAGAGCATTTGAAGCAGTTGGCCTCCTGCCCTATTCTTCAAACTCTCAACCGATGGAATCCAAGGCCAACTCCACTCTCAGATGACTGACTTCCTCCCTCTCATCGCCAACGTGAAGCTCTTAACGGAACCCTTTCTTCTCTCCCTGTCAAAGCTGGAGTACCTTGGATGACAAATATACTCATTCAAAATACATCACTGCTGCAAAATATCTCTGAACCTCTTTAATCGGAAGAAAAATTTAAAAGCAAAAACGAGGCAGTGTTCTCAGCCACATATTATTCCTAATCTTCATCGATGATCTTGCTGACTGGAAAATCCTATCTCTTTGCTGACGAATCCACTCTGCCTTGACATGCCTCATCCCTCTGACAGACAGGCAGCAGTCTCTTTCCTCTCATCAGACCTTCACAAAATCACAATCTGGTCAAATACTTGCAACATGTCTTTCAATCCTAAGAAATCCCACACACTCACTCTCTCTTGCCAAAAGGACCGCACCGCAAACCTTTACATCGACTTTCTCAATAACCTTCTCAAAGGTTCAGTTACTCAAACTCATAGGTCTCACTCGGTCATAATTGCTCTTGGGTAAGCCACATTTCAAAATTGACCTCCAAAGCCAGATGCCAACTGGGCATCCTCTGTTGTGCAAAGTCCTTAGCACACCTGAGCTTCTATCCACCAACAACCGAGAAGGCTTTCATCCGGAGCTTGATGGAGTACTGCTCTCCCCTCTGCCTCGCATCTTGCTCAGCTTGATGCCGTGGAAACCAAGGCTTTCAAGATCATTGGAATCTCTCGCAATGAAGCTGAGTCCATGGGTCTATCACTTTGCCATCACCAACAAGTCAGTGGTCGCTGTCTTCTTCCACTTCATTTCTGGTCTTGCACCCTCTGCCCTTTCTGTGCTCTGTCCCCTCCTCCCCCAAGTTTCAGCAGAACACACGTGGTCCACCTCCTAAGCAACCCCCTCCTCGTAAAATTGCCTCAATCCAGAATTACTGCTCATCAACACTCATTTCCCACCTGTGGAACCACCTTTTATACTATCTTCAATCTCATTCTTCCCACAGGGTCTTCAAGACAGCTGTTTACAACCATCTCAGGTCATCCTCCATCCAAAGCCATGATCTTTTCTACATTTGTTAAACCACCCCCACCCCTTCCAAAATTTGGCTTATGTATCCATCTTGTCCACCCCTTGTGTTCTCCCCAACCCCTCATCATTACCTGCATCCCTTGTTTGTCTGGCTCTGTCTACCTTCTCACACTGCCATTTCCCCTTTCTCCTGCTGTTCATTTTGTTATGTTGTGTCCTGTTCTCTATGCAAGCATGCACGAGCCTCGACCATGTATTTAAAATAAAACACAAACCGCCATGGGAAGCAAAGTAAAGCAGGTTTTTGGGTATTAGCCCTTAGTCAACGCAAAAGTTGGATATGAGGGTCTACATGTTGTTGGGTGGGAACGTATGGATTCTACATCAAGAGAAACAATACCAGACCCAATATATAAACCGTTCTCCACCTTCACATTTCTCTCTTGCTCTGATGAAGGGGTAATGCCCAAAACTTTAGCTTCACTTAACTTCCCATGATGATTCGTGTGTTCCTTCATTGTTGAACTTGGTTTCCAGCTCCTGACCAGAAGAGCATGCATTCTCTTATAGCGGGTGGCCGACAAAATGATGTCTGCTTTTTATATGCCAATTGTTGATATCATTTCGTCAGCCACCACCCCATATCCACGAAAAAGAACAAAAACGTTTTGCCACATTCGTAAAAACAGAATGGAAAACTTTAACAACAACATCAAGCAAAATGTTTCGACACAGGTGCAAAATTCAAACCATCAAAAGTTTATCCGGTTTTCCGAGTGAGGAGCTATTCACATTATGATATGCTACCCAAAAGCTAGACGTCCAACTGGACTAATTTTTTTGTTTTTCCAGTTTCATTGAGTGGAAATCCAGACTTCAAGTATCGTGAAGAACATGGAAAAGTGTATGCAACACATTCACAAAAATGAATGTTAACCATCAACCCTGACAACCCTTTTTCACCCCTTTCCCCCTGTACATCGGACCGGCTTTTAAGAAACAGAATGCAAAATAAAATTATCAGCATGTGGCAGTAAACGATCACTTAGATAAAACTGTTGAATTCAAGACTTGTCTTCCTCTGACTGGCCTGTGGGATCTGGTCGATCGCCAGTATCCACGGCCTGAGGTTGTCGTCCGGTTGATGCTAACCCTCGTATGGTGACGTCGTAGACAACTTCCTCCACTTTCTTCACATCATACTTTAGCCCATCGTAGCGTTTCCGCAACGCGTCGTTTTTGAGGTTGAGGAGGCGGAAGCCCGAATCCAATTCATTCACGAATGAGGCAATACGTAGTGGTCTGTTGTAGTCTCCAGCTGTCACACTGTTTACCGCTAGCCGCACCTAGATAACATGTGGACATCAAATCATGTTCTGGTTACTTATTTAATTTGCAACATCCAAGTACATACAAAAGCTATTTGTTGCTGAGCACTTACCAGCTCATTTGCCAGAATGAGTAGACCTGACAGGTAGTCATCCAAATCTAGGTGAAATCCTTTTTCTTGCTGAACTTCAACTGCACACAAGAAGAGGTAGAGTATCGCAATTGCTGCTTCATTCACCACCACCACCACGTTTTGGGGTGGGACATTATCACTCGGCATGGGATTTCATTTGGCTGTGTTATAATACAGCGGTGAGGACAGTGTGTGTGTGTGTGTGTGTGTGTGTGTGTGTGTGTGTGTGTGTGTGTGTGTGTGTGTGTGTGTGTGTGTGTGTGTGTGTGTGAGAGAGAGAGAGAGAGAGAGAGAGAGAGAGAGAGAGAGAGAGAGAGAGAGAGAGAGAGAGAGAGAGAGAGAGAGAGAGAGAGAGAGAGAGAGAGAGAGAGAGAGAGAGAGAGAGAGAGAGAGAGAGAGAGAGAGAGAGAGAGAGAGAGAGAGAGAGAGAGAGAGAGAGAGAGAGCGAAAGAGAGAGAGAGAGAGACAGAGAGAGAGAGAGAGAGAGGAAGAGAGAGAGAGAGAGAGAGAGATATATATATATATATATAGATATATATATATATATATATATATATATATATATATATATATATATATATATATATATATATATATATATATATATATAGCTGGGCATAGCATGGCTGCACAGGAAAGGGGTGGTAAATGCAGCATACAAAATTACGCACTCCAAGAACAACGACTCCACCTGTTTAAATCTATACTAATAAATGGCAGTGTGTGTGAGAGTATACTGTGCCTCTTCTTGTGTTCAGTTGAAGTTCAGCAAGAAAATGTGTGCGTGTGTGTCACTGTGTGTGTGTGTGTGTCACTGTGTGTGTGTGTGTGTGTGTGTGTGTGTGTGTGTGTGTGTGTGTGTGTGTGTGTGTGTGTGTGTGTGTGTGTGTGTGTGTGTGTGTGTGTGTGTGTGTGTGTCCTCCATAACTCCAATACCATGAAACCTAGCAGCCTGAAACTTTACATGAAAACTAAGGGAACTCCAAGGAAGTGCAAGAATGAAAACTGGGTGTTTGGGTTCATTAAAACATCCCTTTTGAAGAGAATTAACGACCTTATCAGGCGCATCTTCGGACACCTCGCTCCCTCAACGCTGCTTAAGGCGCATGTGACCTCAGTAACCTCACTGGGGTCCTAATTCGTTGGAACAGGCCACAATGGTTCATTAACAAAAAAGCGTTCAAAATGTTTTTATTCACTTTCCTCACTCACATCATCGTAAGCCTCATCTACATACCTATGAATCGTTGTATACGTCGCTTTTGTAACTGCTATGGTTTTCAAATTCGGAGCTCAGAGCGATTTCATACATTATTCTGTATGATGTGATTTTCCATGATCTACTCTCACGGACTAATTAAAGTATATCATCGACATACACGATGAGCTTGGAGGATCAGATCATGTGGACGATATAACATAACTCGAAATCTGGAGTGAAATCTGAAAATGTGAAGAAATCAGAGGCTTCGTTTTTTTGTGGGTATGTGCCATTACCAATCAGCTTGCTATCGCTTGCCAAGCCAGCCATTCCTTATCAACCATTTAACTGGAGTGCTTAAGACACATGCCAAGCGCGCCCTCCACTACCACAGTTGATGGTGCAGTTCGTGCTCGCGTCCCGATCGGGATGTACAGTCGGCAGTTGCTACAAGGTAGTGGTACATGGAACATACGAGTAGATTTGGATCTGTAAGGGACTCTCCGTGTGTGTGTGCGCGTGCGCGCGTGTGCCTGCATGCCTGATTACAGGCACCGTAGTGGCAAAGTTTCATTCCGTATCTTATGATGATGTGTGGTGGAGGTTTTAACATTTAAACTCAACAGCGTGCGAGTGATCACATTTTCCTTTGCCCTCGTGATTTTCTAAAGAATTTGTTATTTTATATGACTCGGGTATTCCCTATAAGAGTTGCATAGTTTCTCTTTGTGAGTTGCAAAGCAAAATATATTTGATGAACGAGGTACTCGACCGTGCTATACATGGGAATGGCTGGACAGCCGGTTCGTGAAGGATTTGGGCAAGAAATGACGAAACTACAAACGTTGAATCTGAATGTCATGGGTGGAACCCCTCATACGATTTCCTCATTCTGTTTTACACTCAATCTCTCTACATTTTCATTCCACACAGCATCAATCCAATCACAAATTATTACCATATCATTAATATAACAAAATATGATATTACTAGTTAACATGAGTGAGTTAAACGATGAGAAACGCCATTCTGATCTTACATCCGGATCGGGAGCAGCTTCGTACGGATGATAGAAAGTCAAAATCATAATTGTATCGAGGTATTTATGAAACCTCCCCACTCACCTCAAGACACCGGCTGAGACCCAAAATCGTCCCACAGAAGGTTTGGCAAGACTAGCCCCAAAACTGAGTGAGTAGTTCAGGGACAGACGGGCAGACAGACACTCCTGCTTCCTAATACAGAAAACACCCGATTTCTAAGCTGTTCGTCACGTTAACGGGTTTTCTAAATTGCAGAACCAAATTTTTTTTTCCACCCGTCACACGACTATTATGATTGTGTGTGTGTGTGTGTGTGTGTGTGTGTGTGTGTGTGTGTGTGTGTGTGTGTGTGTGTGTGTGTGTGTGTGTGTGTGTGTGTGTGTGTGTGTGTGTGTGTGTGTTTCAATAAGCATAACATATTGTTGTGGTTGACAAAATTCGCAAACCACCATTTAGGTCCCTCAGGTGAGATATCTCTGTAAGTATATGTGTAGTTAGGCCCAAACCCGTTGTTTAGAGGGAATAAATGTCATTCATGCGGGCTGCGACCCTTCTAGATAGCCGTTTTTCTTTTACTATCTTTATTTTGGACCAGCCGCCATTACTACCACCACCAACCACGTCTCAACAGCCATCACACAACAACCACCAACCGCAACGCCGCTTCACAACAACAGCCACGACCTTTACCGTCACAACTCGCCCTCGCAACCATCGCATCACCACCATTCCCACGCCGCTTGTGGGCACCGATACTGGACTCGTGCAGGGCGCGCACCGAGCAGGGGTGCAAAAGCGCCGGCCTTTCCGAAGAAAACGGATCAAAAACGACTCACGCCCACTTCTGTTCCGTCCTATCGGCGAGCGTGGGGCGATTTGGCCCCAGCTCCAGGGGCGTTGGAGTGTGGTCGCTATATGCAAATTCATGGATCAAAAAGCATTCACGCCCACCTTTCCTCGGTCCAATGGGGAGCCAGTTAGAGGTGAAGGGTCGGAGGTAAAGGGTCGAAGGTGAAGGAGCGAGGCCACGGGGCATATAAGGGGCTGCGTTCGTCAGTCAAGGCAGTTAAGAGTTCGGAGGGGAGAGAGTTAAGAGTTCGGAGTCAGTGAAGAGTTGGGACGAGTCAAGAGAGGAGTCGGAGAAGGCAGTTGGACGGAGCTGTGGAGAGGTGGCGGCGGCGAAGGCGGTCGAGGGGGTGCTCGTGTCGGAGTCGGGGAGCTGCGGAGGGAGAGGCCGGCGGCGCGACCGAGGTCGTGGTGGAGACGCTCGTCGCGGGACCCGAGACAGGGAGATATCCTCCTTCCCCCGAGCATCAACAACCCCCTCCTGTTTCCCCCCGCGCTGAGATAGTGCGAGAAGGGGGCCCCGTTCCCACCCCATACCAGGCAGTCCCAGCGAGGCCCGCGGAGTCGGGGCGCCAGCGCCATTTTGCGGCTCATCACCAGACGGGTAGGCTCGACGTGGTCTCGGCCCCAGGCCGTCTGCCCCCTCATCCTTGAGGGTGGTCCTTTTCTTTTGCTTTGAGTGTATGTGTTGTCGGCGCCGTCTGTGAAGTAAAACTGTATAAGTGTTGCCATGTGCTCGGTAGTCGGTTAGATCTGCATTGTTGCATTTGCTTTTTGTGCATTATTGTGTTTCTTCTTCTTCTTTTACATTTGCTTTTGGTGTAATTGTATATGTGTGCTTTCCGTTCATCGCGAAATAAATGTGCTTTATGTTGAACTGTTTTCCCGTTTAGCTTCGTCTTTTCCTCTATTGAATCTCCATCTTACTTCACGTAAAGGGTTGGTCGTGGGCTAAAACGCCCGATAATTAATCGAACCGTCGAGGCCGACGATAACACCGCTCGGTTATCCCGATAGTACGGAACGGGTCGCTTAAAGTGGCCCGTGTCCGAAGTCGACCTGCGGCGAGGTGCGATCGCCCGGTCTACCCTCCGTGTGGGTACTTAGGTAGGTCGAATTTGGCGAGCAACCCTATCCCACGCGGGGGCCGATTGGCACGATCGTGGTGAGGCCGAAAGGTCCACCCGTGACTAGTTCCCGGCGTTAGTCCGAGAGGGTCACGACGGGATTGTCCGTCCGGTGGGCGACGTGCCGCGATTCGAGTTACGTGGCCGCTCGCACGCCGGCGGGCGCGAATCTGCAACACTGGTGTCAGGTCGTGCGATATAAACTCATCGCCCTCCTCGCAGCACTGGTATCGGAGAACGGGAAAACGGGCTCTCCTGTCTCCAGCTAAATTCACGGGAATCGGTCCAGGGGTGAGAGGAGCGACCCCCGATTCCCTCCAAATTACGAGCGAGCTAAATTAACCCTTTACGAGAAGCAAGATGGCGTCTCAAGGCGAGCGGGAGCCGGGGGTATTAGAAATGGATGTAGAATGTGTAGAATCCATGGTCCAGGATGAAAACCCCGTGCAGGAAATGTTGATTGTGCAGGAACATGAACTCCCCCAACTGAGCCCAGAGCCCGAAATAGGTGCGGCAGCGGCCGCGGTGTATGACACCTCCCCCCCCCTCTCCACCAAAACCCCCCGATCCTTGCCGAAACGGCTCACCCAAGCGCACCCGACATGGCCCGGCTATGCGCCATGCTGGCAGGAATCAGTGGGGAAATGCACGAAATGAAAACGAAGATGGATACAAACACAAATGAAATGAAAAACGAAATGAAAGGCATGAACAAGCAAATGAAGGAAGAAATGAAGGAGCTGCGGGGTGAGACGCAGAACATGGGCCGAAGCCTGCAGGCGGGCATGAAGGCAGTGACCAGGGAGCTTAAAATGGCGACTCCACGTGTGGGAGCGAACGAGCTGGGAGGGGGTGCAACGGCTGTCGGGCCCGCGGTGGAGGCGGGTGAAAAAATAATTCGGGGGACGTGTTGGGCGAGGGTCGTGACGGTAACCGAGAGGGACAAACTAATTGGGGTGACGGAGACGTGCACGAGGGAGATAAGGGAAGAGACGGAAATAATAGTTGAGACAAGGGAGGTAAAGGGTGAAGAAGTGACTGAGTTGGCAGAGACACGGGAGATGGGAACGATAGAGGGAAGACTACACGATGAAGACGGGGTAAGTGACGCACACACACACACACACACACACACACGGAGGTAGTGGAGGATAATGGGGGTGAGCTCGCGGAGCGTGTGGAGACCCGGTGCGAGCAGCTGGAGGGCCTCCTCCAGGAACGAGGGGAGGGAGTATGCCCCCTTGAGGCGAGTCACGACCAGGTGAGTTCGGTCGTGCTTTGCGAGTTCGAGGGGAGGAGTGCTGTGGACAGGTGCACGGAGAGCTTGGGGGGTATAGAGGCCCCGGAGACCCTTGTGGGGACACGAATCCCCAGTGTGGTTGTTCCTGTGTGTGTGGTGCAAGGTGTGAGTGCGTCTCCGTGTGTGGAAGCGACCCCGTGTGTGAGTGGTGTGGTGGCGATTGTGCCGGAGTACGTGCTTCCCAGCACGCCGTGTGTAAAAGGGGCACCGCAAGTGGAAGAGGCCGTGTGTGTGGATGAAACGGCCAGTATGGATGAAACACCGCGGTTGAGTGCCCCCGCGTGTGTGAGTGAGGCACGGTGTATGAGTGAGGCACGGTGTGTGGATGAGGAACCGCGGGTGAGTGCCCCCGCGTGTGTGAGTGGTGTGGTTTGTGTGAGGGAAATGGCATGAGTGAGTGGAAGGCCACGAGTGAGTGGAGCCACGTGTGCGAGGGAGATGGCATGCGTGAGTGAACGGCCGAGTGCAAGGGAGACCGTGTGTGTGAGAGAGCGGTATGTAAGGGAGATGTCGGTGGGCATGTGTGAACATGCAGCCGCGTCTCCCGGTGTGAGTTTAATGGTGAGGTGTGTTAGCGTCGTAACACGCGGGAGTGCGTGTGTCGAATGGCGACGACGGCGACATGTGAGGAAAGAAAGCCGGGTTGCGGCTGTAGTTGTTTCGGGGACCGTGCCGGGTTCACCCAGCAGTGAGCACGAGGTCCGTGCTGTGCAACGCACGAGGCCCCCACGTGCTCGCTTGCGAGAGTGAAGTCCCAGTCCGGAAACGCACGCGGTGGATTTGCCGATCCCGCGGACGGACAAAGTTTAGGCAGGATAATGGATTTGGACCGGACGGGTTCTCCACGCGATCGTGTGTGTTAAGCTCCAACGGGCAAAGCACATGTGTTCGCGTGGGGAACCCCTCGAGACGTGGGGCTTGTGTTTTTTTGTTTTTTTTTTATTCGCACGGTGACGTCATGGCTGCACGTGGAGTTGGAATCCGGCAGGAGGGGTATCCCTGCCGGATGGTACCGTCCAAGGAGGGACGAGGAACACGTGCAGCTGCATGACGTCACAGGCAGGTGCAAAGTGCGCGAGCTGTGAGTTGCCGCGCTGGTGATGCGCATGTAAAAAGAGAAAAAAAAAACAGGCCTCACTTTCGGGTGCACAGGATTCCCGGGCAAGGGGTGGAAGACCCCCTTACCAGGGCACAGGATTCCTGGGCAAGGGGTGGAAGACCCCCCTTACCAGGGCACAGGATGGAAACTAGTTAGGGGGAAGGGTTAGCTTAGTTAGACCGACTTCATGGGGCAGGGGTAAGTCCTCATGGAGTCCGTGGAATGGATTAGTTAGAGGGATTGTAGCGAGATTTAGGTTGGGAAATTGATTAATGGGATTATTTGGAGACAGTGACAGACAGTGAATGTGTAGTGGGGACGTAGCTTAGCTACGTAGGTTAAAAGGAACGTGCTGTAGTTTAAGGGACGACGTGGGAGCACGAGTTAGTTAGGGGAGGTAGTTAGAAGGATGGCAGAGTTCAGCGGTGTGTGTGTTGAAAAGTTGTGAGGTGAGTACATGATGAGTGAGTGAGGCCAGCGGGTCTGTGTGAGTGGAGCGAATGGGGAATGCATGGTGCGATGAGTGATTGGGGGGAGGAGTGACTCCCGCCCAAGGGACCCCGGGGTCAGTGTGGAGTGAGTTAGGGGGTTAGTCAAATTTACAAAATGGAGGTCGTTTTGTTGTTGGTGGGAGTGTAGGCTCGAAACCCGTTTGGAGGGGTGCAGGAGCCCTGTTGACGGGCTGGGAGCGTGGCTGCGAAAAGTGAGTATCGCTGAGTGGGTACCCCGGGCACCAGGCAAGTCGGCCGTGGTAGGCCAAGGGCCCATGGGGGGCCGGGATAGCGTAGTGGGCACGGGTGCGCCTGCTTGGTGCGGGGGCCCGGGGCGCCATTAGCCGCGTGGGCAGTGTTGTGGGCACGGGTGACCCTCGGAAAGGGGCCTGGGAAGCCAGCCTGCCACGTGTGCGTTTCAGGGGAGGTGCCATGGGGGGCACTCCCCGGTGTTTAGGGAGCTGGTAGGCTCGGAGGCAGTGTAGTGCCCGGGGGTGCCATAGCGGGAGATTCGGCAGAGGGTCGTGCCTGCCAAAGGGAGCCACGTGTCCCAGCCATGAGACCGTGTGAGGGCACAGAGAGAAAATTGGGGGGCGAGGCCCGAAATTGTGAGGACACCAACACAGGCGATGGGAATCTGGGTTGTTAGAACCAATAGTTTAAGCGAGAGGCGCTTGTTGAAAGCCCCGGGGTAGTTTAACAGTTAAATGGTTAGGGTAGATAGGAAGTGTACCCCTCCGCACCATCCATCCCCTCGCTCTCGTTGTGGGCCGCTGGACCCACTTTGTGTTATAGATCGCTGAAGTCTGGGGAGGCCATTCTGAGGCTTGAGTTGGGCCTCGACACAGGACGCTAGCTCTCCCTTCTTCCCCTCCGGGAAGGGAACGTAGGGGTTGGGAGTAGGCTAGGTGACAGGATAGGTTAGCCGAACAAGGACAGTAAAGGGGGTTAGGGGACGGTTTATAGTGGGGAAGTAAAAAAATAAAAGAAAATAAGTTGGGGCTAAATTGGGGTTTGACAAATTAAGGGAGTGGGTATGTACAGTGACAGGCAAAGGCGATAGGTGGGAGGGAGACAGGTAGGTAGGTCCGAGCCCGCCTTCCGAGTGGCCAGAACCACTGCACTCCCTCCACCAACCTCCACTGAACGGCAAAGGCTGGCCAGCTTCATCTGCTGGCTGCGTTGCTGCAAGGCAAAGGCCGGCCCACTTCATCGGTATCTGTTGTTTTGCTGCAAGGCCTGTGCCGGCTGGATCGTCTGCAGCTGCTTTGCTGCAAGGCCTGTGCCGGCTGGATTGTCTGCAGCTGCTTTGCTGCAAGGCCTGTGCCGGCTGGATCGTCTGCAGCTGCTGTGCTGCAAGGCCTGTGCCGGCCGGATCGTCTGCAGCTGTTTTCTGCAAGGCCTGTGCCGGCCAGTTCGTCTGCCGGCTGTGTTTGCCTGCAGCGGCCTTCTTCTGCAGGCTGTGGTTGCCTGCTCACCTTTGCCAAGCCATGCCCACTGCCCCTGTTCACCAGCCCCGTTCAATTTTTGCTTTGCCCCCCCCCCCCTGTTCATTGCCACGTGCGCCAGGATCAGAAAGCAACAGTTTGCAAGCTGCAAGAACTGCCCTGTTGGCAGCTACAACACGGGCCTGCAGTGGCGGCCCGTGCACCGTGTTTGCGTGCATCCATTCATCCATCCATTCGTTGTGCTCATTGCGTGTGCCACTTGAGCTGGCACGGAGACTACGTTTGTGTAGCCCATGCACCGTTGTGGTTCACTGCGTTCAGTTCAAAAGGGAAGGCCTTGGACTGCGTGTGAGCAGCCGGCCACGCTCCCTGTCACCTGCATTGTTTGAGTCAGAGACTGCATGCGAGCAGCCTGGCTCCCTGTTAACTGCTTTCTTTTTGCAGAGTTCAGTGATCCTGGGCCATGGTTTAGTGTAAAATTTGTAAGTTAAGGTAAGATGTACTGTAAATATGAGTGCGCCCCCGGCATGTATGTCTTAGCGCCGGCAATTTTATTTAAGTCGTCCGTGTGAGTGAGTTTGTTTAGGTAGTTACTCAGCCCTCAGGTTATTTATTTTGGGGACACGAATACCATGAATGTCGCACTCAGGGATCCGTAGGTAAAATGTACTAGGGGAAAACTACACATGATGGCACATGAAAATTTGACGACTCGGGACGAGTCTGTAAAAAGGGGAGGGGGTAGTGTTGTGGTTGACGAAATTCGCAAACCACCATTCAGGTCCCTTAGGTGAGATATCACTGTAAGTATATGTGTAGTTAGGCTCAAACCCGTTGTTTCGAGGGAATAAATGTCATTCATGAGGGCTGCGACCCTTCTGGATAGCCGTTTTTCTTTTACTATCTTTATTTTGGACCAGCCGCCATTACTACCACCACCAACCACGTCTCAACAGCCATCACACAACAACCACCAACCGCAACGCCGCTTCATAACAACAGCCACGACCTTTACCGTCACAACTCGCCCTCGCAACCATCGCATCACCACCATTCCCACGCCGCTTGTGGGCACCGATACTGGACTCGTGCAGGGCGCGCACCGAGCAGGGGTGCAAAAGCGCCGGCCTTTCCGAAGAAAACGGATCAAAAACGACTCACGCCCACTTCTGTTCCGTCCTATCGGCGAGCGTGGGGCGATTTGGCCCCGCCTCCAGGGGCGTTGGAGTGTGGTCGCTATATGCAAATTCATGGATCAAAAAGCATTCACGCCCACCTTTCCTCAGTCCAATGGGGAGCCAGTTAGAGGTGAAGGGTCGGAGGTAAAGGGTCGAAGGTGAAGGAGCGAGGCCACGGGGCATATAAGGGGCTGCGTTCGTCAGTCAAGGCAGTTAAGAGTTCGGAGGGGAGAGAGTTAAGAGTTCGGAGTCAGTGAAGAGTTGGGACGAGTCAAGAGAGGAGTCGGAGAAGGCGGTTGGACGGAGCTGTGGAGAGGTGGCGGCGGCGAAGGCGGTCGAGGGGGTGCTCGTGTTGGAGTCGGGGAGCTGCGGAGGGAGAGGCCGGCGGCGCGACCGAGGTCGTGGTGGAGACGCTCGTCGCGGGACCCGAGACAGGGAGATATCCTCCTTCCCCCGAGCATCAACAACCTCCTCCTGTTTCCCCCCGTGCTGAGATAGTGCGAGAAGGGGGCCCGTTCCCACCCCATACCAGGCAGTCCCAGCGAGGCCCGCGGAGTCGGGGCGCCAGCGCCATTTTGCGGCTCATCACCAGACGGGTAGGCTCGACGTGGTCTCGGCCCCAGGCCGTCTGCCCCCTCATCCTTGAGGGTGGTCCTTTTCTTTTGCTTTGAGTGTATGTGTTGTCGGCGCCGTCTGTGAAGTAAAACTGTATAAGTGTTGCCGTGTGCTCGGTAGTCGGTTAGATCTGCATTGTTGCATTTGCTTTTTGTGCATTATTGTGTTTCTTCTTCTTCTTTTACATTTGCTTTTGGTGTAATTGTATATGTGTGCTTTCCGTTCATCGCGAAATAAATGTGCTTTATGTTGAACTGTTTTCCCATTTCGCTTCGTCTTTTCCTCTATTGAATCTCCATCTTACTTCACGTAAAGGGTTGGTCGTGGGCTAAAACGCCCGATAATTAATCGAACCGTCGAGGCCGACAATAACACCGCTCGGTTATCCCGATAGTACGGAACGGGTCGCTTAAAGTGGCCCGTGTCCGAAGTCGACCTGCGGCGAGGTGCGATCGCCCGGTCTACCCTCCGTGTGGGTACTTAGGTAGGTCGAATTTGGCGAGCAACCCTATCCCACGCGGGGGGCCGATTGGCACGATCGTGGTGAGGCCGAAAGGTCCACCCGTGACTAGTTCCCGGCGTTAGTCCGAGAGGGTCACGACGGGATTGTCCGTCCGGTGGGCGACGTGCCGCGATTCGAGTTACGTGGCCGCTCGCACGCCGGCGGGCGCGAATCTGCAACAATATTCTTTCTACTAACTCCCCCCCTCTCTCTCTATCTTTGTCCCATCCTCACTCCACCCCTTGCTGATACAATGCAGTACCCTCCTCCCACACCTTTCTCTCTCACTACCCTCCTCTATAAATATATATTGTTGCGGTTCTCAGAACCGCATGCATACAACAGATAGTTGTCCCGAGTCAGTTATGCCATTAATATACTTGCAGATAGACCCCTTCCTTTTGTGTAGTGGGAGGACAAGGGAGTGCGTTGCGATGGGCTATTAGTTAGGATTATTAAATCATTTTTACCTTCGCATTCTGCGAAAGGTTATGTTTTGGTCGGCGTGTTTTTATTTATTTATTTATTTATTTGTAATCTTGTGATTCGTATAACTCAAAAAGTATTAAACCGAATTGCATGAAATTTGGTGGGATGATTGGTTATTAACCAGGAAGTATTCGATTAGATTTTGGGATTGTTCGGGTCAAAGGTCAAGGTCAAGGTCACGAAAAGGTCAAAATAGTCTTTTTATGATAACACGGTCAATTTTTATTCAATTTGCATGCAACTAACGCCAAAATGTTCAGAATTCAACGCCTCATCTTGTGATATGCAATATGACACAATGACACCCATACTTTTGTTACCGGTTAGGGGTCAAAGGTCAGGGGGGTCACGACCTTGAAAAATATGCGGTTTTTGTCATAACGCGGTCAATTCTTGTCCGCTTTACATGAACCCAGCACCAAAATGTTCAGAATTTAATGCCCAATCTTGTGACACAATGACGTCATAACACATGTCACCGGTTGGGGTAAAATGTCGGGGGGGGGGGGGTCACGCCCTTGAAAAATATGCGGTTTTCGGCATAACTCAGTCAATTCTTATTCGATTTGCATGGAACCAGCATCAAACGAGATTACCTTCTCTTGTTGAAATAGTGTATTCACCGAGCTTGCGAGTGAAGACTCGCCAAAACGACGTGAGTTGATTGTTGTTTAGTCCGTAGCCCCCGAAAGTCGGGGGGGGTCATGACATTATAGATATGTGGTTTGTGTCATAAGACCATTCATATGAAACCAGTTCCCCACACTCATACCAAGAACAAAAAAGTAGTGGCGGCGAAGGTATGCGCTCTATGAGTGCCCGTTCTAGTTCCCTATTATTTTATTCCCACCTTTTCTTTTCTGAGGTAAATCTGCCTCGCTTGCCCCTCGTCTCGCTTACCACAGCATGACAACCCACGGTACCCTCCCCAACGATCACTTCTGAGGCGTATGTTGGTGTTGGCTCAGTGGTTAGGGTGGCGGCTTGGGATCCTAGGGTCATGAGTTCAAGCCCCGTCGGCCGCTGAATTAATACACCAGGGGTTTGACTCAGCCTGTCATCCTTCTGAGGTCGGCGAAATGAGTACCAGTTCCAGTGGGTGTACTGGTAGAGGGGCACTGCATCAGCGACACAGTCGCGCTTCAAGAAATGATAGCTACCCTGGCAGCTAAGCTGCCATACGACCACCACCACCACTTCTGAGGCAAAATCCCGACGTGCACTTTGGGCTGGACTAGCGCCTTGAGCTTCCACCATCGACCCGAAACCAGACAAGTGTGACGAGTGATGTACGCTTTTGCACCCAGGTGGGTGAGCTGTGCCCGGCCCAGACTGACGGGCCATGTCGGGGGTCGGAGACAGTCAGAACGCCCGACTCAGGCGATGACGTTGGATTCTGCATGGCCCCTCCCCCGAGCTCTATAAAACACGGACAAATCCTCTGTGTAAGGTGGTGTTGAGAGGAGGTTATGTACAGTGGGGAGAACAAGTATTTGATACACTGCCGATTTTGCAGGTTTTCCCACTTACAAAGCACGTAGAGGTCTGTAATTTTTATCATAGGTACACTTCAACTGTGAAAGACGGAATCTAAAACAAAAATCCTGAAAATCATATTGTATGATTTTAAAATAATTAATTTGCATTTTATTGCATGAAATAAGTATTTGATACATCAGAAAAACAGAACTTAATATTTGGTACAGAAACATTTGTTTGCAATTACAGAGATCAGATGTTTCCTATAGATCTTAACCAGGTTTGCACAGACTGCAGCAGGAATTTTGGAACACTCCTCCATACAGATCTTCTCCAGATCCTTCAGGTTTCGGGGCTGTCGCTGGGAAACACAGACTTTCAGCTCCCTCCAAAGATTTTCTATCGGGTTCAGGTCTGGAGACTGGCTCGGCCACTCCAGGACCTTGAGATGCTTCTTACGGAGCCACTCCTTAGTTGCCCTGGCTGTGTGTTTCGAGTCGTTGTCATGCTGGAAGACCCAGCACGCCCCATCTTCAATGCTCTTGTTGAGCGATGGAGGTTGTTGGCCAAGATCTCGCGATACATGGCCCCATCCATCCTCCCCTCAATACGGTGTAGTCATCCTGTCCCCTTTGCAGAAAAGCATCCCCGAAGAATGATGTTTCCACCTCCATGCTTCACAGTTGGGATGGTGTTCTTGGGGTTGTACTCATCCTTCTTCTTCCTCCAAACACGGCGAGTGGAGTTTAAACCAAAAAGCTCTATTTTGGTCTCATCAGACCACATGACCTTCTCCCATTCCTCCTCTGGATCATCCAGATGGTCATTGGCAAACTTCAGATGGGCCTGGACATGAGCTGGCTTGAGCAGAGGGACATTGCGTGCGCTGCAGGATTTTAATCCATGACGGCGTAGTGTGTTACTTATGGTTTTCTTTGATACTGTGGTCCCAGCTCTCTTCAGGTCATTGACCAGGTCCTGCCATGTAGTTCTGGGCTGATCCCTCACCTTTCTCATGATCATTGAGGCTCCACGAGGTGAGATCTTGCATGGAACCCCAGACCGAGGGAGATTGACTGCTTTCTTGAACTTCTTCCATTTTCTAATAATTGCGCCAACAGTTGTTGCCTTCTCACCAAGCTGCTTGCCTATTGTCCTGTAGCCCATCCCAGCCTTGTGCAAGTCTACAATTTTGTCCCTGATGTCCTTAGACAGCTCTCTCGTCTTGCCCATTGTGGAGAGGTTGGAGTCTGATTGATTGAGTGTGGACAACTGTCTTTTATGCAGATAACGAGTTGAAACAGGTGCAGTTAATACAGGTAATGAGTGGAGAATGGGAGGGCTTCTTAAAGACAAAACTAACAGGTCTGTGAGAGCCAGAAATCTTACTGGTTGGTAGGTGATCAAATACTTATTTCATGCAATAAAATGCAAATTAATTATTTAAAAATCATACAATGTGATTTTCAGGATTTTTGTTTTAGATTCCGTCTTTCACAGTTGAAGTGTACCTATGATAAAAATTACAGACCTCTACGTGCTTTGTAAGTGGGGAAAACCTGCAAAATCGGCAGTGTATCAAATACTTGCTCTCCCCACTGTACGTGAGTGTGTGTGTTTCACGCTGTCTCTCCTGTCCTCGACTCCGCCCACGTCTCGCCTCGACGGCCCGTCTTCTGTTCCTCGTTTCGCCCACACGACCTCGCTTCCTGCTTTTCGACCAAGCCTCCTGCCTGGTCTCGCCTACTGCTCCACCCTCGCCCTCTGGACTCCTCCCTTCTCCATTCAAGCTCCTCCTGTTCGGAACACGATTTCCACACGTGCAGCTGTGGCCAGAACAACGCGGCTAGTGTCGGGTGCCACACCATGGAGCATCCCTCCCCCGAAACACCCAGGTACCAAAAACTATAACCTCAACCCCCTCCCTCCCTGTTTGAAAAACTCCCTTTTTCATTGGGGTTTCCTTTTCTGTGTGTGTGTCTGAGTGTGCTGGCACCTGTCTGTTAAGTAAGCCTGGAGAAGATATTTTATTGTTGTTACTGTGAATAATCTCGCGTCAAGTCTGCACTTTGTCTGCCTTATTAAGTTGTTTGTATAATTGTCGCACCCCCCCACACCCCTCTCTTTCCCTGCGTTACATTCCCAATAAACCTTTGTTATGCCACATGCTTTTCCTCGCTTACTGTAAATAAATAATTGTTGTGGAAATGTTCCCAGCTCGCCTTTGTCCTTACCCTCATTGGTCCAGCATGGTTCGAATCCAGGTTTAGCCGGGTCTTTATTCCCAACGATCCGTTCCTTCGAGCCGGTACGTCCTTGGCAGTGTCGCTCGGCTGCATCCCATCCGGAAAGATGATCCGATCCAGTAGAGTATCCGGTTCGGACAAAGCGTACCGAGGGTGTGGTTCCCCGGTGGTTAAACCGCGTGGTCAATTAGGTAACCCAATTCCATAGGCGGGAGGACCCTAGGTCACGCGGTTGAGTTATTGGCGTCCACGGTCGGTTAAGCGACCCGCGGTGTCACGGAATTATCTGTGAGCGACGGCCTACAATTCCGGGGAGTTTCTTGGGAATCGACATAGCTTCCCCTACCAAGTGGTCTTCTCACCTGACCCCGCAACAATATATTATATCTCTGTCACTCTCTCTCTCTCTCTCTACATAAATATATATATATATATATATATATATATATATATATATATATATTGTTGTGGTTGAGGAAATTCGCAAACCACCATTCAGGTCCCATAGATGAGATATCTCTGTAAGTATATGTGTAGTTAGCCCAAACCCGTTGTTTAGAGGGAATAAATGTCATTCATTCGGGCTGCGACCCTTTAAGATAGCCGTTTTTCTGTTCTATCTTTATTTTGAACCAACCA
This sequence comes from Eptatretus burgeri, assembly GCF_056783735.1. Lineage (NCBI taxonomy): Eukaryota > Metazoa > Chordata > Myxini > Myxiniformes > Myxinidae > Eptatretus > Eptatretus burgeri. Next base: position 1,087,006 of record NC_140964.1, on the reverse strand, counting down.
CGTCTCAACCGCCATCACACAACAACCACCAAACGCAACGCCGCTTCACAACAACGCCAACAGCCACGACCTTTACCGTCACAACTCGCTCTCGCAATCATCGCATCACCGCCATGCCAAGTGTCACCGTGGCCAGGGACCACCACAATAAACCCTCCACCACCTTCACCTCTCCTCCTTCTGCCGCCATTCCCGCACCGCTTGTGGGCACCGATCCTGGACTCGTACAGGACGCGCGCCGAGCAGCGGGTGCAAAAAGCGGCCTTTCCGGGGAAGTCGGATCAGGAATGATTCACACCCACTTCCGATCCGTCCAATCATTAAGCGCGGGGTGATTTGGCCCCGCCTCCAGGCGCGTCGGAGTTGAATCGATATCTGCAGATTCACGCATCAGGAATGATTCACGCCCACTTTTCCTCCGTCCAATGGGCGAGCGTGGCTCCGCCCCCGAGCCGATCCTGATCCAAAAATCTGCATATGGTTTCTCCTGTCGCACTATAAAGCGCCGAGCGCGGGGCGAATTGGGCGAGTTGAGAGTTTCTGTTTCGGGCTCGGGTGAGTTGGAGAGGTGTGGCAGCGGCAGCGGCAGCGGCAGAGAGAAGAGTTTCTGTTTCGGGCTCGGGCGCGTTGTGGCGGCGGCGAAGCGTGGCAGCAGCAGCAGTCAAGACGGGGTTCGGAGTCTGTCGGGGAGCTGCGGAGAGGGGAGGCCGGGAACGCGGTCGAGGTCGCAGTGGAGTCGCTCGTCGCGGGACCCAAGCAAGCCAGATATCCTCTTTCCCCAGAGCATCAACAACCCCCCCCCCGTTTCCCCCCGCGCTGAGATAGTGCGAGAAGGGGGCCCCGTTCCCACCCCATTCCAAGCAGTGCCAGCGAGGTCCGCGGAAGAGCGCGGAGTCGGGGCGCCGCCGCCATTTTGCGGCTCATCACCAGACGGGTAGGCTCGACGCGGTCTCGGCCCCAGGCCCGTCTGCCCCCTTGTAGTTGAGGGTGGCCCCTTTTTCTATTGCTTTGGAGTATATGTGTTGTCGGCGCCGTCTGTAAAGTAAAACTGTGTAAGTGTTGCCGTGTGCTCGCGTAGTCGGTAGTAGATCTACATTGTGTTTCTTTTGTTACATTTGCTTTTGGTGCATAATTGTTGTGTTTCTTTTACATTTGCTTTTGGTGCATAATTGTTGTAATTGTATATGTGTGCTTTCCATTTGCCGCGGAATAAATGTGCCTTATGTTGAACTGTTTTTCCCGTTTCGCTTCGTCTTTTCTTTAATTGAATCTCCATCTTACTTCACGTAAAGGGTTGATCGTGGGCTAAATATGCCCAATAATTAATCGGAACCGTCGAGGTTGACGATAACACCGCTCATTTATCCCGATAGTACGGAACGGGTCGCTTAAAGTGGCCCGTGTCCGAAGTCGACCTGCGGCGAGGTGCGATCGCCCGGTCTACCCTCCGTGTGGGTACTTAGGTAGGTCAAATTTGGCGAACAACCCTATCCCACGCGGGGGGCCGATTGGCACGATCGTGGTGAGGCCGAAAGGCCCACCCGTGACTAGTTCCATGCGTTAGTCCGAGAGGGTCACGACGGAATTGTCCGTCCGGTGGGCGACGTGCCGCGATTCGAGTTACGTGGCCGCTCGCACGCCGGCGGGCGCGAATTCGCAACAATATATACACAGAGAGAGGGAGAGAGGGAGAAAGGGAGAGAGGGAGAAAGGGGAGACAATAATATATATATATATAATATCTCTATATATCTCTATATATCTCTATATATCTCTATCTCTATCTCTATCTCTATCTCTATCTCTATCTCTATCTCTATCTCTATCTCTATCTCTATCTCTATCTCTATCTCTATCTCTATCTCTCTCTCTCTCTCTCTCTCTCTCTCTCTCCCAGATGGGCCCTCTCCTCACACTGCCTTACCTTGCCTCCCCTTCCCCAACCCCTCCTCGGTCTCCCTACATCCTCGTTCCCCAACCCCTCCTCAGTCTCCCTCCATCCTCGTTCCATAACCCCTGCTTGGTCTCCATACATCCTCGCCCCCCACCCCCCCCTCTCTCTCTCTGTCCGGAAAGACCATCCCCTCACGCTGCCTTCCCTTGCCCCCTCACACTTCCTTCCCCTCCCCTTACACTGCCTTCCCTTCCCCTACCCCTCCTCACTCCCCAACCCCTCCTCAGTCTCCCGACCACCTCACTCCTCCACCCCTCTCTCTCCGTCTGTACAGACCCTCCCCTCATGCTGCCTTCCCTTCCCCTGCCCTCAAGCTGCCTTCCCTCCCCTCCCCCCACACTGTATTCCCCTCCCCCTCACACTGCCTTCTCTCATGCTGCCTTCCATTCCCCTTACGCTATCCTGCTGACAAACCCCCTCCACCACCATACAACTCTCGTGAGGCCGAGGAGAGGAAGGGCTGTCAAACAATGTGCAAATTGGACAAATAAATGGGTTTTTTTTCTTTTTGCAGTTGTAACTGCTGCTCGGATCAATTCAGTTTTTATAAAGCATTGAATCACCAGATCCGGTAGGATAGCCGAGAGGTACACGCACTCACTCTAAGCTGTCTCACCTGGGTTTGAATCCTGACCCAGCTTTCACTAGTCATCCCTGGGTTTCACAGGCAGGGTGATTCGTCAATCAATGTGTGTGCTTTCTATCGGATGGACATTAAACTGGGTGTCACATCAACTGGAATCCTCCCTCTCCTCTCTCCACTCTCCCTCTCTCTCACCCCGAACCCACCCCATCCGCCCACTCCCTCCTCCACCCGCCCACGCCCTCCTCCACCCGCCCACGCCCTCCTCCATCCTCTTTCCCCAATACCACCATCAGCGAAGCGACGGGTTTTATTTGACAGTGAGTAATATACCAACTGTACAACTTGGAATCTGCATTGTTTTTGAACCTCTTCCATTCAACGTGACATCACACAGTATCTGCACTTAAACGCATCATTTAAATAAAGACATTGAGGGTCATAGAGGAGTTAAATGAAAGGGCAGCAGGTTCGCTGACTGAGACGATCAAAGGGGAAAAGGAAAACAGCGATACGTATGCAATGTCTGTACTTTGCAGACGAGCAGCAGAAAGGAAATGGGTACATCTTGTCTACCTTGTACGAAAAAAAAAATCCTGCAAATGAACACTGACTCTTGCTTTTGCTTTTTCATGAAAATATAGGACAAAAACAATCCCCTCCACCACCCCTCCCTCCCCACAAAATAAATAAATAAATTGGCAACAAACTGGTACAACTTGGTCATCTTATCAATCTAAAACTAAGTCACCTCATCACAAGTCAGTCCATGTATGGGAGCATGCGCCGAAACAGCGTGTCACTGTGTCCACTTTCCACCGGAACTCCAGGGGCCTCCGTCTAGCCATCCCCCAGGCAGATGCCTGGCCCATCCCCATCTCCATCTCCATGAGATTCTGATCAACCTGCTGCAAACATGAGGGACGTGGTCGGCCCTTTGGCCTCCACCACTCACAAGACTCCCTTGCTGAGAGAATCTCGTAAGTAGGATCAGCATCAGGAAAATCAGCCACATTTCCACGCAGCCGCAGCTGACGCTCATGGACAATACAGGTAACAAATCTCACCTGAGTCTCTCTCAGCAACCGCTCGTTGGACACAAAGTCTGACCAGCGATAGCCAAGGATTCTCTGAAAGAGACCTGGTACCGAAGGAGTTAAGTCTCCATCTCAGATCCTTCGTCAGTGTCCAAGTCTCACATCCATAGAGCAAGACTGGTAGCACCAAGGACCTGAAGACTCGGACTTTTGTCCTCCTGCACAGGTACCAGCAGCACCACACCCCATTATCCAGTGAATCCATGACTCCCCAGGCCTAACCCATATGTCTATTGCCCTCTGGCTCACAACATGGGAAGACATGAATATCACTGCCAAGGTAAGTCAATCTCTCAATGACCTCAACATCCTCACCACAAACAGGTACAGACAAGATAGTAGCATCCAATATGTCATTGAAAGCCTGGATCTCAATTTTCACACAGGAAACCCATAAACCCAGTGGCTCCGACTCCTCATTCAGTGCCTTGAAGGCCCCCATAAGGATATCCAGCATCTGCATAAGATGACTGCATCATCTGCAAAAAATCAATGTCAGAGAACTTGACATTCCCAAACGATGCACCACAACTTCATCCCTATAACATCCTCCCCAGAATCCAATCCAGACAAGTGCTTGAAAGTGTAGGGGCCAGTACACACCCTTGACGAACTCCAGCCACAACTGGAAATAAGACAGAGATGGAAGCACCACACCTCACAGCACCCTCATTAACAGAGTATAGTTCAGAAATCAGATTAATCACTTTTGGTGGCACACAACGAAGACCAAGAATCCTCCAGATGGCATCCAGATTCACAGAATCAAATTCTTTGCAGAGATCAACATAGGCTGCAAGCAACCCCTTCCAAAACGCTGTTAGGACTGTTAGGACTGCGTTCAATGAGGACTCGAAGAGCAAGGATACGGTCAAGCGTTGACCTCTTTGGTGTAAAGCCTGACTGCTCTGAACGCTGGTGCTCAAGCAGATGGTGGCGAACCCCATCAATAATTATCTGTGTAAGGACCTTGCCCGGCACCGAGAGCAGTGTCACCCCCTCAGTAGCTCTTGCAATCCTGGCAATCACCCTTCCCTTTCCAGAGAGGGACAACAAGGCCCCTCTTCCAATCAGTTGGGATGATGCCTGTGTTCCAGGCAGAGCACAGAATTGCATTCAATGACACAGGTGCAGCATTTCCACCAGCCTTGAGAAGTTCGGCATGGATACCACAGATCCCAGGAGCTTTACCCAATTTCAACTGGTTCAGCACAGCCTGTGTTTCCAGAAAAGAAGGTGGTTCACAGTTGATTGGAGAGTCAGCAATCGGGATAGTTACACCCCTTAGGTCCAACTCCACAGCTGATGGGTCACCCTGATACAGCCACTCAAAGTAACCGGCACAGCGGGGCTTCACTTCGGACTCCTCTGTCAAGAGCCCACTGCCCTGCGCTCTAACTGCAGTACACCGAGGGATGGGCTTAGAGGAACCCAATGCATGAATTCCTCTGAAAGCAGGATGAGAATCACTTGACCACAGGTGATGCTCTAAGCCTTCACAGATTCCTCGCACGTCGGCCTCTTGTCTGCCGTCGGCGCACGTAGTTTTATGCCTCAACTCTGAACAGCTCAGCTCTGCCAATAAACCTGGCCCTGCAACTCTGGTAAATTGTATCCAGTGTCCCTTGGGAGACAAGGTTCTTCTTCGCCTGATGATGGGTTCCAAGGCATCCACCGGCAACATCAAGGATGGTCGTTTTGAAGGCACTCCACAACCTTCAGAATTCCCCAAAACACCCCTACCCCCAAAATCTCCACTCATCATTTTGCAAACTCCTCAGCTACCCTCTCATTCTTGAGATTGCCAACATCCAGCCTCGGCTGGGATGGTACCATTCTCCTGGATTGAAGCTGTAACTTCAGAGATGCTACAACAAGCTTGTGGTCGGTACTGAGGAACTGAGCACTCCGGTAGACCCTGCAGTTCTGAATCATCCTCCAGCGCCCATTAATGAGCACATGGTCAATCTCCTTTGGCACACCCCCAGTGTTGGAGTACCAAGTCCAGCGATGAGCTTGTGGGTGCTGAAACCATGAACCGGCCACCCAAAGTCCATGTCTTCTTGCAAAGTCAAGGAACTTGGTGCTATTCTGGTTTGCAGTTCCAGACCCATGGGGACCAGCATACGTCTCATAACCATCGCCATCATTGCCAGTCGATGCATTGAAATCTCCAAAGACTGGAAGAGTATCTCGCCTGGGGCGCCGATCAACCACAGACTTGAGCGTGGCACAGAATGCGTCCTTCACGGTGAGATCACTTGCCTCAGTCGGAGCATATACAGAGACCAGGGAAATGACACCCAAGGAGTGACGAATCCTTAGTCTCATGATACGCTCGTTGACCGGTGTTACCTCATTATCATTGGAGTCAGCTTATTGGACACTGCTTCAACAACTCCTTCGGCATGGTAACCATCAGAGCGACCAAACAAGCAGCAGGTGTAACCATCCGCCATTATCTCACCACTATCCGGTCTCTGAACCTCAGAGAGTGCTGCAATACTGATGCCGAAACGCTTGAACTCAGATGATAACAGAGACAGGTGATCATACTCTCTTCGAGATAGGTCATTCCAAGCACCCAACCGATGGAACTGCCTCAGGTTAACCTGAGGAAACCGCCGTCTGGTGGACGTCACCTGAGCCCCACCCCAACACACACCACTGCAATCCGACCCAATAAGGTTACCCTGTGCTTTTCCTCCCATCGTCAAAGAATGGGGGTCCCAAAAGCTTTGCCCCAATCCTATCATCCGGTGAGCTGCCCTTCGCAGGGCAGCTGCACAGAAAGTACTCCCACAGAGTGGGTTTTTAGGTTTCATTGTGTTTTTTAATGTGTTTTGTGGAATCAAGTGTTTTACGGTGGTCGGAGTGCAAATCCTGCTACCAACCTCCTAGAAAGAGGGACCGAACTGCAGTAGGACATCCGTAGAGACAGTTGGGCACTATATATGAATGGCCATTGGCTCACAAGGAGCTCCTCCACACTTTGACAAGTTTTGTATTTAATCCTGCTGGGTGTCCATATCCATACACCCTCTTCACCAGGCAACATGGTGGCGAAGACGGTTTAGTTGCCGACAACCCGACCATGGAACAGGTTCGTGCAGGTTACACGGTTCCTGCAGAAAGTCATAGATCTGATCTAGCCTGACCTGACAAATTCACACACAGATCTCATCACAATCTCTACGGAAATATAGGTGACTATGTTGACACGTGAATGCACAATGGCGATGCTCATTCAAGGTCTTGACATCATTTCAGCGAGACTAAATAAATAAAGGGGCTGTGCCAATTTGAACATGACCAGCTTACTTAGACATGACATTCACAGTCGAATCTCGGTTTACGTGAGGGACGCGTTCCTGAAAAATGCGATGAATTTCGAAAAGACAAAAATCAAAGCAATTTTTCTTACAAGAATTAATGGAATAAACGGGAGATTCATTCCTCACGTTGCCACTTCATGTATTATATTTATCTTTTTACCTCTGATATCACCCGTTTTTTTTCTTTGGTTGATGACAGTTATATTTAAGTACACACGCATAATAATAATTAAAAATAAAAACAATGTCACCCGCAGGGTGACCCGTATCTTGCCAAAAGGTGACCACGTGCGACTTCTTTAAGGTCACACTGAGGTGAACAGAGCTGCCATCCACCAGGAGCGACTCCTTGAGGAATATCTGCCTACGAGAGATTCCGATGACAATCGTTCTACAGAGTAACCATGAAAAATATGCGTTTTCCTCATAACGTCACCAAATGACGTCATAATGTCTCAAGCTTGACATATCTAGAAAGCACTCATCGAGGTGTTCAATTTGAGGAACTACACGATATGGTTCCTAAAACTTGAAAATTTGACCTTGGGGTCAAATATATTTGACCTCAGGCGTTAACCATGAAGATCAAGGCCAATCGCCACCAAAAATGAATCAGCTGAGCGCCAGACCATGAACTATATTCCCATGAAGTTTGAAGACGATCCGATCAAAATTACTCAAAAAAATAAGTGTTTCGTCGACTCCCCTGATTTGCGACAAAGTGACCTTGACCTTTGACCTTGACCTTCAAAATTTTGTGTGCTGAAAGGGACCTCTATAGGCCTCTGATATGCAAAGTTACAAAAATTTCCAATGATAACTGTGCTCTGCAGAATTTTTTATACGTGATTACAGACAAACAAACAAACAAACAAACAAACAAAAAAAAACATACAAGCTGACTAACATATCTTGCAAAAACTTCGTTTTGGCAAGATAATAAAAATAAACCTCTTCCAGAAGCGGTTGGACTTGGAAGTACCTCTTCTACCTCCTTCAATGAGCATCGGCATTTTTATACATGGTACGCACCGTGATCGGAGGCAAACTTAATAATCTGGCAACGTCGACGGCACGTTTAGCAGCATCCATTCGACGAATAACATCGAATTTTACGTCCAAGGTAACACTTTTACCATGCCTGCAGCCAATCTACAACACAGCACACATCTTTATGTGCGGTGCAAGGTTATTCTTTCGGCAATTTTGCGATCTCCTCATCTGGTACTTCAACAATGTATTCTGGCGTCTTTATCCATATTGTGAGTTCTGAAAACATTTGAGAATATAAGGCGTGGTGGCTTTTAAAATAACGCAAGCTTGAGTTGAGGAGATGCAAATCTGGTCATGGTATTAATAACATGACGACGCGTTTGTGAAACGACTCCGTAAATCAGGACATGACTGTATTTCTTACAATCGATGTAAAAAAAAAAATAAAAAAGAAAAGAAGACATTTGCAAAATGGTGCAGACATCATTAATCATCATAGTAATTGGGAGAGGGAGAGCAGGGTGATCTCTGTCATGTGATGTCATGCCAGATAAACTAAATTACCACTGCAATGTATTAAGACAAACGACAGACAGAGAGACTGGCAGGCAGAACAATGAGGAAAATAATTGGTGCAGTCATGATTTTCCTGACGACTGTATTTGTTATTAGGTGGATTGTGACACTGACCTTTAACTTTCTGTTCTCCACTCCACAATTTTTCCATGTTTTAAGAATCTTTTCGAAAAAACTTCACAATGAAACATCCCCAGGTTCACCATTCTGTTCCAGCCTTTCGATGCAACTTATGTCGAGACGTAACTCACCTCCAAGGATTTCTGCTGCCTGCTCTCGAGAGATCAAGGTTTCGTTGTCCAGGTACATAAGCAGAGCAGCGAGGAAAGAGAGTCGTTGCATGGCAAAGCGCCAGTGGTCATGAAATCTGATGTTTGAATCCAGGACAGGAAAAAAACAACAACATTGAATGCGTGTCACTTTGACAGGGAATTAAATGATTAATTTGCAGTGACAATGTTATTTCTTTAGTATATGTAAAAATAAAATATGGAGGGTGTTCAAAAATTCCACTTCAGATACGTACAACAGTCAAAAACGCACGAACTCTTTAACTTTTCATGATCGTGTCCCTTGACTTTAATGCACTTGCTCCATTCTTCTTTCAAACTGTCTATCCCAGTAAAACACATTTTCAGATTGCTCCTTCAGCCACTTCTCAATAGCTTCAATCAGTTCCTCATTGTTGTTAAATCGGCTGCCATACAGGTGTGGTTTCAAACGTTGAATCGGCACTGTCGTCCGGGTCTGTGTTGTATGTGGGAAGGTGGGAGGTGGGGGTTGTCTATCCACTCAAGGTGGTCTACAAAACACACCCTTGTGCACAGGCATATTTGTACTGAAGGAGGAGCACACCTGTGGTCAACATCTGTGTTTGTCCAAGATGGCCTGCATTTTGCGTGAGGCTGGCATAATACTCCCCTGCGATTGTAATTGTTGTTTTTTTGAAACATGCAGTGAAAAATCGAGGCCACAGTCTTGCAGGCTGAGGGTTGGGTGCGAAATCTATTGAGTGGCAATGATCCCTTGTGCTTTCATTGCATCAATTCAAATGTGGTTTCAAGATCCCAGTAGCGAAGCCACATTTCGTCGACAGACGAGTGATAAAGTCAGCCAGATCCGCCTTGTGTTGAATGGTTTGTTTGGCTTGTAACATGCCAGCTGTTGCTGTCGACCGTGAGTGCTGAGGTTTCAGACCACCCATTTCGCCGAGACATTGGACATGCCCAACAGTTTGTGGATGATGATGAAAATGCTGTCTTGAGAAATTCCAAGTTCTGTTGATACTTCGGTGACCTCAACGTGGCGATCCTCCATGATCGGGGCATCGACCTGGATAAGTGTGGGTCGCTAGCATCGACCAACCATCCTGACCTGAGATCATCTTCAAGGGACTTGTATCCATGCTGAGTCAGTTACCCCTTTGGCTGTTGTAGAATATGAGGGTACACCTTCCTAAGTTATGGCCATCATTCATTTGGATTTCTTTGGAGCTGGCACCTTCTTTGCATAAAATCTGATGATACCTCGATGCACCATGTTCATAAGATACAAAATTGTAAGAGAGTATTCTGGATTATGCTCGGACACAACTAATAATGTAAGATGAGTGAATCGATGGCAAACAAGTATACTTGTAGGTTCAAGAGCAAAAAAAAATAAAACAAAACAACTGCAACTCAAGCATTCCAACAAATTTTTGAATTCCTCATGCGTGGTTACAAAGCCCAATACACGTTACAAAGCTTCCGAATGATGAGGTCAATTTTTTATTGTTCCTGGGTCTTCCTTCATACTAGAAGTACTCACCGATAATAATGTTCTCCTGGAAACTTTGTCTGAAGGCCAGCAAACTGGTTACGGATGGTAGCAAAGTGCTGGCGAGCACGCTGACATACAGCTGGAGCTACACACAAACGGGTGAACCAAAAGCCATCATTATGGGAATTATATCAAACCCAGTCCATTATTGTCAAGGATAGATGTCATTCTTCAAGCAAGAACAACTTAAAGGAATGGATATCAGAAGAAAACATTGTGTCATCATTTAGCAAGTTGCACACTCAAACTCGATGTGGAGAAAATTCCCAAAAAATACTTTGGCCGAAGAAAGTTTTGGTGCACATTGTGCAAATCCCTCAGGATAACGGTGCTTGTAAGCAGGCCAGCCTCTGCAATCTCGAGTAGATCTCATCTCCTCAAAAAGTAATGGAATTCATTATTGTTTCCAATGTAAAGTCTTTCCTGCATTCAAATGGCCTGATCTTTGACAATCAGTTTGGATTTAATCATAGTTACTCAATATTGGCCATACCAATGCTCTTCTCTCAGGCTTGGCCAAAGGCTCTAAATCACAAACAAGAAATCAAGACCGTTTCCCAGGACGTACAGTATCTCTGTGGCATGTGAGAGTTTGGCATCCTGCTTTGCTTGCTAAGTTTTTTTGCCAGTGGCATAAAAGGCCGCTTTCATTCCTGGATTTCATTCCTGGAGTGAATTGCTCCACTCATGCAGTCAACACATTGCGATAAATAGAACCCTGTCCTCTCCTTTCCTCAATCTTGTCTCATCTCCGAGTGGAGGCTGGAGTACCCTTTGGCAGTATCTTGAGTCCAGTCAACCGACCTCACCCTACCTAACCCAACCCACTTACGAGCAGGCTCATGTGTTTCCTCCTTTTTTTTTTTGGTCTGTCTGTCTGTCTGTCTGTCTCCCTCTCTCCCCAGCCCCCCCCCCCTCATTTCTGATTCATTCATTCCCTGAAGTGGTCAACTGTGGTCCCACTTTCCTACTTTCAGTACATTGCCTTTTTAGCCTCGTTTTGCCGAACTCTTCCATGGTCCTACATCTTGTGTATAAAAAACACAAAAAAACAACAACAAAAAAACCAACCTGATGAACTGTGTTTTTCTTTCCCCTAACACCGACGCTGGTGATGTGGCAAAGGAGACTGATCATGTGCTCGTTGATGGTCGCTGGAGGATGATCCAGAATTGCAGGGTCTACCAGAGTACTCAGTTCCTCAATACCGATGTCAAGGTTGTGGTAGCAACTCTGAAGTTGCAGCTCAAATCCGGGTGAATGGTACCATCCCAGCCTCGGCTGGTTGTTGGGAAGTTCAAGGATGAGAGGGTAGTTGAGAGGTTTGCGAACAGGCTGAGTGGAGATTTGGGGGGGTATGGGTGCTTTGGGGAATCCTGAAGGGTTTTGGAGTGCCTTCAAAACGGCCATCCTTGATGTTGCCGGTGGATGTCTTCGAACTCATTAGAGGGTGAAGAAGAATTTTGTCTCTCAAGTGACACTGGATACCATTGACCAGAGTCGCAGGGCCAGGCTTAATGGCAGAGCTGAGCTGTTCAGGGAGTTGAGGCATAAAACTGTATGTGTGCTGAGGGTGGACAAGGAGGCCTATGTGCGAGAAATCTGTGAGGAGGTACAGAATCACCTGTGGTCAAGTGATTCTCATCCTGCTTACAGGGCAATGCATGCATTGCGTTCCTCAAAGCCCACCCCCTATCCTTCGATGTGCTGCAGTTAGAGCAAAGGGTGGTGGGCTCTTGACAGAGGAGTTCAAAGTGAAGGCCCGCTGGACCGGTTACTTTGAGCGGCTGTACCAGGCTGATCCACCAGCTGTTGAGTTGCATCAGGGGTGTTACTATCCCTATTGCTGACCCTCCATTCAACTGTGGTCCACCTTTGTTTGTGGAAACACAGGTTGCGGTGAACCAATTGAAATGGGGGTAAAGCTCCTGGGATCTGTGACATCCATGCTGAACTTCTCAAGGCTGGTGGAAATGCTGTACTGATGTCGTTACATGCAGTTGTGTGCTCTGCCTGAAACACAGGCATCATCCCAACTGACTGAAAGAGGGGCCTTGTTCTCCCTCTCTGGAAAGGGAAGGGTGATTGCCAGGACTGCAACAACTACCAAAGGGTGACGCTGCTCTCGGTGCTGGGAAAGGTCTTTGCTCGGATAATTATTGATGGGGTTCCTCACCATCTGCTTGAGCACTACCACCAAGAGCAGTCAGGCTTCACACCAAAGAGGTCAATGATTGACCGTATCCTTGCTCTTTGGATCCTCACCAAAAGCAGATGAGTTTCAGCAGGGGCTGCTTGGAGCCTATGTTGAGCTGTGCAAAGCCTTCGAGTCAGTGAATCAGGATGCCCTCTGGAGGATTCTTGTTCTTGGTGGGGTGCCACGAAAACTGATCGATCTGATGTCTGAACTATGCTCTGGTACTGAGAGTGTGGTGAGATGTGGTGCTACCATCTCCAACTTATTTCTAGTTGTTACTGGATGACAATGACATACTGGATGCTGCTATCTTGTCTGTACCGGTTTGTGATGAGGATTTTGCGGTCACAGAGAGATTCACTTTTCTTGGCAGTGATATTTAAGTCTGCTGGCTATGAGCCATAGGTCAATAGACGTCTGGGTCGGGCCTGAGGAGTCATGGAACCCTAACCCTAACCCTAACAGTTCTTTAAGCGAGCACTCACCTGCTACCTTTGAATAATTGTCATCGACTATCATCTTTAGAAATTACCCTGCAAGAATAAAGTAAGTGAACGACAAACCTGAACCCTTTTTCACTCTCTCTACCAAGCAAATTCTTTATCTGCCATAAATTGTAAAGATTGAGTGCATGATGTATGCCATGAATTACTGGGTGTCAATAATGTGTACATCATATATGAATACGTAATGGACCATTACGAATTTTTGGAACCTGAATTTAAAAAAAATAAAAAATAAAAAATATTGATATCGATATACTGGTATAAGCTGACCGATATATCGATATCACGAAAAAAAAACTGATACCGACGGGGCTTAGTGCCAGGCAATGACGGTCGTAGGCAAATCGAAGTGCAGATCCACTGGCGGTAACAGTGTCTGTGGTGCTCAATCGCACCTGGATCTCATCTCTGGAGCAGATCCATACTTTCAAAGCTGGATTCCTGATGTTGGGCTGCCTTGATCATCTTGTAACCTGAGGACAGCCTTACTGAAGTTTGCTTAAACCAAGCGAAGCGTAATGTTTGCCTCTTGTCTAGCTCTACCCAGATTTAACTGTTTTCAAACAATGGACCTGTATGCAAAGCATGCCACAAGGGGGTTCAGGTCACAAGGGGGTTCAACAAAGCATACCACAACAACAACGCTTCCTCTCTCACATTCACCATCTCACTTTGCTTACCATGCTAGAGGGTTGCAAAGTTAGCTTCATCCGTGCTTGCCTCTTTGCACACATTGAATTTTTAACATTCCCAAGTATCCATGGAGTCTTGCTTGCAGCAATAGTCTGCAGTTGTACCCAAAATAACAGAGGGCCAACCATGGCCAAATGGAAAGTCCCTTCACCAATAGAACATTTGTTTACATCCAAGACAATGGCACAAGAAGTACACTGCACAACATCACATACCAGCCTAATTAATGAATGCCGGATTAAATCAACAGGAAGTTGATAGAGTTATGATAAATGCAATGGGAATCAAGGAAAAGCTGATGTTTCAAATTTTAACCCTTCATCAGAGCAAGAGGTGAACATCCTGTTTATTTCATCCAGTGTTTTACCTGTCTACCGACACACATCCACCTGAGCCTTCCACTTCATTCTAATCAATGAATGTGATCTTTTATAACAATACTAGCAGAGCTGACCCATCGCTTCGCTGATAGACCAATTAGTCGTCGTATTTGCCCAAACCTTTGG